>NC_051177.1:104729515-105058177 GCF_013339695.2 Rhipicephalus sanguineus | reverse complement strand
TGTGATGCTATTCGTTCTCCGAAAAATAAAGGGGATTTTCTCCTAAAAATGTGGAGCGTCTGATGGGACTTTGAGACAGTGTTAATGGATGCCGCCTGCACTGACGCTGGCGGTGACAAAGACTGAAGAAGAGGCAGAGTGAAACAGTAAGAGGAGGGAATAATTGTGCCTCCTCCAGCCCTTGTCTTTCTCTGTGCTGCTACAGTGTTCCCTTCCGTGTACAGATCTAAAACAAGATGACCACTAAAATCGAAACATTTCCGTGAGGGAATTCTGTTTATTTATTAACATCATAGGCGTAAATTTTCTGAAGTTATGGTATTCGTTCTGGTAAAGTGTACTACGATAAAGCAAATCGTCGTATCTGCACACACACTAAAACCTTTCAACTCAAGCGCAAAATAACTGTCATTGCCGCATGGTACAATCCTAGTACAAATTATATGCCGTAAAGCTAATCGGAATATCTACCATCTCATTGTCCTGGCTAGCCGCCACTACTGCTCTCTGAAGTGCATAACCGAACTTTTAAACCCGTAGACTGCTTCACAGTGCGATATACTCATGCATGCTACGATGATTCGATAAGTTCACACGTTTTTTTTAAATTTTATTGCGATAGCAAACTAATGGACATTCTCAGCGGGCCTGTATCAAGTCCAAATCGGTAAAATCGCTCCACGCATCATATGTTCTACGCTCGAGCTAAAGAGAGGGGGCGCTGGAGACGAACTCGGCTGCCGCGGAGATGAAACAATCCGAGTGACGCCATCCCCTCCACCCTCGCTTCACCCACTTGTCGAAGTTACGTGATAAGAGCAGGGACACACCCGCTTGCTATCTCGACAGACGTCAGTAGAAGGCCATATACCCGTGCACGTGCTGTGCCCTCACCGCTTACTCCGCGTTGAGACGACAGACAGCCAGTCTGTCGTCTCAACCACTTCGCCCTCTTGACCAGTCCCATTCGCTTACACCAGCGTTTTGTAGAGTTACGCGAGATGGGAGTCGAAAAGAATTAGCTGCTAGACTTACTTCGTATAACATTCCGATTGGTTTCTACGACATTCATTGACTCACTTTTGAGGCGTTTTTTTTAATTTTCCCTGTCGGCTTTGCTATACTCACGGTGTTATACAGTACGTGCAATACTCCTTTATTAGTACAGCATAATTACTTTCATGCATTAGGTCCCACATATTATGCTTATCTTATAGGCCACTAGTCAGCGTTCCCATCCGCGTGGTTGGCGTTTAAATAAACACCAATGGCAATAGTTGCCGCCATTGAAAGCAACGTTAGTTCTCGGCAAATTCCCTAAATTTCCCCGCGGCAAATTCCCTAAATTGACAGGCTGCTACAAGGGGCTGGCTTCGTTATAGCACCCAGGATCGTAGGGCATGTATAATCTTACAGTATGACAAAGATCTCCTCCAGCCTTACCGGAACGCTTCATGGGTGTTGAGTGAAACAGCGTCATGCCGACTGCGAGGCACGTAGAGGCTGCAGCAGCAGCAATGAACCAGCGAAGCCCTCGTTTCCTGTAGGTGTCATGGCACGTGGATCGGATGCGGGTACTTTTCATGACTTTTTGAGAGGATACGTGGACCATGGAGTGACTGCTTTCCGGGTGAAGTCACGGCGCTAAACGGAGAAGGCACAATCGGCGAAAATGCGGCGTCCAGGGGAAAGGCGGTAAAGGGGCGACGAGGGCGAGTTCCGGGAGGCAGTTCTCGGGTGAACCTCAGGATCGTTGATGGAAACGTCAACACATAAGGATCTCGGCTGGCGCTTCTTTTTCTTCTGACCTCGGTTGACACAAGCGCGCGCAGGCGAAGCGCTGCCCTATGATCAATTTATCAGGCCATTCTTGTAAGGGGCATCCAGAAAAAAAAAAAAGCTTAACACGCAATTAAACAAGGAAAACGCGCATTCTGGAGGTACAATATAAAATATTTCTTTCTAGAAAATCCTCCAGCTTCACTCAGGCCTAGTGTGACCATGCAAGAGTATAACATATGAGGAAAGGTTTTTTTCTCGCTTTATGATCTACCTTCGCAACTTCTACATTTTAGTAAGTCCGAACTAAAGGTGGAAGCCCACGGATGGAAACACAATGCTACGTAGGAGTCGTGTAAGTAGCCTCAGTCAGCTTGAGCGATTTATGGATACGTGGATTTATTTTTGTAAAAGGCGCCTTGTCATCCTCGGCCTGTCATTAAAAAATTACACCATCTCCCGCTAAAGGGGACCATGAGGCGATGCGAAGCACTGTTTCGGCATGTAGAGCCCGCGTTCTAGGGTGGACTGGTGAGGGGGAAAGGAGAGGGGGGAGGAGAAGGGGGAAAGGAGAGGGGGAGGGGAAGGGGTAGGGAGAGGGTTGAAGGGAAGGGGAGAGGTGATGTGGATATAGGGAGGGGAGAGGGGGAAAAGGGGGGGAGATGGGGAAAGGGAGGGGAGGGGGATGGTAGTGGAGAGGAGGAGAGGGAAGGGGAAGAGGTGATGTGGAGAGGGGAATGGGAGAGGAGGAATGGAGAGGGAAGTGGAGAGGGCTTGCGCATGCGCAGTAAGGGTGGTCAGGCCGCACACCACCCCACCTCCGGATTGTACTCCGCCATGAGATGCTTCACATCTAAAAAAGGTTTGGTCTCTGACATCACGTTACGTGGTGACGCAGTTGGTGCCTGTTATTCGCGAAAGAACAAACCTGAAAAACAAATCGACGGGCCATTTTGCAACGATTGCTAATATTAAAGAAAATAAGAATGACACAAAAAGGTGAATCGCTTCAGAGTTAAGAAACGCCGCAGGAGAAAGAAAAATGGTGAGAAATGAGAGAAAAACAAACGACACTTAATGAAAAGGAGGAAAGGAGACTAGGGAAATGGCAGGGCAGAGGGTGGGGGGTGGCGGTCCAACTTGGTTGCGGGCAACCGGGAAGCTCTCTTGCTTTCCTATATTCGCGTTCACTACCACTAAACTATCAACACGAGCACCTTTTGGTAGTTATTTCTTCTGATGTAATGTCTTTAGAACATTCTTGCCCTAATAACGATTAATAAGTCGTGTCCATCAGCTTTCCTCTTTCCTTCTTTTGCAGGTAGCAGACCACCGACAGCGACGCCACGTGGGGTGACGTCCATTAATGACGCGCTTAAAACTAACACAACAACGGTAACTATGTGCCTTTGACAAAGACAGCTACACCTCTGAACACCGGCCTGCCACTTCACCATCTTATTCCTGTTAACTTCTCCATAGCAACTTTTAAAAAGTGGATTTGTTTCTACAATATTTCTACCTTTATGACTGATTGTCATTCTTTCATTTGTTCGGTTGGTTGATTTGGTCCTGGAGTTATGGCTCAACCCACTACGGGCGATTGAGCATGAATTGGGCGCCAGCGAAAGGGGTATCAGGGAAACTGCTCATGTGCTTACGTCTTCTTTCTGGCAGAATAACATAAATTAAGACAATAAATGTCATCGCGACGACGAGTGAAAATTTAGACAGCTTTCATAGGGATTCGACTTTACCTTCACTGGACGCCTGTTCCAGCATCACTCAGCTTCGAACGCCCTCAGCACACGGATGCCACTAAGCAAAAACCTAAGAAAAAGGTGAGTAATTTTACTCTTTTGTTGAGCCTTGACATGGTGCACACAAACTGATTTAAATATACAAGTAACACTCTTTTGGCTATCATAAGCTCTATTCGTAAAGTCGCGGAAGGCGTGACTCTCAAAAAAGTGTTTGCATGCTTCTTTAAAAAGAGCTATATAAGCGGCAAATCGGGGCTCAAAAATAGTAACAGGCACTGATTTTTTCTTTGTGTGAATACGTAAGCTTCCTGCACGTAAATAACAAGCAGAGCTAAATTAAAACAATCTTTTTGATCTGCTGTGAAAGTGTTTGTAGTATCCTGCTTTTTCTTCCAGATTCATCAACAATCACCTAAACCAAATTCCAGATCATGTAACTATATAAACTTTTGCATGCAGGCGTGTCTTGTGAACGTTGCAACGGATGACAAATTAAGGATGAAAGAAGAGCACTGTAGCTTCCAAATGTTGCAATGCATGGACGTAAGTATTAGATAAGAAAAGCGTTCTGAATTAGCGGGATGTATGCACTTTATTGTGACCGTAAAGCTATTGCAACAATAAACACAATTGTGTTCATCGCAGCCGTAGTGGCATTGAGAGCGTGGTACAATGGTGGGCGTGCTGAGAGAAGGAAATAATGAGGAGGCCCTTAAATAGAGATAAAGCAAACATGTTTATTCTGAGAAGGACCAGCTTCGGAGAGAAGCCCTCAGCTACTGTGTGCGTTGAGCGCGGACAGCGTCCTGGGACCTTCAGCCATCTGCCTGAGGATAAACCAATGGAAGCAACTAATTCGCAATGCCCACGAGCTATAGGCAATAGGGCTAGCACGTGGCAACGCCCACAAGTGCCCACGTGGCTAGCACGTATTTCACCCTGCTTGTTATCTATGATGACGCTATCGCACCCAGTTTCGAATGCTAATGCTCAGCTCATGTTATCATGTAACTTGACAAAAAAAGTGAGCCACACTAGAGTGAAGCTGAACTGTCCATCTTCAAGCAGATTTCACCCTACTTGAAGCTGTGCCGGTATTATGGCATCCTCTACTGATAATTTGTGGTCCGCGGCTTTGCAAAAAATAAATAAATAAACGTCTGCAACATTTAACGTTCTTCTTACTTGTTTGGCTGCAATGTTCCGAAATTAGCCTGCCTCTTCAGGGAAGAACTCTATCTACTCTACATGAAGTATACGCGGGTGCACATAACTTAAGCACGTTTATTCATTTATTGTCATTAATATTGTCATTTATTGTCATTATTATCCATTATTGGCACACTGTCACTGAACAGTGGCACACTGTTCAGTGACACAACCGTAGTCTTCCGTCATGGGAACCAACTAACCAGAGAAATTGACGAAGCCTTCACATTAACAAAAGAAAGATGGCTGCATTAGTCAATCATCAGTTTCGTTAAGTAACCGAGAAGCCAGCTTCCTCGAAGGACTTTAATGAAGTTAGTGTTTGCATGTGTCATACTTTGCTTCATGTTGTTTTCAAATCTGTTTCAAGCACGTGTGAATTCCCGCCAATGTATTTTATATTGATGTTACCCAGCGCTGTCATTTGTTATGTCATCCTAAAGCGTCTTCTAAGCATAACTGCTGTGTACTATCGCTTGAGTGTGCGCAAAAGGTTTTTTTTTTGGCAAATGATTCAGTGTTCGTAGTTCATTTCTGTGTCGCTAGGGATTTGGGTTATATAGGAAGTGCTGCTTCTGAAATAAAATTAGTTGCGAGTGTAGCGAGTGTCGTGTTTTTTGCTTCTTGTCCTCTTGTCCCGTCGAATTTGCGCTATTACACCATACGTTAAAATGATATCTCACCAACTAGCCCAGCTCTCAAGCCTACTGAACATGGCGGCGATCGCCGCTTACTAGCACTCCTAGGTTTAAATATATACATATATACCTCATAAACTCGACGGTACGATCACCGCCGCCGTAGCTCAGTGGTTAGAGCATCAGAAGCGTTATTCAAAGATCGCAGGTTTGGTCCCTGCCTGCGGCAAGTTTTCTTTTCACCCACTTGCTTTCTTCACATTTGTAGGTTAATACAACAAATAACATTCCCTATGCTTTCCTGGCATTATTGTCTGTTCGTTCTGTATATTATTGTGTGTAAAAAGAAAAACGAGCCTTGAAAAGCCAAGTTAACCTAATGTTACTTTGCTAAATTGAGTTTAGTAGTTGGTTGACTTGCGGGCTTTAACGCCCCAAAGCGACTCAGGCTATGAGAGACACGATAGTAAAGGGCTTCGGGAAATTTCGACGACTGGCATCCCTGAACGTGCAATCAATGGCACACTACATGGGCCTCTAGCATTTCGCCTTTCCCTCGAAATGCGAGCTGCGCGGTGGGGTTCGAACCGCGTCTTCGAGGTCTGCAGCGTTCAAGTTTAACCTCTAAGCCATATTCTATTGTTATTTGGTTGGTTTCTTGTCTTTTTAATGGCAACATTTGTTTCTGCTTGTCGCATGTGCCCCTGCGCAGTTTTGTTCTGCTGTTTAAAGACGTTCCGTGTTTTCATCTTGTGCGAATGGAAACATCCCAGAAGAATTTGGAAACTTTTTTTACTTGTGTGTGTATGTGTGTGTGCGTGCGTGTGTGTGTGTGTGTGTGGTGCGCTTGTGTGTGTGTTTGGCGTGTGTTTTCAATAAAGTCACAGTTTCCCCGCAAGGGCGAAGCAATGAGTGCGATAGCAAGGAAAGCGGCCCGTGACGGACGTCTACCCTCCGGCAGCAACTACCGCGCGAGCAGACAGCGGAAGAAAGCGAGCGAGCTGGCCGACGACTTTTAAGTGAACCCGTGCGCTCCTCGCGCCATCTCGCTGGTAAGGGAAAAAACGCTTACAAGCGCTTGCCGTCTCTGAGTCCTGCCAGTGGTAAAGGGTGTGCTATAACGCTCGCCGTTCTCTACCTGTAGGATCCTGCATTTTGTGGCGTAGTGGTTAGCGCCACGCGTTGCGTACGGATAGGTCGCTGGTTCGATCTCCGCCGCTTCGGAAGCATTTTTCTGAATTATTTTTCTTTGGGACTTATATGTATATATACATATTTATACATATACGGTGCATGACGGCGGCGGCAAAAACCAGCCGACACTGTCTATATAATTTACTGTCGCAATAGAACAGCAGCTGCGACATTGTTTAAAGCAGTGCAAACAACTCGGACGAAAGAGGGACACACAACGAGCGCTTAGTCGCAACTGAAAGGTTTCTTTGAAGAAACATAAAAAGAAATATAATAGAAGTAAATTCAAGCGAACTGCGCGGTCACACGCCTCGCAGAAAACTTGCCAACTTGCAAAAAGGCAAGAAAAGCTAAAAAAGAAATGTCTAAACATACTTATCCTAGGAATGACAACATATCTTCAAAAACCTTCAAAATCCCAATCAACCACGGAAAACTTTGTCTGCCCTCGTACAAAAAACTGATACCGCTTCGCGATTACGCCACTGAAGGAGAGCTGACGCAACTTTCACCAGCACTCTTAATGAAGAGGGCTGCCATAATTTTTGCGTGTCGTGTCATCCCTGTGCCTATGCATAACTGTCGTCTTTCGAAGAGTGGGACGTGTACTTACGTTCGTGCAGTGGGCACCTAAGTGCGAACCCCAATTAGCATTCAATTATATTCTGATGTTCTCTAAGGCGGGTATTTAGGCGGCGTACTGTCTGAGCAATGTATACGAGCCTGCCAGGTCACAGGGATTTGATAAGAACACCGGAGCGTATGGCACAAACTGACTTCTGTGTTCGTGCTCAAGCCCGTTTTCTCTAACTTAAGTCTCATATCAAGTTTCTTATGAGCAGCCGGCTGAAATCTTTCCAAGTTTGTTAGGCGCACTGAACACCACCTGTTGCCGTAGCAGGCACCAACTTTTCTTAGACTATGGGAAAGCTTGTGGGCATAGGGAATGACAGCAATGTTTCTTTTTTTTAACCTTCTGTTCTGGTGCAAACTTTACCTGCTTCAAAAGCTTTTCACATTGAGCAATGAAGATCTGAGGAGCGGGAAAGCGCAAACCAAGAGTCTGTCTAATTGAAGAAAGCAGCTCGTGCTTCCTTCAAGCTGGTGCAGTTAAAAAAGATCGCTTAATAATTCCTAAAATGGTAACTTTAACGAAAAAATTATTCAACAGAGCAGTTGCATCGTTTTTTTCAGCAACGTCATAATATTTAATATAGGCTAAAATAGCTGCCTACTTCAATTTCTTTCCAGAATTGCTTTAGAGTAAGGGAAACTGGGAAGCATACATGGCTCAAGCTTAACTGAAACACTCTGTATGCAAATGGCTTACTCGATATCAACAAAGGGTCGACAGCTATCTTGCGACCCCCGACCCCCCTCCACCCCATAAATAGATATGATTGTCATCAGTAAAGGTCAGACAGGGAAGGTACAATATCGCCATTGTTATGCCCTACGTGCTTACAAATATTGGAAAGACTGGTCTTGGATCAAATAGGGGCAAAGGGTGACAGAAAATACGGTTATGAACCTATGGTTTCGATATGATACTGCACTGTTTAGCAGCAAATGGCAACGAAAATACAAAAACTGATTGAAGACTTAAACATAAAAGATAATTAAGTAGGGCTACAAATAAACATGCTGAAGACGAAGGCACTGCTCACTACCCAGGCGAAAGAGGAAAAAAAAATAGTTCAAATTCAGCAACCAGCTTTTAGTATGTTTCCATATCCCACAGCTTACGCGTCTTTAACGCACAAGTTACGCGTCTTATACGTGTAGGTTATCCTCGTGATGCAGTGGCCACTGTCGCTGAACGTTTGAAGAAGTCCACTATATTAAGTCCGAGCATGGTTGCAGAAAGCGATAAGAAGAAACGTGTACATTTATTGCGTATCACACAGGCTAAAGGGAGTAGGAAACAGATACGGCGTTAGCCATGTCTTCACGCCTGCCCATAAGCTAGGTAAGATTTGTGCCGCTGTGCAGAGGAAGAATGCGAGTAAAAGACAAAAAGCGGACCTATATTTGCTTCGTAAAACACACCAACAATTCACTGATTGCCGTTCAAGTGTGGTTATAAGGTCCCTTTCAGCTGCTGCCGCTTCTACGTAGGTCACACTGGCCGCTGCTTTAACGAGTGATTACTGGAACATAAAAGATCGCTAACCAGAGGCTCACCTTCTAATCTATCTTTACATTATCGAGAGTGCAAGTGCAGGCCAAAATTCGATGCATGCTAAGTATTGTGCCGGCACAGGAATGAAGAAGCGCGCCTGGTGATTGAGGCATGTCATATCGAGAATAGTGGTAGCCCATGCGTGAACCAACCGTAGATTAAATGCCTTAACAGTTATCTTTCAGTAGACCCGCACGCGTGCCGGATCGACATGTTTGCCTACGGCATGGGCATGCGCAGATAAGGTCTCGAGCCTTCTTTCTTTTCGGCCGTTGTGCATCTCTTCAGTTGTTAGTCGGCGTTTGTGGTGTCGTGACTTCTTTCTTTTGTCCGTGTTTGCACATCCTGTCTTTTTAGAACGTAGCGGGTACTTGGCAACCACGTCACGCGCACAGCTGAAAGAAACGGCAATGCGCCTGGGCTCTGAGAATGCGATCTCACTGGACTCTAAAATGCGAAGCTTAAGCGTCCTCTAATTTTTGACCACGAAGCGTTAGACCCTCAACAAACATGAGAGATAACGTTAGGTTGGATTGATTTCGTTATTCGAATAGGCATTTCGGGCTTACCCTATATCGCTTTCATTGAGATTGTCTGTAATTTGTTAATGCATTTAGCTGGGCTAGTTGGTACAGTCTTGATCAATTCATACACCGCATATTACGCAGAACATCAGAGGACAACCGCTAGACATCAATTGAGCATTGATGGACGTAAGGACAGACATATACAACTGACTGCGCACACACACGTGCTAAGTCGCTGACAAATGTCTCACAATTTACCACCGTGCATTCTTGCCACCACTTCACTGCATCCATTGAGTTGTAAAAAAAGGGTTATCTATGCAAGCAAGGACCACGTGGGAGGGGGTGGCAAATATAGGCGGCGGTATTTGATTGCGCACACCTGCTTGGGCGCAATTAACTGTATATGTGACCTTTATGTCGAATAAAGTACAGCTGAAGTCGAGAGGCTGCTCGGTGTCGTGCGGTGAAGTCTGTGATGTTTGTACACTAGTATTATGGGTTCATTGTATGTAAGAGATATAAACGGTGATTCGCACATGAGTAGTGTGAGCTACTGGAGCAGGAAATTTGGCTCAGTGTTATTGTGAGCTTTACGTGTCGAGGAAGAGTAAGGTGGCGGAATACGCAATCTTTCTCATACTGCAAGCAGATTTTCTGTGCTTCTTTTGTACTTTTCGCACCAGCTTGTAGCCCAGCCTCAGAAGAACATCACTGCACGTGGTTTGAATCGCGCGTATCGTTCCTCGTGGCAACCTGTATCTCCACCTGTCTGCCACTGCTTTCGTGTTTCTCCACGTCGAATACGAGTCCTTTGTTTTCGCGCCGGTCGCCGCCGTGTGATTTCCTACGTATGCGGATACTGACGGCACAAATTCTAGACCTAGTCTCATGAACAAGCGCCTCGTCTCATTCAGTGGGTCAGCTGCGAGGTCTTCAAAACGAATCTGGTATGTTCTGTTGCTCAGCAGGTGGCGGCCCAGTTCTCCGAATGCATCCAAGTCAGATCTCATTTCGCCGCAAAGGGCGGCTGCACTTCCACAGTGTGCGTCATTCTTGCACCAATCAAGACGCCTTCTAGAAGCGTACATGGCGCGGGGGTCTCGCACCAGGTGGACCACGCGTACGGAGGACGCCATTTCTGGGTTTTTCTGAATCCACGATTGCACCTGTAAAATGACGCGACCCGGAGCATTTTGTTAATTTTATTATTTACTTAAACGTAGTACTGTCTCTCAGGGCTCGGTGAAAAAAAAATGGAGATAATCAACACGTATGCAAAATACAATTTAATGAGATGTTCAGAAAAAAAATGGCCGCGTATCTGCGTACTTCGCTACAAATGTCTTCGAAAGACGATAGTCTTCTGCCCGCCTAGTACATGAGTCCTGGTCTCATCCGCGGGCCCCCGTGATGCTATTCTCCTACCATTTCCGTCCTGGCGGGCCCCCGTGATGCTATTCTCCTACCATTTCCGTCCTGGCATAATAAATCCAATGCAGGTTGGTTCGAACAGATTTTGTTTTACTCCATTATTTCATCAAGCGACCATTTATGTTTTCCCTTGCCTCAGACAGCGCCTCCTCTATGTTGAATCGGCTGTATCTGGCTGGCTATGAAGAGGGCTTTTTCGTGCATAGCGTCGCATTTTCAGCGCAGCCTACGAAACACTAGGGCCTTTAGAATTACGTATCTATGTATTTTCTAGTAAAAGAACACGCCACCTAATAGTTCCGTATTGATGGTGCGCCTCAGATATGCGTGATATTTACTTTTTGATCGAAATGTTCACAAGTATGAACGCAGCTACCGGATGGCTGGGCGTTCAGTAAGTGCTTAAACTTTGGCCGGGTGGCTGAATCGTGTGACAGACAGATAGACAGACAGAAAAAAATTTCTGCGTTCAGGTATCCCATGAAAGACTATCGTTTTTAATATGCATAAAACGCTAACAGAGAAAATTCTCTGAAATTTCTCGCGACAAGTGCTTCGCCCCACTAATCTAGAAGAACGGCAATATTACGCAACCTATCAATTGCTAAAATCAAGCAAGAAAATTTAAGTTATGTAGTTGCGATTAGCATGGACGGGTAGTGATTGAATGGGAAAAAAATGCCTAATTCTTAAACTCACAAGGGAGCATGGCGCAACGTACCTGGGAAGGTGGGAGAAGATTTAAAGAAAGGAGAGAATTTCACGCAAAACCTTATCTCTGTTGTTTTTACGTTATCTTGAGCTTTTGTGCGGCCTTGCTATAGATTGATGAAAGCAGTGAGCATCATTGGCTTAAGAAAAAAGAAACAACTCACTTTTGACCCGTAAATTAACCACTCCTTTGTTGCATCACGGTCATGCAGATAATGAATTGAAGAAAGCTCTGTGCTGAACTGTTTCCCTTTCTACACCGTTACTGGAATAAAATCAAGCGCTTACATGTGAAAGAGCTTCATAGCGCTAAAGCGCTGTCAGCCACGTAGCTTTTCTGACTAAATTTCTTATCAACTGTCCTACATATCACGGAGCTGAATAAGAAAAACCCAAAAACCTTCGTGCGTATTCGTGCACACAGTGCACAGAATGCTATTCGGTTGCCAGGTAAGAAAGAAATAAATGCGTATTTAGTTCATCGCACAACAGAACTGCGTAGTAGGCGGGACACAAGCTATGGAAGAAGCGCTGTTCGGAGCCTAAGCAAGTAAATCAGTAATTAGTTCAGTCGCGCAACAGCACTGCGTAGTAGGCGGTACACCAGCTAAATACGTTCAATTAAAACAGCAAAAATCTCAAGTGCAACACCGCAGACTATCGCCGAAGAGCATTCCGTTCATTGGCACGCTGCGCTTCTGTCACAAGCAATAGCAACGTTCGGTGGGCTTCGTGCATCCATTCAGCATGGAGAACGTACATATTATCAGAGGGCTCCAGTCAACGCGTTTAATTCACCGACAATCAGTTCAAGCAGCTCACAACGAAGCGCCGTGTACATTTGTATACACGCCGCCGGCCGCCTATCCACACTAGCGCGGCGACACTGCTGCCACCTGTAGCCCGATCTCGGGGCGAATAGTAGTCAGGCTGACCACGTCAGAGCCGGAAACTGCCTCAAGCTGTCGCCCCGCAGAGCAAAAACCGGCTGCTCGCGCATTCTACACAGACGTAACCGCGGCTGTACATACGTTTTACTCAAACAATGTAATTTTATTCAGTTAAAAAAAACGTGCGTCACAGATTATAAAAATAACCTTGATGAACATGTCTATGATCTTGCCAGAAGTACTGCAGCAGATTCAGCGAGTAGGTTTACGTATATTATGAAAGAGAAAGCAAACGACTGAAACACTGCAAAGATTAACGTTACATGCACAAGAAGGGAGTACAGATGCGTGAATGTAACTGAATGGGACAGAGTTGAGCAACATCTGACCTGAGTAACACGAAGTCTCGTGAACTTGAACACTTGCGCTTGTGCTCTTGAACAGAGACCAGAAAGGTAACCTGGAGAAAAGCACGACTCTCCACCTTCGCAGATGTCAGCCAGGAAATGATTCTGCTTGTAGTAACGGGTGTTCTCCATCCATGCAGTGTAGAGCGGCTCGAAACGGCACTTGACGAGGGCGTCCAACAGCTGAAAAGCGTGGTGCTGCCTTCCCGGTCGAATACCGCGGGCAACAGAGAACAGCATAAGAGGCTCATAGTGGAAGAACGTCCTTGGTGTAGAAGACATTAACTCGCCAAGAAACTTGACCCGGACCGATAGTAGGCGACAATGAGCACTATCGTGACGTCAGTTGTTGGTACGATGGGATACTTTTCAAGCGCATTTTTAAATGCCACTGGGAGAGGTCCTTCGAGAAAGAAATCATTTTCATCTGCTGAAATAATCGCAGGTTTCGTTGACACTGCTCTCACTTGTTCGGCGCGTTTCACCTTCATGAGGTCTCTTCTTTGTGGCCAGTCTGTGAGAGCAAAGAAAAATTTGCATTTAGAAGGGAAATGCACATAGCAAAGACTTGGCTTTTCAGATTCAGAAAAACTTGAATATTTTGTACTCGAAAACTCTATTTTTATTTCGACATTGCGTTTTCCAATCTACTATAGGTTTTCAGGTCGTTTTTTCTTACAGCATATATACAGTCAAGATCGCCAACAGTGAGAATGGCGCTTGTTCGTGACGTTTATTTGAGATCAAGTCAACGTGCGAGTTCTTTAGCGCAGTTACTACCATGGAAGCTTACCCAGTTGCTTTCTCTCAATAAAATGATGATTGCGTGTGCTGTCGGTGCTCTTATTTAACTGGCAAACTTCCCATATGTAATGGAACTGGTAGACTAGAAGAAGTACGTTTGCAACCAGTATGAGCAGTGCTAAACGCACTCTTTGTAGCATGGAGTACCTGAAAAGAAAATTACTTAGTCAATAAACTCAGAAGCCTGAGTATACAGAAAAATTAGCAGCCGATCCCCGAAGTGAATGCTGATGACGGAGCGAAGCTCCTTGGACGATTATGAAATGTTTATTAAATGATTACGAGACAGTTGATGTGTTTAAACTGTTTGTATATAGACATCGCACATCGGTGCCGCCCGTAGGCGGTAGGGACCGCGGCTGCTGCGTGGCAGCGGCTTCGCGCGCCTTCCTTTCGGCGTAGGCTCGTTCACGGCGTCGCCGTTGATCTTCGCTCTCTCTAGCTCGAACTTCTGGGTATGCGTGGCGTTGCTGTCGTCGTGCTGCTGCTTCTTGTGCTCGCGCTTGTGGGTTTGCATCGCGTCGCTGTCGACGTGCTGCCGCTTCTCGATCTCTTACCGCAGCCTCAGTGTCGCGTCGTTCACCATAGGCTGCTGCTCACGGGCTCGCCGTTCTGGGGCAGAATCGCGTTGCTCTCGTTGTGGCTGCTGCTCCACGGGCTCGCAGTTGTGGGTCGCCTTCACGTCGTCGTCGTCGCACTTCTGCTTCGCGAGCTCGAACCGCTGGGTTTTGTCGGCGTAGCCGTTGTGCTGCAGCGCGTCTTGCCTTGACTTCGGGGTCTTGCTACCTTTGGCGCCGAGCGGCTGTTGCTCGAGCTTTCGCTTCAGGGTCTTGCTGCCTTTGTCGGCGTGCTGCGCCTCTCGTGCTCGTGGCTCGGGGTTAGCTTCGCGTGTTCCCGTCGGGCTGCCGCATCTCGTTCTCGAATTGTAGGATAAGAGTCACAACGTTTGCGCTTACGTTCGGGCTGCTCCATACTTCAGTGCTAAGTGTAGCGACTTTTATCGATGTGCTAGCGCTGCACGGTCTAAGTACGAGCGGCTTGCTAGCAATGCAGCACCCGTACACGGCTTGTATGCGCGCTCTAGTTACGAGCGGCGCGGCGCCGGTGCAACACATGGGCGCGGTCGTTGTGCGCACTGCGTGCGCTCTGCGAACGGTTCTGCGCATGACGTCGTTCGCTTGCTCGGAGAGGAGTTTCGGAGCGGCGCCGCCGTAGCGCAACACCTGTGCGCGGTCGGCATGCGCGTTGCGTGCGCGACGCGGAGCTACGACGTCAACGGTGACAATTGACATCGTGAGAGCATAAGGAACTTTGCTCCCAACAAAACCTAAGCATAGCATGGTGTAGTTTGTACGTGCAGGTTGCTCAATGGGAAAAGCTTGCCGGCATAAGGGCCGTCCGTCTACATTGTCGTGGTAGCTCATTTTGGAATGAAGCATCTACCTAGTTTATTTCGAATGAAGCAACTGCCTCATATCAGGGACTAGACATCTAGAATGAGCGGCAAGTATGCGTGAACTGTGTGGCATCTGGATGAGATTAACCAAAACATCGATTCGAATGAATGTCATGTAGGAACTTTATCGAGATGTAGTGGCGGCACAATGTGATGCGGAATACCCCCAATTACGATGACGTTGTCAATGCCTAAAAACCTCACCCTCGTTATAAAGATTACCCCAAGCACAACAGCAAATATTTATTGAAAAACACCCATGAAGAAACCAAGTACTATCGTGAGCAGTATGGGCTCGAACACGCGACCGCGCGGCAAATAGCCTCAAAACCGAGATAACGCGATACGTAAATGGCGCTGCCGAAAACGGAGTGGAAAGGGGGGGCGCTCTTCTGCTGACAGGTTGGCACTCCCGCTTCGCTAACGTTGCTGCGAAATGGTAGCTGATTGCGTGCCATCGGCCGCTAGCAATGATAACGCCAAAAGGAATTGCACGAAAAACAAAATGAATAAAAGAGGCGTATCAAAATGATCAGCCAACACCATCTAGATATAATAGAAGCATGGCCTGTGCATCTCGCCAGGCTACGTCACAGCCGGTATCTCAGCAGCTATATAGGCTGATGGGTCATTGGGTGTGGCTGTGTGCGTTGATGTGAATTCAAGTCGCCGCTAGCAGCCACGCTATAAGCTGTCGTTTTGTAGCAACGATATCGAGGCGGGAGTTTCAATAGCTGGCAGAAGCGCAGCGCCCTTTCCACTTTGTTTCCGACACCGACCGCTGCGAATCAGCCGATGTAGGGTTCGAGGCTCTTTAGACACGCGCTCGCGTGTTCGAGCTCATATTGCTCACGATAGTACCGACGGCATAGCCGTTCATCAAGATACTCTAGAATACTTCCTGTAAAAGCAGAACATTCATATTCGGGAAGCACGGAGCAGCGTGGTTATTACAGATAACTCGTGATGGTGTAAAAGCCTTTGGCTGCTAACTCCCACCGTCAATTTCCTTCATGCACTTTTGGCGCAACCCTCAGGGGACTCACCTTCAATTACATAGACATTGACATGGTTGTTCGAATACATCTGCTTTCATAAATTTAGCACCCGAATAGTTTTAGGGGCGAAGCACCATAGGGTCTCGGCGTGCATCGTCGTTTGCGGTCGTGACTGTCCATGTGCTTGAGCGCAAGAGAGGGCGCCACTGCCTCAGTGCTCACAGCGGGGCGAGAAAGAGCGAGCGGCGCGCTTTGACTATGGAAACGCTCTTTCTGCAATGAACGCTAAACTACGAGCTCGCAAGGAACGAGAACGCGTCTTCGCC
This sequence comes from Rhipicephalus sanguineus, assembly GCF_013339695.2. Taxonomy (NCBI): domain Eukaryota; kingdom Metazoa; phylum Arthropoda; class Arachnida; order Ixodida; family Ixodidae; genus Rhipicephalus; species Rhipicephalus sanguineus. The sequence continues at coordinate 105,041,859 of NC_051177.1, read as the reverse complement.
CGCGAGAGACAACGCCGACGCAGGCAACGTCTGCAAGCGAGTTTTTTTATTAAAAAAGATCTTGTTTTGGATAGTTAGTTGTAATCAGGCATGCATATACCGTGGCATAGGAAAAATTAAACAGCGAAAGGATGTGTACATTTCTCTTCATCAATGTTTGTTCACGTCGTAACATAGACATTCGACCATAAAAGCAATTCGAGACCGCAATGAGCATCACACAAAAGTGATTTCGCGATTATCACTTTTGTTCAATGTGAGTTTTATATACACCGAAGGCCTACTAAATTAGAAGAGCTTGTTCCGATTGCGTCCACGCATGAATGCAAGCGCGAACGCCACGTTTCATTGTAATCAGATCTTTGCAATCAAACATCTGGCCAAGCGAAATTCCTACCTTGACCACAGCCGTATTTATAAAGTGCACAGAAAGCAGGTACCATGCACAGCATCAATGCGAATGATATGAAAACGAATACCACTGCCAAAAATCACAGCATATCCAAGGAGTGAATGATGATGAGTGGGCGAAGCTGCGGAGGTTCATCGGTAAACCGTGAATCTTCCGTGAATTCTGCCCAGTACATCATCACCGACGTGAGATCGGGCGCATTTATACTAAAGGTTCGATGAGTTATGACGACTTGCAGCTCACTTTCATTTTACATGTACGCTGTGAATTTTCATTGTTTAGAAAACCATTGCTTTAGAAAACAACTGGCGTCTTTCGTTAAGCAGCTGGCGTCTTTCCGTTTTGCTTTAGAAACATCTGGCGTTCTTTCGTTTTGCTTTTACAAAACATCTGGCGTCTTTCGTTGGTTTATTTCATCAATCAACGGCGTTTTGAACAAAATTTTTATTGTTTAATCACGCACAGGAGAAATCTCACCAGGCACTACCTTGGAGGTAAAGAATGGCTGCTAATGGGAATGAGAGACAGAAGAAGTCGGCTTTTAGCTAACGCTGCGAATTTTTTATTGTTCAACAACGCACAGGAAAAATCTCCCACCGGCACCACCTTGGAGGTCAAAGCGTAAGACTGGTTACGCACTACGACTACGACTACGAGGGACGAACGGGTGCCGCCTTAAGGAGCTTCGCCCCTAAAATAAGCTCGACAGGCCCTTCGTATACAAACGTCTCCACAACTTTTCAGACCTAACGCTGTGAGCAAACAGTTCGCCTCGTTGTTCACTGAAAGAAGCTTTACAGGACACACACAACAAAAAAGAAAGCAGGAAATATCTGCTTCAAGTGCTCGCCCCCACTCGTAATTGCGCCATCTCGCACGGCGGGACGGGCTTTTGAAGATAACGCCAAGAAATGGCGACCGAAGGTCGCGAAGATCTCCAAGCGCTCGCACTGCTATCCGTCGAGACCTCGCAAAAATGGCGGGTGCAGCGCGCATTTTCTCTTTTTGGCGTCTCCTAACCCGAGACTTTCCAAGGAGCTTCCACGGCTAAATGGTCCTGGAAGCGTCTGGTGACCCTTGGGCTCCCCGACGGTCGCCAGAACCACCCAAACATAGAGAAACGAACGCCGACCGGATGTGCTCCGCGTGGTGGGCGGCGCTACCCGAGAAAATCATCTAGGTAAGGGTGTTTCAGCTCCACTAACGTGAAACCTGTGGAGGGGCGAAGCATGCAGTGTGCGTCGGCGTTTCTCAAAGCGAAATCACTGCTAATGGGCAATGAGAGACAACAGAGATCAGATACAAAAGACCGACAGTCCTGTTTTAGTTAACGTGCACGCTGAGAATTTTTACAGCGAAAGCTGTTATGAGATCACTACAAGGGCCGTTTTTGGCGCCGTAGTTGTCCGCCGCCGCCGCCGGTGTCCGTAACCACTATCGCTCGAAATAAGGAAAAAAAAAACGAAATAAGAAAAAATTTCCAGGATGCAACGAGGTTCGAACCTGGATCCGCTACGTGGGAACCCAGTGTTCTACCACAGAGCCATGCCAGTGCTTGAAACTGCGTTGCATAAAGACCCTATACAGGCTTCATGCCGCGAAGGAACCACATTAACACTTGTAATGTAGCGTGGTAGAAGAGTAAAATAACAACCAAGCGTCACACAACGCGAATTTTGTAACCAAGCGTAACACAATGCGAATTGCGCAACGAGTGGGTTGTTGAATGCTTCCAACCCATTACAAAGGGCACTCCCATAATTCTTCATCGTCATCAGCCACATCATCAACAAAGTACACATAATGCCTTAAAGGTGTTTAGCGGGTTCCACGATACTCCGCAGATTGACGAAAAATGAAATAGTGGCTGCTTCCCTACTTCAAAAAATTATGATCATTTATAGCGTAGTGGGTTCCTCGCAAGTGCACTTCTATAGGTTGCCAAGGAAGCCCATAAGGCTTGCATTATTCATTTCCTCAGGGTCTCACTAAAGTTCTTTCCCTGTCTCCCTCTTTCCCACGATAACGTATGTTATATAGCGTGGTGGGAGAGTAAAATAACAACCGGGCGTCACACTATGCGAATTACGTAACTAGTGGGTTGTTTAAAGCTTCCAACCCATTACAAATGCCTCAGCCATAACTCTTCATCGTCATCAACCGTCGCATCAAGAAACTGCACGTAACGCCGTCCATATGGTAGCTCGTTCCTCCGCAGAATTACGAATAATGTCGTGGTGGGCGCTTCCCAACTTCACAAAAATTATGATTTGTGGCGTAGTGGGTACGTTGCTTGTTTACTTGTATTAGTAGCCACAAGAGAGTTTACAACAGGCTCTAGAAATGCCGCTCTTCCAGCTTTCGCTGTGACTGCGCTGCGCTTTCCGCGCAGGGCTTGGCGTTTTAATTGTTCAACTACGCGCAAAAGAAATCTCCCACCGGCACTATATTGCAGCTCAATAACCAGTGCCTACATATACGGGATAGCCGGTGAACGATTGTGCAATGCGAGCAGTCAGGTTTTTAAAGACGATAGTCTTTCTTGGGGAATTTAACGCGGAAATTTTGGTCTGTCTGTCTTTCTGTTTGTCTGTCTGTCACCCACTTCAACCACCCGGCCAAAGTTTAACCACTCTCTGAACGCCCAGTCATCTTGAACTGGTACGGTCGTTCATACTTGTGCACATTATCGATCAAAACAGATATTACGCATATCTGAGGCGCAACATAAATACGTAAGTATTAGATGGTGTGTTTCTTTACTAGAAAATATATAGCTAACTAATTCTAAAGACCCTAATGTTTCTTAGGCTGCGCTGAAAATGCGATGCTATGAGCCAGATGCGGCGGTTCAACAAAGAGGAGGAGGACTCGTATAGTACGGCCGGCACAAGACTATCGTCTTTGGACGACATTTACAGAGAAGCACAAGATACGCGCTCAATTTTTCCAATTAGCAAACTCGCTAGCAGACGCTGCCTGCGTCGGCGTTGTCTCCCGCGGGCAAGGGCGCGTTCTCGTTGTTTGCGAGCTGGTAGTTCAGCATTCCTCGTAGAAGGAGTGTTCCATAGTCAACGAGCGCCGTTCGCTCTCTCTCGCCACACGATGAGCGCTGAGGCTGTGACGCCTTCTCTTGCACTCAGGCAAATAGACCGTCACGACAGCAGACGACGATGCACGGCGAGACGCCGAGACCCTAAGGTGCTTCGGCGCCACGCGCGCTCTCTTCCCGGCCTATCTCCCTGTCATTGGAAGCCTACTCCCAATCAGACAATTTGTCCCTTTCATTCAAAGCCATCACCGGTTACTACAAGGAGGAGCACAGGCGCTATCCGGACTCTTGTGAGGGACTGGATCGCGCTGACGAGCGCCTCCTTTTAAAACTTTTCACCAACACTGTACTGTGCCCGCCGGTGCTAAAACATTTCAATTCATTCTTTGATGTCGCGTGCCAGTTCTGGGCTGAGGTGGCTGACACCTTCCACATAGTTTCGGCGTGCCAAGCAAACCCATCTATTCCCCCCCCCCCAACCACAAATCCACGAGAGGACTGGGATTCGGCCCTGCTCGGTTGTCAGGACCTCAAGGCCCAAAATGCCATGGTTCAACGGACGCGGGCGGCGTTGCCTGCCAATGGAGCCTTGAAATAGGGGCTTCACCTAGTACTGCGAGTGGAGGAGGCCAATATGGCCCCAAACCATTCACCTCTCTGTAACCATTTAATGGTTATTAAATGTTTTGACCACCACCACCACCCGTAAAAACCGACTGCTCGCGCAGCGCAACTGTTCACCGGCCACCGCGTATATATAGGCACCGGATCTTGACCTGCAATGCAGTGGCAATGGAAGCTTTCTCTTGTGCGTAGTTGAAGACTAAAGTTTCGCAGCGTGTACTTTAACTAAAAGCGAACTGTGGGTCTCTGTGTCTAATCTTTCTTTCTCTCGTCGCTCATTAGCATTGATTTTGCTCTGGGAAACACCAGCGCACAATGCATGCTTCGCCCCTCCACAGGTTTCAAGTTAGTGGAGCTGAAACACCCTTCCCTAAATGCTTCGGCCCTCTCCCCAATTTTTTTTCCTGTGCAGGTTGCCACTGTGCACGCATTTGTTTTAATACAAAAGTTAAACGACAAGGCCAGCTATTGAACACACATGATGATCCCAGAAATGCGTCCGGAAGCTATCAAAAATAAAAAATAGAATATTTGCTTGCTGCGATCATAATTACTTTTTCCGTGATGGATACATCTTAAGACGACTACACACAGTAACTACGGCAGTAATAAATAAAGCAAATAATTAACTTTTTCATTAGCGGGTATAGGCACTCGGGTTAAATGGGAGAATTGCTGTCCTTCCTGCGAAGAGGCCGTTGCCGCTTTTAGATTTCGAAAAATGGGCCTCTGGTAATTAAGAAGTTGAAATACCCCCAGCCACAAATTCTTGGAGGAAACCCGACGTTTCGAGACCGGCTTGGTCTCTTCTTCAGGGGTGAGTGTGCTGATCAGGGAGGCTTCGTCGCAGCTTGTTTTTGGCTCCGCCTTTCTCTTTCCCTCACATTCCGGAGGCCGTGCACGTACATCGGAGGCATTGTTCCGAGGGACCGGTTCACATTCGCACACACGTTCCGGAGGCCGTGCACGTATCTCGGAGGCATTGTTCCGAGGAACCAATTCACATTCGCAGGTGCGAAAGCGCAAGCGATTCGCTGACTCCGGCAACTCAACCTTTGCGGCGCTCAACGCGACAGCGCCGTCCTCCAGATCGTTTGAACTTTTAAGAAGGGAAGAAGCTGTGGCATCGGAGACTACCATCATCATCTCTAGCAAGCATCACGGCTCTCCGGCTGCGTGTTCGGCTCGTGACGCTCGCGCTACGAGTGAACTCGGGTGTGCTTTGTTCCATGCTGATGTGGAATAAAGTGCCACAGATGTTTCGTTAATTGAGTGGCGTGCTTCATAACAGGAACATCAATCAAGTGAGAAGCTACACGGGTGCGTGTGCTGCCTGACGGATCCTCAGTGTGTACTTCGACAATTCGCAAACAGTGGACCCTTCGCAACTGCACTTGTAGTAGGCATTCTACGGTATTTGAGACGGCCAGTGTAAAGCACACAGACGCTCCTTTCCTTGAGGCATGGTGGCAACCGAGATGCGAAGCAAGGCTAGCGATTCAGAAGGTCAGTGTGACCGGGCCCGATTACGCTATCGCGTTCTACTCCTCAAGGCCAAGATCAAGGGTACTCGAAGTTTTTTTTTTTTTCGCTTACAGCCAGCGACGCTGACACAGGAATTTCTGAGAAACAAGCTCTTTAACGGATCAGTTGGATTGACAGCTGCTTATGACGCCGCACTGACTGCAGAAGCCGTTGAAGGGCAGACTGAACGCAACGAGGTGTAGTGTCAATGGAATAATTAAGAAGGAGCGGAAATGGTTGCTAGCAATTTGGTACAGACATTGCTGGAGTGAGTGGCGATGGTCAGAAAAACTGCTTGCAGGACCGCATTCATGTATGAACAGAAACTATCCGCTAGTGGTGATAGTTCACGAGCACTACAGGCTGGTGAAATCCATAGTGAGTATGAAAATTATGATGTACCAATGCGATGCTAAAGGAACAGCGAGGCCAGCTGTAGACGATTTGGTGCATTCATTAGCTGAGTGTCGCGAATGAAAGCGCATGCAAGTACGGGAACTGATATTAGTAGTGCGTTCGCAGATCAACTGGAGAATTACATGCTAAAGACGCCGCTGTGGCAGTAGAGATCCTTAATGTCGGAGTGAGAGCGACAATGTACTGCGCAAAATATAAACATTTGGGTAGGTTGCGGTCGATATCGCGCAGATATCAAGTGGGCATGTTTCGAACGGGAATCTTGCACAGGATTTCGAAGGTAGCTATGACTTGCTAGGGAAAAACCTCAGTGGAAGGTAAAAGAATAAACTAATACACAGTGCAGAGAGGAGGATGCAGTTGTAGTGAGCTCCCGGGCATGCTTACATTTGGCACGTGTGCGAAATATAAACAAGCATGAAAAGAAACTTGTGAAGAAACTTGTGCATCCAACTTGTTCAGCTCGAGATATATTTATCATGGCGCATAGTTCCCGGGGCTAATCAGTAGAAACCGGAAGTTCAGGCACGAAAAAACAAAGCTTTGGCGCCTATAATTGGTCCGAAAAACTGTCATTTATGCATAAATAGGCGTTAAAACTATCGTTTAGGCATATATATTCACAATTCATAATTACTTCAGCAGCGTGTTTCAGGACAAATCTTCGACTTCTAACAAACACAGCAGACAAATCCTGTGCTCTAGAAAAGTCAATTAAATTTTTTTATGAAAATGATTAGGAGAAGAATAACCATTTGAACAGAGTTAGGTGAAAGCTAGGGTGAGTGAATACTGTGAGAAGGCTATGAAAGCAGTGGCAAACCAACACCGTCTCAAGGTTTTCGGGCTTGAAGTTGTGCCTTCTTTCGGTAAGTATTTGTTTGTATGCGGAAAAAGAACGCGGAAAAAAAACGTCCAAAATTAATTCAACACTGCGAGTCAGAGTGGTGCCAGAACTTTCAAATTTCTGTATGCTTTCTGCAAGGAATTTAAAATGAGCACACAAATATGCGAAGTCAGATTTAAGTGTATCGTGGTGTAGAGCAGTCTGGGCTCTTCTCACGGCGATGCTCTCGTCTGCTGTTAATAACAGCCTGGAAGCTGTTAATAACAGCCTTAACACCAGCGACGTGTTTGTTGTAGTAGTCCACAGTCTCCAGCCAAGTTTCCCAGCGGGTAACAACGGGCTCTGGTGGAAGAGGCACATCCTTCCGGCAACTGCTTTTGAAAGGCACGAACGAGCGAAGGTGCCTTAAGGAGCACTGCCTTGCCTGCAGCTCTTAGTTCGTTAACAGAACTGAACGTCTTTCTCAGCTCTTCACAGACCTGATGAATACCATGGGCAAGATAAGTGACATGCAATAATTCTGGATAAAAGACATTGAGAAGTGCAGCAGCCGTGTGCTTATAAGCTGCTGCATCTCTGTAGAGCAGCAGTACTCGGTCGTCTTGGGTTTCGGAGAGGTACAATACCCTCAAGGACGAGTTCACAAAGTAGGCGATGGCATCACCGCCCGTTTTTTCTAGTTCTTTCGAGCATACCAAGAAAGGTGTTGTTTTGCATTTTGCATCCAGCTTTCCATCTACAAAATGTCCAAGTAATCGTCCGGTCGCATCTGTTGTCTCCTCCACTGAAAACAATATGTATGATTCACTGAGTCCTCGTCTGATTTTTGCTAACGAGTCCTCGTACATGGGCCGCAGGTACTGCTTGCGAAGGGTGGACTCTGATGGTACTAGCGCTAGCCTAGCCTCGCTTCCCCTCACTAGAGTACAGTCTGGTCTCACTCACGCAACCGTCGTGCTGCACTACTCTCGAACAAGCGACGGAGATCTTTCAGGGGGGCCCACTAGCGCTAGGCTAGCCTCGCTTTGCCTCGCTGAGGTACGCCCTAGCCCCACTCACGTAAACACGTGTTTAGAGTCCGACGTTATCGGCGCGTTGGCGAGCGTCACATGCGTGGAGCTCATCGGCAGGGTCCACTTATACGTTGGCTGTGGCATTGCGTCGAACTATGGTCTGTTTTCGCCGACGTGGCGCAGCGCATGCGCGCGTCTACCCTTCGTCGCACTATAATCGCGCCTTAACAGGAGCTAAAAACGTGAACGAAATAAACATACTAGTGCGTGTTTTAGTTAATATCGCCACACTAAGTGCTTCTTCTTTTTTTCATATTAACAGCTCATTTGGGCAAAACGTGTACTCCACGAACGCGAAAAGGCATTTTTAGGCGCTGAAAAGCTGATATAGGCACGAACCTCAAAATAGGTACTTATGGATGTTTGATTAAGACGTTTCCCTTCCCTTAGTTCGTGCATATATGTCAAAAGGCTCCAACCGGACGGCAGAAAAAAATAGGCATTTTGCCTGAAGTTCAGGTCCCTACTTATCAGCACTGAAAAGACTACACTAATATTATATAACTTGGTTTCACTAAAAAGCATGCAAATAGATTTGTTGATACCAAGAGATTTGTGGTTTATCGTGTTCCCCTCTCATGTGGAAAGCAATATGTCCGCCAAATCAGCAGTTGCATGAATGACTGATTGAGAGAGCGCAATTACAAATCAAATAAACTGACGCCTGAAGGGTTTCTTTCACTCCAAGTCCATGCATGTGGTAGCCGACCTTTGTTTCACAACACTGTCATTGTTGGTTGACATAAGGAACAGATCACCCGTCTGATTGTTGAAGACGAACTTACGATGGACTTCGTGAGTTGTACGATAGTAAGGCGTCTATTGCATTGTCACCTAAAGAGTTGGGGTTTTTGCGCATGCGTTGACTTACGGTAGTTGCTTCGTCTTCATTTCGGTTAGGTAGAGTGGCCTTTTTTGCGTATGTTCTGAGTAATCCCACGTGTTCAACTCTCTGTCTGGCGATGGTGGTATAAAATCGGTCTGATTTTTCAAAATATACATGTTGTTGCTAGTAGCGCTGTGTGTTGTCCTTATGTGCCTTCTCGTGTCCGTGTGCCCTTTCGCGCTACATCAAAGCCGTTCACCTTAAGGCCCGATCACTCATAGCTATGCTCAGTAGGAAATGTCGGAGTAAATTACAAAAGGATACTCGAGCCCGCCTGTCTACTCTCTTCCCGGTCTCCGCCCAAAGGGCAGCGGAAGACCAAGTAATTGGCCCTGATACCTCCACCACAGCGTAACGCGCAATGATCAAGTTGCGCTTCAAGTTGACATGGTATTTTCAAATAAGTCCAATGACCACGCTCACACTGAATTTCACCTTGATAGCCATATATAATTGCCGTCCAAAAGATGTATGGCTAAGAAGCCGCTTCTTATTCAGCGTTGATCAACACTGTAATAATAATATCTGGGGCTTAACGTCCCAAAATCAACACTGTAGCGTGAGCCATCTTTACTAATGTTAGAAATAGCGGCAATATCTCTCCACATATTTACCGATGTTTTAATGAGGAACGAAAGCGCTGTGTTTGTTAACTGCAAACTGAAGCACGCCTGACGTCACCTGAATCAACGCAATGGATAAAGGAAAACGCGCTGTATATCTCACACAGTACTTGAAAAGGGGGTCCAGTCACTCTATGGAACGCCCAACGGGAAGGCTCGTTTGCAGGAACAAGCCTGATAAATGTACTTGTCCGCAAAGCAGTACCATGCATACGCAAGAAGACTGAATAAAACAACTGAACATTCAAACTGAGTTCGGTTGGGCACGGCTTACTGACGTAGTAGCAATAGGCCGTCGCTAGGCGGAACAGTTTTGTCATCCCGCAGCAGCTGTTTAATGTGCACGAAATATTCTGGGAATTCCCATTGTCTATAATGTCAATTGTGCTATCGGGAACTGATGAAGTTTAGCAAATGCCATTCGCTGCAAATGCCATTCGAGCATACGCAGGAAAACTGAATGAAATAACTTTTGAGCATTCAAACAGAGTTCGGTTGAGAACGGCTTACTGACGTCGTAGTAATAAGGTTTCGCTTTGAGAAAGAATTTCACCATTCCAATATTTTAGGAATTCCCATCCGTGTCTTCTTGTCTATAATGTCAGTTGTGCTATCGAGAACTGAGTGAGTTCAGAAAATGTCATTGGTTGTAGTGAGCGTCAAATGAATGCGCACGGCTGGCGGCAGTACAAAGCATAGGGACAACACTGAGACGTCAAGACTCAGGAATAAGCTTTTCAACCTGCGGTTCTTAGAGGCGTGAGGAACGAAATTTGCTGCCGCGTAGGCGTAGCCAGCTTCCGCGAGACACTTCACCGACTGTGTTTATTAGCAGACGACAGAAATGTATCTAATTCCATTTGTAAAGTGAGAAATAAAACGCGGATCCATTCTCCCAGCTGAATGAGCGCTTATTAAAAAGCCGCAGGTGGACGAAGGAGCGCCCGTGTTTAGCGTCGTGTTTGTATCGTCAAGCCCTACACTCTTAATCAAGTCCTGGCTAACGCATGCCCTGTAGGCGGGACGCTTCAAAACTCAGGAAAACTCCCGGCTATAGTAGGGATTCGAAAAGGAGTTAGCCGTGACAAGTGTATATAAAAACGTGCACCCTTCACCGCCGCCTTATAGACGGCCTGCAGCATTAGTGGCGCGTCGGTGTGGGCCGCGTAAGTGAGAATCCTGGCTACAGCTCAGCGTATGCTCCCGCGTGTTATAACTTGTCGGCGCAAGCGTCGGTGTATAGACGTCAGACTCTGGAGTTTCCAAGATGTGTGGCGCCACCTGTCGGAGAAGTATTGAGTAGTGCATAGACCGACTCTCTCGCACAGTTTGCTATGGGACAAGGTGCAACTAGCGAGTGCGAAACAACGATTGAGCTTAATATCGCGTGTGTTTGCGCATTTAGCACTCAGAACGAGAGCTGTGAATTGCTCTCCGCTAGTCGGACGCGCCACCGAGCCGTCGTGAAGTGCTTGCTGGATCACTCGCCTGAACGACGGCGAAAACAGCAGCAGACGAGAGCCCTCCGCACGCTACGAAGAAACTCCGCAAAAGACGCACTGTTGCGTTGTGAATTGCCACGGACATAAAAGAATGAATAACAACGTTCAGTTTTACCGATTTCCATAGTTGTCGTACGAAGAAGAAAGGCGAGAGCGCTGGATACGGGCCGTTGCGAGCGTGTTGGGTAAGCGACGTACCCGCGTTCTCCACAGCCGGTGGCATGAATGTGTGGCTCTGCTGTTGTTTTGCGTAGCCCTGATGCAAAACCGTGGTAACCTTGACTATGAAGCTCAGCAGAGGCTCTGACCGCGGTGCTTGTCGTGTAACACGAAGTGAGCAGCTAGAGGTGGACTGGAGACGCGTGATACGCACACCGCGACGAGTTGGTCGTCACAACACAGCATCGCGGACGTATGTAGTACGTTTTGAAGGCTCAGATTTCTGGTTCTAACTAGCTAACACGCACGTATCCCCATTTGCAGTACATACAAACGGAAGACGACCATCAAGAGACCATTTGAGGATGCGTAATAAAACACTCCAATGCACAGGAAGCGAGAGATGAATGAAGGGAGAATGCAACTGAAAAGGCGAAAATCGCCGGAGCCATTCGCCCCTGATGAACCGAGTTTTGTACCACTGATCGTAAGATGCATAGCTAAGTAAATTGATCGTGTATGTAGGTACTTTATCGCTGTGGCATACGAATATACCCGATTTTAACGCATTCAAGCTCTAGAGAACGGATGCCGGAGGGCTTGCCTCGAACTCGGTGTCGTGTGATGCTCGCTTGTACTTGCGAGTTGCAGCGCGCGGGAATAACTAAAACTTGTTTTGCATTGTACTCGCAGTTCGCTTTGATCAGCTTCCTTTGTTTATGAAGCTTGGATTGGCGGAAGAACCTTTCCAGGTCCTTGATTTTCAGGAAACTGCGCCTCGACACCAACGAAAGAGGTGGGTTATATTGCGGCCTATGCACATTCGCTTGCGGGCGGCTCTCTTTGCACTACCCAGTTAGTGCCAGGGCTACGATGAGGGCGCTGGTGGCGGTGTTTTTCGCAGCGCCGCCTGGGCAGAGTCTGACGTCTATACGCATGCGCCGACAGCGTCAGCCGCAAAGGCGAGCTATGCTGCGAGGAGGTATACGCATGGAGCTAACTACGCACCCTCCCTTGCGTGCGTGAGAGAGAATAGGGGCTGCTACGCTCTCCGTTGCACACCGCTTCTGCTGTTTTTGCGCAGAAAAAAGAAAGGAAGGAGGTAAAAACGAGAGTTCGAAGATATTGTGCGATGGGAAGGGGGTTGCGTTTTTGGCGCGAGTGGTTAGTTTTAGCGCATTCCACGAGAGCGGCGGATATTTAATAGGTTGGTGTGGTTTGTTGAGCGTGCCGCGTGAGCCGGTACTCGGCCGCCATGGAAAAATTCCGTTATCTCAATATGAAGGGGGTGTTGCGAGGACATAGCGACATCCCCTTGCACGTGAAATGGCTACACTCAAGCAGTTGCAGGATTACACGACGCTTTCGCGCCATCTCTGTCTCGCTGGTGCGCACACTGCGCACAGAGCCCGGCGCTCGTACCTGGGTGAGTGTTTCTTCACATATATGCTCGTGCTGCTAGCGTTCACATTGTTGCATGCTTGCGCTTATATATATGAATGACGGTATTGAGCTGCCAGAATATTCTTTTGACGGCTTTTGAAATAACTGTACGAGTATGCGTACGAGTAACTATACGAGTATACGAGTACTTATCTTTGTTGTAATCGTCATCCGTCTCTATAGTCGCGCACGTTTTGTCGTGCTGGTCGCATTTATTGTGAACTCTCATACAGTTCAGAGGCTTTCGTCGCTCTTGACAGGCGTCACTGAGAAAATCACTTCGTGTTGCTTGACAAGCTGTGTAATTTTAGCTCTCGCATGGCTTCTTATCTTTCGGCTAGCAACTGTCCTCTGCATTTATGGTCAATGATACAATGCAGCAATCAACGGAAGCATATTTTTGCTAGCAGTTGAATGATGTTAAGACATCCTTTCATGATAGGTCGTTATACTTCGCATTTACATTTTTTTGATTACCTTTGGGAAGCGGAAAAGTTTTTCCACAATCAAAAAGTAATAAAACTGCACTTACGAGCACCGAAGACGTCAGTACCGTTTCATTGGATCAGGCGCTCATAGATACGACTAGCGGCATCTCTTGTTTTTAGCAGGAAAAATCAGGAATTTGACTTTCTGAATAGCGACAGTCTTTAAAACGAATTTTGCGGCCTAATTTCTAACAAGTTTTAAAGCCAGCTTCATTCATGCTCGTGAATACACTTGCGTATTTACTGTGCCCCTTCAATGATTTCTGTGGTTTCGGGTCACATTTGCCCATTGGTCTTAGCAGTGCCAAGCCAAGTGTGGACAAGTACATCAGTGCATCATGCACCAGCTGTGGTGCCTATGAAAACTGCTGATCTCGATGAAGGTAAAGTAATGCGTCGTATGTAATTACACGTTAGCTAGTTGATGGCATTTTTGTTCTCTCATCATCCATCATTTCATGCGATGAAACAGCGATATATAACCGTGGATGCATAAAAGTATTGTTGTTTTCGTTGGCAGCTTATTATTTATGTTGGATTGCTCATTGTTAATGTTATTACAGAGAAGTGAAGTTCATACAGCAGTCGTAATAAGGGATATAATTGTTGTTCATCCTCGTGATAGTATACACAGAATATGAACACCTTTGCAGGTGACAACACCTTCTGACATAAGAGCCAGGCGCAGTTTTATCGAGCAACTGGCAAGGAGCGCACACCTTGCAGGTTTTCCAGCAGCAGCAGCAGCAACACCGGCCCTGGCATTGTTACAATGCCGTAACTGAGCACACGATCTTTCTTTTTGTGTTTTTTATTCATTTTCTTTTTTTTTTTCACTCCCATCTAAATATCGCCGCCGCCGCCGCCGAGCATTGACCTGCAGCAGCGAATTAATTTTTAATCATGCATTGGCTGCCACCATTCAAATATTCGCCGTGACTGTCATTCACCTGGTATTGAAGAAAATTCGTTTGCAATATTGTGCTGTTGCAATATTGTGCAATATTGTGCAACCAAGTTTTAAGCCACGTTTGCCTGCCACTTTATTTACTTAACGAATGAATCGTGAGTCTATTGTAAAACTGCTTTCCTTGTACGTGATTCTCATCAAATTGCGACTGTGCTGTGATTTTCACTTGCAGCCGACATTCGAACAGAGGTTCACTTTTAAGAAAAACTGGAAGTTTCATGGAGAAGTTCAACAAGGTCAAAGTCATACTCGGTCAGATGTGCAATGCCCGTATGTATTTCGTGGAGATCGATGGGTATTTCTGAGGAAATCATGCTAAGCCTTTTCTCATAGCTGTAGTCAGTTTATGGTTAAAACACTATAAGAAAGCTTCATTAGCAACTTCTGTGACGCTGTCTACACAAAATTCGTCAAGGTGTATAACAGATTGAAAACGTCCATTTACAGTTTTTGTGTGATGGGCGAAAACACCAGGTGATATAAGAACACAACGTCGCATGTATCCTCTGTTTTTCTTTTTTTTTTCGCGTCAGGATGACATGACAGCAGCCCGCCCTTCGCCTGACCGCAGAATTTGGAGGGAGTACGACAACAAGGCGTTCTACTGCGATCAAGTGCAAGAGAATGTGAAACTTTCGGTTGGCACACTTTTAGAGAAAGCCCTTATTTGGTGCTTGACGATGTACTATATTAAGGACCTCACATATCCAACTGTGTATTCTCAATACTTCGTCTTGTGCTGAGTATAATGAACCCAGTTGTTTCCCAGGTGTTTTAACGGCAGGAAGCTGCTGAAGACATTCACAAGATCAAAGGTATTCGTTAAGCACCAGAATATATTTGTCCGAAAAAACATCGGATGGCACGTTTATCGTTTCCTCAGCGCTGAGCGTTGCTTTTAGCGCTGTTTGTATTTTTTACAATAAATACTTATTTTTACACGTGAGCAGTACCTGTTTCTCGCATGCTTATACACGCTAGACACAGCAGGTACTGTTGAACTATGAAGATGGTATGGTCCGTCAAGTCATTCTCAAATGATTCCGCTGAACGGTACATCTATGGGAACGCGGTGCGTCCATGCTTTAACCACCGCTACTAAAAAAAACGATGCGAATTTTTATACGCATGTCTAACACACTGCATGCTTATAGTTTCCAGCTCACTGTTAATGGTCAATCTAGGTACCCATCAAGGGGTAAATGAGCGCAAAAACGCTATGTGATGTAATCGGTTCGCGTTAAAAAATCCACGTGGTTAAAATTAGGCAGTATTAGAATACGCTACCCAGAGGTTCGTGTGCACAATTTCTGGTGTTTGTTGCCACTGCGCATCTGTCAAAGGCTAGACACTTGTGGTACGCACGTTACTTTCCGAATACAGTATAGCGTACGTGCCCAGCCATCGCAACGTCTGCGCACACAATTCTAAAACTCTGTTAGCCAACAATCAACCACTACACGGCGTGCCACTTGACGTCAAGGGAGTCGACATTACGGATACCGCAACCTGACTGCTTTATTCGTTCTTGTGCATGCCACAAGCACACAGAAATAGTAATGAAGACGCTGGATAGGATCAACGGGGGATTGGTGAAGAGACCTTCGTCCTCAAGTGGACATAAAATAGGCTATAGTAATGATGAAAAACAAAATGCTTCCTTGGACAAATGCTCGAATCGTTTGCCGTGAAATGTATATATCTAATTTAATGCTCTACTATTAGTAACCGCATGCTGTCGAAATGAAATGCAGGCAGTAGAGCTTCCACGAGGTGTTCTAGATTTCGCAATACCATTCACTCTTTTCTCCTAAATCCGCGGTAGGCAATGCCTAAGTCTGGAAAACAATATTGCATAATTAAATTACCATCCTCTGGAACGTACATATGTGCCAGCGCGAAGTGCGCACGCCTGTGGGGTGTACCTCGTAATAACATCGCCGCATTGGCTAAAATGTTCAGATTCGTTAAACACCCTCATGTTCGACAAATGGCCACTCTACGTTAACTTTCTTACGACTAATATGTCATAATTTAGCAGTTTCAGTTCCTCGCAACGACTGCCACACTGAGGGCGCAACCGCTTTGTATGTCGCAATAAAAAAATCTGCGCAAACTCTGCAACACTAGAACCTATTACTCGATGGTGTCAAATTCATTTTCCATTAATGCACCACTCTACTATGTTCTGGATTTCTGCTGTACGCAACAGCCTCTCAGTAATCCGCACATAAAAAATTAAGTGCGTGTATACTGTAAAAGACCTCCAAAAGGCTATCCCATGCACTCTAGCACAACAAACTAACATTCCCCAAGTCGCGTGCGCATGCAAATGCAGCTGTGTGGATGTAGCTCGTAAATGTTTGCGTGTTCAAGCCGTATTAATCACGGCTAGATTTGTCAAACATTTATCAAAAGGTGAGACTTGTACACAGTTAGGCACAGCATGCCCATGAAAGTGCCTTTCGCACCAATACTATACTTAGTACATTGCATGGACTCGGGCTTCCAGAAAATGTTTCAGTAAACTTATGTGAAAAAATATAGCATCATCCAGTGTGATTTTAGCGCGATCTCGGCTTTGAGACGAGTATGAGGTGATTTAAATAGCGCGGCGGGACCGCTATATCAGCGTGAATTCTAGAAGTTCTCAAAAATATAGCCACGGATGGAGACGTAACAGAACGCCACAAATATTCCTGCGATAAGTGCTGCCGGATATAAGATCCAGTCCATGGTTAGCATCATATTCCTGCCTGCGCACTACGCACCTGAGAACGGCAAACGGCGAGCCGCGTCTCCAGCGTGCAAAGCCCAATTCTCCGAGTCACGTACGTTGCCGCGAGTGGCGTCCAACATAAACGGCATTTCCTCTCCGGGGCGCAGTCCGCCGAGCGACCCGCGTAGCTGCATGCATTCAGCGCCCAGCTCCTCGCTTCCATGGTCGATCGCAAGTGTCGGCCACATTTTTCATTGAAGCTAAAATAATGTCTACTGGTATAGTGTCATTCATTTGAGGGGAAGCGACGTGCACTATCCAACGTTTAGAGCCAAGAAGAGTTCCTTTACAAGTGAAGTTCATCTGCAGTGCGTGCACGGCGTACCGCACCTGCTCGGGCGTGTTCGCATATTGTATATATGGCTGACAATACCACGATTATCAGCGCATGTTCATCTCAGTGTGTAATTATTGCGGGGGAGAGGGTCGAGCCAACGACGGTAACAGGTAAAACATCCTGGCATATGAGCGTGAGCGGTTGTTCTGAAGCACGGTCGACTACGGCTTCGAAATAAACTGAATAGGCTTAGTGACGATATCGGCTACCGGCCTGGTAACCGTCGGCGGTGAAGCGGCAGCGACGTTACTGAGAACACGGTGATTCTCCGTCGGTAATCGGCTACGTCGCTGTGCGGTTGCCGTAGAGGATTCCGATGCACACGTCCACGGCAAGCGAATCTTGACGTTGAAAACTCGTTCAGTCACGAAAGGCAACAGGCTGACGGCCAACATGAATAGAACTCGGATTATTATGCACGCCAAAATTCTTTAAATGTCACTGAGGCGCCAGTGCCAAATGTATGCGGAACAGTTTTATCTTCTTTACCAAGCACAGCAAATTCGCTTGAAGCATGCTCCCAGCAATAACTTGAGTGACGCCGTATATAGTTTTCACGAATGTCATTTAAAAAATGTCACCTTACTTATCAGTGAACGCTACATGCATAATAACGACCTCCACTGCACTAATACGCCAGAGCGTGTAGCGACACATTGGTGCATATAAACCCCGTACTTTTACACTGTGGCCGCGGCGTGATGTGGTGTAGTGGTTAGCGTACGCGCTTGCTGATCGAGTGTTCGCGAGTTCGAATTCCGCGTGTGTATATTGGTGAGTTTTTCTGTGTTTACTTCTGATTGTAATATGTGTGTATGGATTATGTATGTCATAAAACATGTGTGTAAGTCTCCAAATACCCGAATACAGCTTAAAAGGTGACCTAAAATCTAATTTTTTTTTCGCGCTTCGTACACCGCCTATAGCTAGGACGCGCCGCAGCTGGGACGCACCGTAGGTAGACTCCCCGTAGCCAGGACACCTGGTCACGTGGAACGAGGAGATGTCTATAGGCGGCCTCAACTAGCCGGGATTCGAGACGAAAATCTCCGGCCTATATTGAGTCCCGCCTATGAGATGAGCCGCTGAGAAAGCTACTACGCCCGAGGGGACGGCTACGGGCGGCGCCGCCTACAGGTTGTGCCGGCTAAACAAACAGTCTATAGGCGTTAGATTTTTCGTCTCGTTTCCGGGCTATAGACTGCCACTTTAAGCAGGATTGATTAAGAGTGTAGATCCGTCACCCTAGTTAGGTTGCTAAAGGTTGTGATTGCGGCAAAATGTGCGCGTTTGGGTCCTTGTTCTGTATCTTTCTTGTTTTAATTATATATATATATGCGTCACGTGCATATGAAAATAAAGATTTTCAGTTCAAAGTCAGCGCTGTGTGTGTGTCCGTGTTCTATTCTGTCCACGTTCGGTGGCGCTCTTCAAACTTAGCTTGTTGTTAAGTAAAAAGCAACGTTCGGGAATGTTCACTTTTACGGTGTTTTTATTTCCTTCACACTATTGAATCTAAAATAGCGGATGTCAGCTAATAATATTTACGCATCGTCGTATCTCACCTTTAAATTTAATTTCGTAAGAATTGCATGCCGACGCAGGACGCGTTTTTCTTTGCGTTCCTTTACTGGTGCCATCCAATCTTCTTGCTCATCTTCATACAAGTTCCGTACTAAAGATAATCATTCATAATTTACTTGGCGAGAAATTGGAAGCGCACAATTATCAGGGACCCAATTCACAAAACTCTTTCGTAAGTACCTTCTACCATTGGTCAGCCGACTTTGATACGTTCCGCATCGTAATTTACTGAGATATTTTCTTGCGATAACTTTTGGCGTAAGAACTTTTTTGAAGGCGGGCCCAGCGTTCTTTGCTAAGCGGTGACATCTATTCCGCAATCATGGATGACTATTGGGTAGGAACAGCCTGCAGACAACGGTAAACACCTTAAACATGGCAGCGCGCTTTACGTCATTTTCAGCGCAGTGCGCCAATGAAATTTCCGGCTAACTAGTAAACAGCCCCTCCGTAAAACTTTATAGGTTCATTTAGCTTGCTTTTGTTGACGGGTGAATGAGCTTCAGTGCATATATTGTTAAGATAAACAACGCATAATAATGACGACAAGCTTCGCTGCGACTGCACCGTTATGAAAGTCAACAACGTGACTTGGGGTTCACTCAGCAAGTACGTCATACCTGTCGTTTATTTGGGGGGCATTAATACAACGGGAATCGAATTGCCGAATACCGGAGGCTATCGCGGCAGTAGTACATCACTGTCCATTATGCAGGGCTCCAATAAAGTTTGATAAGAGAGGAGCATATTTGGAGGTTTGTTATTGAAGGTGGCAAATTTTGCTTGCGTTATTGCGGCGCATATTACGTGCAAAAAGTTGCTGCTAATCACGTTCAGTAACACGTCGTACCTATAGCCCGTGTCATGTGACACTGGAGGACTATTATTGACTGTTCTAAATAGCGGTTCAGATATATTTAATTGGTAGCACAACACATATCACTTTCGATCCGAGTAGTCGCATTTAGAAGAGAGGAGGAACAATTTATATTGGTTTTGAGTGTGGCCAATCAGGACATTGTACATTATTATTTCCAATAGCTGAGCACCGAATGCCACAGAACGTTTTCAACATATCCGCCTTCCTTTGCTGTTCACAAAACGTATTTGAACAAAAGATCTTTACAAGTGTATTAATATCGCGAATGCTTATGCATATTGCGTAACCTGCTTATGATCATTACGACACAGAAGCTTGTAGCCGACGGCAAAGCCTGCAGAAAAGCAGCTAAAGCAACACGCCATTTAGGGAGTCTGCCATTATAAATCGATTTCATGCCGCACCAATTCAGCAACAAGTGAACGTCAGCACCCCGTGTTCTCAGCAAAACATAGAATGGTCCTCCCCCAGCCAGTCGTAGCTTACAAAAGGAACGAGATCTTGCTGAGTGGTCCTTACTCGGCCGGAGCCCCCATTAGCAATTCCTGCGTCTTTTTCACCTCATTTGGTACTGTGTATTTCATTTATTGTTGTTTTTGCGTCGTAACGAGGACTTAGAGCTAAAGCGTGCTGTTGATGCGCTTTCGGCCACGAGCACCCAGACCCAAACATTTAGAATGTAACAGCTCCTCGTGCTGGTTACTGGCCGTCTTAACATATGTGCTTGTTGAAGCAAGTGCATCTCGGGAGTTCTGTTTACCAGACGTAGCGATCTTACCGTTCAGTGACACGACCACACATTTAGCAACGTTTGTTCTCGTTGGAGCAGTAATGAAGCGATTCTGCTGAGGTGTTCTGAGGGAAGCAGTGCGACTGCCAATTAAGCTTCTTTTTTTTCTATTTTCGGTGGGCCGAGGGAGGATGCTCATTGTGTTTTTTTTTCTTGGCCAATCTTGTTGCTCGTTATGAATGTGAACATCTTCTTCTCAAGACTTTACTTTATTGAGCTACAAGTTTCGTCTCCACTAAAAAGGTATTTCCTCCAGCAAAACACTCATTATAGTCTTTCCTACCCAAGGACAAAGGTCAGCAGTTACTCATGCGCAAACGACACCTGCCAAATACGCCTAGATATATTAGTTTTGCTGCAGAAATGGAAAATTCGCAAGGTCACGAAATTTGTTTACTACCCCGTGAGTCCGTGTTCTTTCTTATTTTAATAAATGATACAATTTGAAACCTACGTTGAACCATTGTGTTCAGGGTACGTCTCAACGAAACTGTTACGCCCTATTTGTGCGCCAACATATGTATCTTTTGTCACTTTACGGTATTCATGTTGTCTTCCTATATACCCATATCGTAGGGATAAATAAAAGCCATAGAAAAGATTTCAGTATATGTCACACCCATACGTCGGCAACTACATGGGTCGACTCACTCAGATTCACGCAGACTCAGATCAACCCGTAAGAATGAGTCTGAGTGAGTCCGGTGAGTAATATTTCGGTGAGCTTGAGTCCGAGTGAGTCCGGTTGAGTAAACTTTTGGTGAATCTTAGCACGAGTGAGCCCTGAGCGCAAAATAGACTGCTTGAGTGAGTCAGGCCGAGGTGCAGTTTTCCTACTGACCTATGGTCACTCCCGAGCTGACAAAAGACTGCAATTTCTCGGAACAGTGATTTACAAATGAAGGTTCCTGCAGTGCAAGATGTTAAACACACTACTGCACGAGCACACAGCATAAACGCGCCACGCAATTTTTTTCACCGCAGATGCAAATTGATGCTCGAGCAAAACCTCAGCAGCCATTTCCTCGCTGGCACTGTAGACATACGTGACTTCGATTGCTACGCACTCTAGCTCTCATTCAAGGTTGAGAGCACTCCCGTGCTTGCGAGGCATGCTTACAAACGGCAACTGCGAGTTGAAGCCTCAAGAGGAGTCTACGGCTGCGAGGAGCTCAGAAGAGCGGAACTTCAGCGAGTTTTCAATTTGCTTTCGTGTTTGAAAAGCGCTCAAGCGTGAACGAATAATTTCTGCCATGAAAGTTTGCCTTGAACAGACTCTGGAGCTGCTATACTTCTGTATTTATGCCTCGCTTTGGTGAGTGTAGAAAGATATGTATACATATATATCATGTGCACGCATAAAACTTGACCAGAAAAAGGTTTTCGTCACAACGGGTTTCAGAGGATCGCGTTGATGTAATTTCGTAGAAGCGGCACTTTAATAAAGCTGTAGGTGGGCGTTCAGATTTCAGGCGCTGGAATTTCAGCATGAGGGACTTCGACATTGTTACTTTTTCTGCAATCTGCACTTCGGAGGTGTTTCAAAACCCGCCTGCTCGTATACTTCATAAAAAGTTAGTTTCCGTGAACTGCCATAAATCTTTAATATACAGCTTACTGCGATGTGTTTTACGCCGACGCGACTCACTTTATCCTCATACGCACTACATGACCTTGGAAACAAACGTTAAAAAAAAGTAAGTGCATGAGTTCGAAAAGTCATGTGATGGACGGTTGGTGTAGTCAGCTGCGGTGGATGCATTCTGTACTTATGAACAGTCGTTCGTGTGCCAGCCGCATCGTACCGAGGTGCTGAGGTTTTGACACGCCGGTGAACGACATGAAGATAAATGGGATTCAAGTTCAAACTATTGCCACTCTGTAGAGTCCCTGTAATAGGAACACGTCCGCCGTGGCTGCTTAGCAATGAAGAAAAAATATGGCAGCTTCACGCTAGTGGTGCCAAGCCTGAAGGAAGAGCGCACCTGGGTGGCCGTCCTTGTTTTTCTCTATTTTTTTCTCATTCTCTCTGTTTCTTTATCTCTTTTCTAAATCTGCTTCTTTCTTTCTTCTTCTTTCTTTCTTCTTTCTTTCTTTCTTTCTTTCTTTCTCTCGCTTTCTCTATCTGTCTACGTTTTTCTGTATTATATCTCTTTATATCTTTAGTCCCGTTATTTTTCTTGTTTTTCTCTTCATCTTTCTTTACAGCGCTTCTTTCCCTCACTATTTTTCTCTTTTCTTTCTCCTATTTTCTATCTCTTTCTTTATCTCTCTCTTTTCACGCGCTCCCTTTCGTTGGACACTCGCACCTGCTGCGCATGGTAATGGGGCTTGCCCAATTCCTCTGGCGCATACCCACCTGAGGAGTTTTGCACGACGGAGCACAAGTTACCGATAGCTCAAACAGCTTCACTGTAAAGAGAATGAAGAAAGGCCATTCCGGTTCATGATGACGATATTTTTTTACGATGAAGCACAAGTTACCGACAGCTTAAGTAGCTTCGCTGTCTAAACGAAACGGAGCTAGCTAAGTGGTTAACGTGTAGCGCCTCTAAACTCAAAGTCCTGGGTTCAATTCTCTGTCACGGCGGCCGCATTTCGATAAGGATCAAATGCAAAAAAAAAAAAATTCGTGTGCTTAGATTTAGACGCACGAAAAAGAACCCTAAGTGGCCAAAAACAACCCTGTGTTCCCCACTACGGAGTGTCTCATAATCAAATAGTGGTTTTGACACGTAGAACCCCAGTAGTAACTTAACTGTAGTGGAAACAGAACGCTGAATCGCATGTAAGTATTATGTTGCATTTGCTTATGTGAAATTGTTTTCTCGTGACCGTTATTACTAGCCAGTTTCCCGTTCTAGTTTTAACCACGTGTTTCTGCTGTTTAAACATAGGTACCAAAAATATTAGCTGTTTTTATTTTCTCTGTGATTCTCAGGCGTTTAAAAAAGCAGATTATGGCTTAACGCCCGGCGCTTCGAAGTACGACGCGTAACCCACGTTTCAAAATGTCTTACTTTTTCTTTTCTTTTTTAGTGCGCCTCAAATATTAGCCCTCAAGTAGCCCTTTGCTTTGACCATAGCGCTTTCCCTTCATATTCAGGATTATCTTGGTGGGTATTTGCATAGACGTGTCTTTCATTTATGCATATACGCAGGTATTTACAATGCTTGACTGACGCCAAATCATTATTCACCTCTTCGTTAACGAACATAACACCCGATTTCCCTTGCTAAATTAAGACCTATAGCAATGACACTTCAGTGCCACACGTATTTGCACATTTTCCTCTATGGTATAGAACCGTGTCGTCCGCATTCATCATCCGAAGGATCACTCGTAACAATAAAACTATTTTGTCATTTTAGCGTATTCATGTTGTTCCTGCGCCATTTACCGTAAATAACAAAAACAAATGCAATGGGGGCAGAGAGGGGGCATCCTTGCGTCAGTCTTCAGGAAAGTACTAATTAAGCCTTTGTCCAATATGTCAGCATCGTTGGTATTACCTTCATCCACTGTAACTGATAAAAGAAGTCGCTGTACTAGTTTTCCCAAATTTCTTGTTGGTTGACTTGGCAATCTCAGTGTTTGCAGACCAATGTCACTAAACGTAAGTCTGCACGTGTGCTTTGTTTTAAAAACCTGAAGTAACACTAACAGACCAACAACGGTGCCGTGTGGGCCTACGCTTCTGTCCCCCTTATGTTCTGCGAGCTGTTCCACCAATCGTTATGAATCGTCTAACAAGAACGACCATCGAGAACCTAGTAACAGCACTAAGCCGTAAGTACATCTCCCAATCTCGATCTCGCTGATTGCGCTCTCTCTCTCTCTCTCTCTCTCTCTCTCTCTCTCTCTATATATAATATATATTATATATATATATATATAGTCAAAGGGCTGAGAATAATCTTCGGCTGGGTCACTGATCGCAAATCGCAAATGATGCACGTCTGTTGAAGCAGAGCTTCAAGCACTCTTGCCGAAAGTAGTCCCCACTGTCAGGGCTTCTAATTTGGGCTTTTCGTTTCAAAGCGGTAAACTCGATCCGGTGTTTTTATCGCATCGTTGCGCTTTATGCGTTAATACAGCACAGAAAAGAAAAAAATTGTCAAATATCTCATTATATAGGCCCTATGCACTCGACATTCAGCGATGCTCATGCTCCTGTTACAAGGCTGTCGATTTTTTTCTTCTTTTAGTGTACTAATTTATCCATATAAAACTAAAGCATGATTATCCGCTGTCGGGCTCCAAAGCCTAATGAAACGAGTTCGTATATATAGCTATCTTGGGCAACTTGTGGGCTCAACGTATTTGCTTTCGCTTCTTAGAACACAGCGAACGCGTGTGCGTAGCAGGTGCGGGATGCGTTGGTGACTTTTCCTAACTTAGCTACTGAAATGGCCACTGACCCAGCCGAAACCTGAGTAATCGAAACGAGAGTCATGGAAAAACAGTGCCGTCGTGATCTCGGCTACATTATATCCACAGCCACAGAACAAAAAGACTTGCACGCCTAACATAGCAGAATGTCGCGCCGCACTTTTTTTTATATTGAGCAAGCTGAATAGGCTAATGAACCTACCTCTTCTAAGGTTTATGCATCTTGGACAACCCGACACCCCAGACCACCTAACGATGTTGTCCTTTCCAATTCCCAGGATTGGTCTATATGCGTTGTCGTTCTTCTGTTTTTTTTTTCCACAAAATAATCGGGAAACGTAGATTAACTGCTACGCAGCTCATTTATTAATTAAGCTGTATTCAAGTAATATTTACTTCAACTGATCCTTTTGTTACCTACTTTGTACTTAACCCAAATAGGTATAATCTTCCATTGTTTGTAACGTTATGAATGTTTCTTTGTGTATCGAACGTCTTGAAAGGCATAGCATTGATAGATAACATGAAACGTGTTAGGAAACGACCCATCCTATGTGCACACATGAAGACAGCTGCAGTCATAGAAGAAGTGAATGGTGAAAAAGATTCACCCGACACCACGACGTGAAGCGGGGCAGCTTTGTAGTGAGGCATGTACAGATATACTCTCTACCAACTCTCTACACTCCAGACTACATACAAGTATGCATACGTGGTTCCTATCTGAGTGGCATGCAGTGGGTTTCCGGTTAAATCCCACGTTCTCTGGGAGCACCCGGGTCGACGGTCGCATATGCACGCCAGGTGAATAGGCTACTACACAAACAAAATCCGTTTTAGTCGGCACTCGTATTCGTTCCGGTTCTGACTTTTTTCGCCTTGTTCGCGCGCTGTCGTGAAGTGTCACTTCACTTATTTTGCTTAGTCAACACAATCGCTCTGTCTCTCTTGCGTACCATTATGTATGCATAAGTATGCGTGTGAGCTGGCTTTCCCGCTAAACAATAGCACGCAAAATGACTCCACGAGTTGAAGAACAACTTGCAAAGCGATTCTCAGGGCTCGGGCAAACAAGTTACCTGAGTACTGTTTGCTCGAGTTCGGAAGGGCAGACATCTGCAAAATATGACTCAACAGTAACATAACCTTCTCCAAACCTAACATAATGTTCAAACATAACAAAATAAACATAACGTTCTCTAAAGCTGTCTCTTCATTTAAAGTATGCTTGAGAATGCTTGCTAAATACTGAGTATATGTATGCAGGCTTGTTTGCATGCACATAGCAAGCACGTCGTCAAATTTCTCAAAACAACTCCTATGTCATGTAAGTTAGTTCAGCGCCTCCTGGTTAGTTAAACTGCTTAGCATACGTTAAAAACGGAACTGCTTACAGTCAGGCTGAATCCAAAAATAGTTGTTCTTCCACCGGAAGGCGAAGCACTGAGAGTTACAGCAAGCTTTAGCGTTTCGGTTGAACTGCTCACTTGCTGTGGGCATAGCACGGATGCGACATACCGCTACGAAGAACGACATAATACTTCCGTACAAAGGCCAGAAGTGGTGTTTCTGCTTTTGCACGTCTTTGACTGCGTACGAGCTGTGGACAATAAAAAAAAAACGTCCGCGTTTGGGTTGATCGCAAGGCACTGAAACACTTCGTCTCGTTACCTGTAACGGCACTGGCCTCCGTCATGACTCAGCACTTCTTTACCTGTTTTTTTCTAAACTGACACTCCAGTGACGACAGCTGTTTTCTCCTAACATCGCCAGCGCCGCGTGTTTGAAGCGAAAGCACCGATTGTCGCGGCACCGGCGGTTGTCATGGCAACCGCCGGTGCCTTCACGGCGACGTCTGCGGGACGGAGCGTTTACCGCGGCTATGTGAATGCGTCCTTTGCCAGCGACCTGCATGAAAGGAATAGATGGTATTAATGCACGTTGGCGAGATAGCTGGTACTGCATTGCTTGTATTCGAGGAGCGTTGAAAAACCGGACAGCCAAGAAGACAGACAAAGCGCTTATTTACGACGCATGGCCAATATATGAAGCATGGGCAATTCATTGCAGCGCAGCAAAATGCGTAAGTGATCCATCTGTCGTAGCAGGTGAAATAGTTGCTTACGTTTAGTAGATCCTTACGTTGGCGATTAAGGTATACTTAAGAAATTCAGCCTTGTCACCCTTTTTGGCTTTCCCTTCCCCTTTAAATGCCTAAAAGCCTCCTTCCGTGAATAAACCAATTCAAGTGGCAGTGTCGCATACACACAGCCTCTCTGCAGTTTGCATGTGTGAAAAATGTCCATTTAGTCCCTGCAAGCCGGGCCTAAGGTTTGCAGTGTGGCCGTTCGCTCGATTCTATGGTGCAACTATCCGCTGTTCAAGGCCGACTGATCGCACAGATCTCTCGTTTTGGTCATTAAAAAATAAAACAGGACAGCGAATAGTATTTGTAAACAACACCTTGGTCTGGAACACAATTATGGCCTGTTGAGCGGAGCGTGACGGTGCGTCTATTTGGGCTTCGTATTTTTTGTGGACCGAACCGCATTGAATGTCTCTTGAGACCTATTCATCTGCCCTACAGCCTCTGTGACTGACCCCGCTCCAAAGCAAGCTTCGCAATAGACAATTGTAAGGAATATCTTCATTTAGAAGGAAGGGCTACAACTCAAGCGTAGCCGTTCTTCTTTTAGCGTATCCGAAAAGACAGGTTTAGGGTGGACTAGTACTGATTAACTGTCACGTCATTGCTGTTTATCGCGTCGAGTGTTTAAAATTAGGGCCTGAACCATTACTCAAGTTTTAGGAAAATGTGCGTAAGGATACATATTCTATGTACCAACAGCTTGCGCCGTTATTGAACCCAAGAAATTCTTGGGTTATAGGAAACAGTATTTCGTAAATAATAAACCATTAGCTTTGTCAGCTCCTTTGACGAAAGCAGAAAGCAGCGCCTAATTTTCATTATCATTCTAAGTGGTCATTAGCAGAAGTAAGATGAACACAGAATTTCGGCCCATTTTCCGCATTGGTTACTGGAGCTCCCAACGTGTGAAGCGGCTCATTTTGGGTCCTTATCTTCGCTTTCTACAACATCGGCTAGAAACGCAGCACATGAAGATAATAAGAACTGCCAATCACCCTATAGTCTTGGAATTTTATTCAAACCTCTTGACGAGTCTTTCTTTTCAATTGCCTCGGTGATTTACCGCTCCTCATTGCCACTAAGTCAGCGCCTTTCCTTCGATAAATCTGGCTGCGGACGGTATGCGGCCCTTCTTCTCCTCGTCGATCAATAATTCTCGTCTAACCTCCCCGTTCCCCTTCTTCAGAGATCATTAATCAAGGGCTGCCATTAGAATTGCTAGCTAGAAGGGACAGGAAGACTTCCTCAGCAGTCGTAGCTACAGCGGCGAGCTGACTAAAAAAGAGAGAGAGAGGGAACGTGTTGAAAGTATCGAAACGCGTATCGCCACATCAAGAGGGCATCGAAATAAATTTTGAACTTACGCGCATACTAAACCAGGAGCACGCATGAAGGAAACGAATGTGCAAGTGGCGTTTAAACTCTGTAATTGTACTTGAGGACATTCACTTACATCGAAAAAAAAATATATAACACGGTTTTTTCGTTATGTTGTTTCAAAGTCTTCAGATATTGTGTTGTTCATAGTCTGTTCTAAATTCTCTAGTTCTTCTATCATAAAGGAATGTGAGAACACTCTTGAGGTGACTTCATACGCCGACCGCGACTGTCGGCACGAAGGATTCCAAGAACAATTCTAGCAAGTATAAATTTATGCTGTTCAACCAAGGTGACCATCTTTTTTTGCGACATAGACTTGCCTTTAAGGCATAATATATGTTCTGTATATTTGTGTTAAATGTGCGCCGTTAGGCCGGTGTTGTGTACGAAGTGAAGAAGTGTCTTGTGGAATGCGCTGTCATGTATACACCACGATTTTTTTAATGAACGTTATATTAATGATAAACCTTCTGGACGAAAAAAGGTTTATGAAGATACCCGCCATGGTTGTCTAGTGGTTATGGTGCTCAACTGTTGACCCGAAGGTCGCGGAATCCAACCCCGGTCGCGGCGGCCGCATTTTCGAAGGAGGCGAGAACGATTGAGGCTCGTGTACTTATATTTAGGTGCGCGTTAAAGAACCCCGGGTGGTCGAAATTTCTGGAGCCCTGCACTACGGCGTCTCTCATAATAATACCGTGTTTGAGACGTTAAAATTCAACAGTTATTATTAGATTTATGGAGAAGTCGTGATTGCTTGAAAGTGACGGCAATTAGCTCAAACTTTGGCCAGTTTCTGGAAAGTTCGTTTTGTTGGATTTCATCAGTGCATGGTGATGCGTCGGAGACAAGCGGTGATCCCGCAGTTTATTATTTTTTTTTTTGCGTGAAGCCTATTCATGCTTTCTGTCTGTTGGTTGCATCGGTTGTTCATTAGGAGTATGATTGAGGACACAAACATAGAAGCGTGCAACCGTTTCGTCACGGGAAAGCTCGCGAACTTACACTGCAACCTGCAAACATTAAATAATCGTAGGTACGGTCACCGAAATATATATTGGTTATTTAATAATAATATCTACAGCTGCTGCATTTAAGAATACTTTGATTGTGAGCTCATTCGTTTTTCGAATTCATCACCGAAACTACAGGGAAAAAGATACACCTGTTGGTCAAGAAAAATGCAGTCAAAAATATCTACTTGCTGGCATTCTCGTGAAAGAAACGGGAATTTTTAAAGAACACTCATGTCTGAAAGACCTAGTTTTTTAGTGCAACTGCGCTCATCAAAGTGATTACTACACTGTTGAAATGCTTGACAACGAAACAATGCCAAGATGCTTCATGTTCTTATACATTCTGCATTGGTCGCCTCACTCTCAGAAGGCAAAAATAAGTTATACTTCAGGCGATGTGGGTATCTGCGTCGCCGAGAACAATACGGAAGATTGCGATTGCAACACTCGCCGCTAGTTCCATTAGCGGGGCGACATGGCTGCGCCTCAAGGTCGGAACTTAGCGTGTGGCAAAACAACAACAGCAATTACAACAACAGCAGAGAAACAGCAACAACAATGCACTAGCTCTAACAATTTTAGAACAGAAGAACAGCGCGCAGAACGGCTGTCGCCAAATGATTTTTCAAGTTTTCTTTTGACCATTGGTGTGCTACTTCTACTACAAGCTACGTACTTTCGCGGACATTATGATTATTTTCTTTTTTTGTCGTATTCTTTTTCTATCATGTCGTTAGAGTCGGCGTGTTCGCCGTGTCCGGCCAGTTAAAGTGGTCGCATGGAATGAGGATCGCTGAGGGAATTGTAGCTGCCATCTGTCACAGCAGTGTCGTTTGTTTTCATTTACGCCATCGCAGCGTTTCCGTGTTTGCAAAGTTGTGTTTTACGTCATGCGAAAGGAGAAAAAGAAAGTTCATCCATTTAATCGCTATGTCCGCAATGTACACAGTCACATTTTGTTTTCTGTTTGGACATACGGAAAACATTACTTGTCACAGTCAGCTTTGATAATACTACTGAGCTAATACTTGGTCACTGAGTCACGTTTTCGAAACGTGAGAAGTTTGTTTAAAGGAGCGCTGTCACGAATTTTTTTTTTAATTTTATATTGTTTGCCTATTTAACAACACTGTTGTCGAGAGCCCTGAAAAGAATATTGGGTTTACCTCGGAACGCATTGACTATATTTTTAATGCCGCCACCTTAAAAAACTGTAGCGGCCTAGCTCGGCTATGCCACACTCTAAGAAAAAAGAGTCAAAAGAGGGTCATGGAACCGTGACTCTTCGGGCGTCCATGTGACCCCTTTTGAAGGTACAGGCAGAGAAAAAGAGTTAGCAGTTCGGAAGGAGTCACTGGACGCTCCTGAATGGCGTTTCGATTGGCTTCCGTCATGAAAGAGCCGCCGTATACGCCATACATATCGCGCGCTTGCCCTTTGGCGCCGTTGTGGCGCGTTGCTCGCCAACGGAGACGGGGTTGGCGCCGGGTGTGATGCGCCGCTTCTGCCTTCTCTCTCAGTCGTCTCAGCCAGTTTCAGCCTCCTCGTCTATGCTATTGGAATGCGTTGCGTCGGTTGCGCGGGTTGCGTGTCTTGAAGTTTCATCAATTCATGTTCATGCGCGTTTTCGATGGTGTGACGGCTCCGCGCACGAAGTGACGCTTGCAGGGCGGAATATTCATGGAGCTGCGGATACAGACAACGGGCGCCATTTAACGGTGACTGTACTGCTTTCGTAGGCACTAATTATACAGCTTTAGCTGGGCGTCTGCAGCAGCTCTGCGGAAGTTATCTGCCGGCCATTTCCAATAGCAGCCCGTGTCCGCGGGGCTGTTGCGGACGCCCAACTAAAGCTGTCGGTTAACGAGTAGCCACCGTTATGCGCGTTGCTGTACAAGCTCCCATAAAGTGAGCGATGCAAACAATTATCAAGGGTCATTTCTTGCTGATCGCACGTTGTGTCTGCACTACTGAAGGTGCAAGATGTCGTTTTGAGATGCACTTTAGTCTACTTCATAATAACATTTCCATCGACCTTGAGTGTACTGCGTGCATCCGCGCGTGGGAACGTGAAAAAAAACAAAAAAAACGTCTGTGTACAGAACGCTCAGACGCACTATATAATGGTTTTTGTTGGCTTAAAGACGGTAGCTTGAGGTGCAGATATAGTACGGTGGCTTCCAGAACGTGTGCGGTAGTCATTCAAGTTCGACACGCCTCGCCGGTAAGGCGAAAGTGCTAGACTTTCGACGGCGCCGGTTGTTGCGGCCGTCGCCGTGCACGTTTTTCCTTCGTTTCTATTTGCTGTTTTCATGGTTGCCAACATCTACTATGACGCTATAACGGAATCAAGTGAGTGTACGTGATGTGGGAGTTATGTGTGCTAATTCTAGCATATGACATGTCTGATCTCGACGTAGACGGCGTCCGCACGCGCTGGGTGTCGTTCGGGCCCTCGTACTCGCATGTGTTTATCTGGGTATGGGTTACGTTTGTAAAACATGCGGTCAGTAACCGCTCATGGCGTGCCCCTGACTGCCGGAGGATGTGTTTGGGTGTCGGGGTAAGCCGGCGCAAAACCGTGTTTATTCTGAAACCAAATTTTGAAGCGATTTCTCAGAAAAAAAGTGCTTTCATTCGTGTACGTATAGCCAGTGCCTATTGCGAGAGGAGGTTCCCGCTGCCTCTTACGTGAAAATTTGTTTTCGTTCCTTCATTGTGGCTATGTGAACCACTTATTTTGTAGGTTTTGCAAACCATTACTGCAATTTCATTTCTTATCATAATATCGTTCTGCTTTTCAGATACCGTTGTTCATGGTGCTCACGCTGAACAGGAGCCGTCACCAATTTTGATTTATTCTTAATCATAAGGAATAAAGATTGAAACATGATGCTCATTTCTGCAGATTATTTTGCACTATATGACACTATGCACATCAGTCACACATTTTAGTTGGCTATACTCATAGAAGCATGTAAACGAGGAATACCCGAACTTCTTAATTGGAAATCACAGACCATCTTTCGCGATTTCTATATAACTTTGCTGGAAAATATGTGTTGTTTTGACGAGTTTTATTAAAATAATGGTAAAACGGAGCTATTCTTTTTTTGCAGTCGCTGGGCAGAACGGCGAGTATTATTGGACTTGTTAAAATGAATACTCCACTATTTTCAGCAGTAGTCGCGCAAAAGTAGAGCAAGGGTCATATGAGTAGCTTAAAATACTCGTGGAGTCGCTTGACGCTTCGGTGTGGGTCACTTGACCCCGTAGGAGTGTTACCGGCAAGAGTCGTCTGACTCCCTATAAGTGGTACGTGATCCTTCGGATGAGTCTTTCAACTCTTCCTAGAGGGTCGGGGGACTCTCCTAGAGCGAGCCGACTCTGACCCACCAAGAGAGTCACCGTGACTATTTGAAGAGAGTCCTATACGGGCAAGTCAGAACTCTCCGAAAAGAGTCACGCATACTCTTTTTTTTTTCTTAGAGTGCAGGACATACGAAGCGTGAGCTAAGGCTCAGCTAATGTTCAGCTAAGGTTCAGCTGATTATTCTTAGCTCTCCTGGTTCTCTAGGATTAGCTTGATTATCATGCTTACTGCTGCTTCAATGACACACACACGGTACACGCATATGACACATGCATACTTATTTTTTGCTCAACGTCATTTCTCTATTGCCACAAGGTGGTCAGTGTAGTACACGCTGCCGTCTCTATAAAGCGCAACGGAGGCGCACAGCTGGGCAGTGCGTCTGCTGCGGCCATGACGTAACTCCTTCGGAATGCGCAGACCCGCGACGCCCGGCGGCAGCGGCTCTGGCGTGCCAGCGGCGCCAGATGTGCGCCGCGACGTCACTGCTCCTCGCACATGCGCAGCACGTCTCCCAATAAGCCACGCGAACCTGCTCAACCTCGGCCAGGGTAGCTGACGCCACAAAACGACTTTCGGTATCGATATCGAGGTTGCGTTTCCACAGTGAAGTTGGGGGTGGTGCTAGCAGAAGTTGGGGGTGGTGTACGTAACAACCATAAATGATTCGTCATTTAGGGCTCCGACAGCGATCTCGGCTGCATGGAGGACGCAAGGGTCGCAAACGCAGCAAACTGTGTTGACTCGTCATGATAATGTCCATTGCGGTGGGGCTAGATTACAGATGCTGGGTGACTAAAACTTCCAAATCAAATTAAAATATTTCATACATGTTTCCTGGCTCCCGTGTGTGGAGAGCGTTAACACTAATTGTCAGGGAAACGAAAAATGTCCGTTTTGCGATGCCTCCAAATCGCGTCAGAATTTTTTATTAAACGTAAAAAGGAATACTTCTGAAATATTTCCGTTCTTTGCGTATGCCATATAATGGTAAAAACAGATCCGCAATGCACCTGAAGAACCTATTCAATCAAGCATGACACGAACTTCGTGGCGAAGAAGGTGTGGTCTGGTTATCTTCTCTTGTCTGGGTGTCCGTACGGTTTATCGCTCTTTCGTGATGAATCCCTACCAACTGCAGCGCGACTCTCTATTGTTCTGAAGTTCCTTGTTATTTCACGGCGAAATGGGCGCCTTCCGAACAGCTCTCACCGCCATGTATGCTCACGGTTCTGACGGTTTCCTTTCGGTTGAGCTGCCTCGAAAAAATGACCTTGACGAGTCGCGTGTCCGCGGCACTGCCGCTTGGCTGCCCGGATAAGCGGCAAATCGTCCACTTACTGTCTTCACGCGAGTGAGCGCGCCGTTCTGATGACCGCAGTCTTGCCCACCCCCCCCCAGCGTTATTTGCTCCGGTACACCGAGATTTCTGTATATACGCCTGAGACGATAGGAGCGAAGAAAGGCATGTGCGGAGACTTCCCCTTTACCGCTTCCATATGTACACTGCTTACCGAGATCACATCTATATGCAGGCGTGGTAAGGGAACGCTGACAGATTAGTTGCGCATTGTTTTCGCACGCGGGCTCCACCGCTATGCAGCTGGCGAAGATAGGATTAGGCCTGCTGCCGTTACATATTAGTAGCCTAGATCTTGCTACTCCGCTCTGATTCAGTGCATGAATATGAGGAAAAAAAAGCCACAGCTGCAGGCTAGGCCACTTCAAGTCGTTATTCGCGCCGCACTTCATTATGCAGATGGGCAAAAGACAGCGAGTGAAAGCATAATACCAGTCGGTGATATGTGAACCAGTACGTGCTTATATCTGAGAATTAATGAAGCGGAACGCGATGGGAAAAAAGAAAAGAATAATTGATTACTGATTGCATGGATGTTAACGTTACTTAACCAAAGCGCTTACAGAATCTCTGTATAGAACTTGTTTAAGGCTAATAACTTCTAAGGTGTATGACGTACGCGCGTGACCTTCAGTGCACTTTGTGTGGTTCGTGTTGCAGCCTAATGGTAATGCAGTGGAATGAATAGCGAGAATAAGATTGGTTATTGTGCGGAACATATATTAGTAAAAAGTAACACACACCTCTTTGCGGTGCCCCTCCTGACTGCCCGCTACTGCAGAACACAGAAAATTTCTTTATAGCTTGATATCTGAAGTCTGGAGAGGTGAAAAAAATATCGTCTTTTCCATGTACGTGATGCCTAAACTTGCCCAAACTCAGGAAGGCTCTCCACTCAAATATATTAGCCTCATTGTCTACATTTGCTATGCACACACATAATAATGAGCGAATTGCTACAAATTACTTTTCAATAACTTATCATTGTACATTAATGTAAGAAACACCCGATCATACACTGTCGCTTGTGCTCAGCGTTGAAGCGAACCATAGTTATGCCAACTGAACTAACCTTGCATATTTTCCAAATGTCCGGCTGCCTCGCTGAGTCAAGTTCTGGACTTCCTTTTTTTTCTTGCAATGAAAACCTAATAATACGCGCCTTGGCGCAAATCTGAAACGTTTAAGTAATAAAACTGATTCCTCTAGTTCAAAACATCATAAGTGAACAGAAATTCACTATGTGCACTTATGAACAGAGTGAACGTGCGCGTTGAGGGTCAGAATATTCGTGAGGAAAGCGCGCTTGAGGGAATCTAGAGCGACGCAATAAGGCTAGACATTTCGTACAATTTTTAATTGCTTTTCTTGAGGCGAATTCTGGCATGCCTAAAGTGTGCACGAGGAATCTTATTAGCACTCATAATAACTAATAACACGGGAAGCGCGCGCACGTGTATCGAATCCATATGTATATTACTGTTTTAAAATTTTCGTTTAGCTTACACAATTTTGCTGCTTCACACAATGCCTGAGAGATATACAGCGCATATCTTACCTGAATAATGTACAGTTAAGATAAAGCAGACGTGCATGAGTCAAGTATTCGGGTCACGTTGGTAGTGGACAGCATAATGAGATGTGAAAACTGCATGAAAACTGCATCTACATCAGGGAATAAATCTTAATCCTATCTAATCTAGAATGACTTCAGTGTCTCCATATTGAGATGCAATATGAATACGCCTGCGGCATGATCGTGAGGCGAGACCTAAAACGTGTCTTAATGGTATCACTTGCACAACACTGGGCAGGAATTTAAGCAAATGGATTTATTAAATATATTTAGAACAATTATGTTTCATCAAAACAGTCCTTCCAGACCGCTAATAGCAGGGATATGATGGAAGTCTTTTGCGCATTAGTTGAAACATTATTTTGACTCGAATTACTCGCACTTAAATTTCATATGCCCAGCGTGTAAGAATCTAAGCCAATAATCTTACATATGGTATTGTTCGAGCTTCGGCACTTAAGGTCGCAATAGCGCTCGTATGCTTTCAATTTATATCTTGGAGCTCATGTGTTTTAGCACAATTTCCTCTTCTTTCCTTTTTTAATCACTTCAACCCTTCCCTCCAGTGTAGGGCAGCAAACTGGACGCGCGTCTGGTTGACCTCCCTGCCTTTCATAATTCCTTCCTCCTCCTCCTCCTCCTGGCCTTTTCATTAATGTGTGATCTTTAAAAAAGAACAGCCTCACTGTATATCGACTTCAATTCAAAATCACATGGGACTGAACGGTTAATCGATTCGAAGCTATGTTTCGTATGTTCATAAGTATTTGCCTATGCGGCGTGTTGCACGAAGTATCGCTGTGTGACCAGACTATATCTACATTACCCTTATCAGTAAACGCATGTCACGTTGGGGCAGTAATTAAATTGAAACGAAACGCATTAGTCTTTCACGAGTTTTAGCGCAGCATGCGTAAACGTTTCGGACGATATTTCATCGGATAGCACAGCGTTAAGCACTGAACTGCTCGTGTGAATCACGTAAGGATAAAGTCTGAAAAAAGGGAGAAATACGTTCTAGGAGCACCGAAACTTACAGAAGGCGTGCACAATGCTAAACGACAAGAAAACAGTGTCGGGAGCTTTTCTTTTGAGGAAGCGATCGACTTTCGTAAGAACGGTGTTGCTACTGAAGCGCGCTGCAGTGCGAATTCACAAGAAGACGAGCGACGTGCGCAGCGCCATCGATTCTCACAAAGCAAACACAAACGGAGATTGTATGTCATTCCAGTTAACAGGCAGCTTCAGCTCAGAGGGCTTCTCGATAAGTACGTGGGTACACAGAAGTCCTGCTGCAGTGACTACAGCGAAAAATTTGGTGAGAACTCTTCAGTAAAAAGAAAGATATGCAGTCTGGAGAGGAAGCAAGTTTTATATTTAGCTGTCAGCTGCCCTAAATAAACGTCGTTGAACCTCGACCAATTTCGAAAGAAGAAGACTGTCCAGGTTTACAACACTGCAACTCGGCTATAAGAAAACGGCATCGCAGTTAGCCAAACCGTCACTATAGGTGCGTAATGTATTTAGGGCGCACAAACCTTATGCGTTATATTCGGCTGCGAACTTATAACTCTAGTAGGGAAGACTTACTATATATACGCAGCAATAGCTAGCAACTAAGCTGTCGCCGCCGCTAAAGTTGAGGATGCAGGGTTTCGATTCCCTGTCCTGGCGGTCGTATATCGATAGGGACGAGTAGGCAAAATTACGACCATATATTCAGATACGCACCCGCTAAAGAACCGGGTGGCCAAAATTAATCTGTTGTTCAGCACAGGGGCACCTAACAATCACATCGCAGTAATGGCATGAAAAACCCCGTAGTGTCATTAGTTGCGACTGTATGGAGTTAAAAAAAATGCCACCAATGCTTTCAACACAGAGCTACGAATCTGCATTATATACAAAATAAAATGATTTCACTAGTTTTATTAGACTTCTTAAAGTCACTATATTTTGAGCTTTATTTTTCCTGCAAATGCAACAGATCTCGTTCAAATTCAACAACAGTCTGATAAAGCCATTCCTACATTTTATATGTATTTGACTAGGTGACAACGGAGAGTGCGTCGAGCTAAAGCTTCCTCTTAAGGTTATTCTATGGAACCTGGAGCCATTGCTGTGCGAGTGAGCGCACGACGCGTTTTTCACGCTTCCATAGCACTTCATTCAAGGCGACCGTGCGTGCCTGCTTGACTTGATGCCGGTTGAGCGAACTGAACAACTCGCAAAAACTTTTCGACTACACGCTGTAGTCACACCTCTCCGTTCAGTGACTCCTGAAAACAAGCGCCTGAGCCTTATTCGCATTCTTCGCACTCCGACATAACGGAGACAAGCATGCCTTCTTACGCATGCGTAACGTTCTTTCCTCTCTCCCTGGTCTCTTATGTGCTTGCAGCTAAGTCTGCTAGGGAAGAAGGCGTATGGCGCTTAGTTTTCCGGTCACGCATAACTATAGGCAGCTTCTTGCAATGCTGACTTCTATTCTGTGCGCAGAAAAAAATAGGACCTACAGGATGGAACCCTCGAGGCGCTTTCTCGCATGCAAAAGAACTTGCCTTCTCCAAAAACATGGCATTCACGTATACGGTTGGTTGGAGTGGACATCGACTAAATCGTGTAATCGTATAGTTATCACGTTTTCTGTGCACATGTGCGCATGCTTCGACTGATTTGTATTGTGCTGTAAAAACCGAGAGCACGAAAACGACATACGACAAACAAAGGTAGAGATAAACACGTGCGCGGCCTTCAAGATTGTTCAGGTCTGTCTCTATGCAGATGTCTCATTCTATGTATGTATGTATGTATGTATGTATGTAGTATGTATGTATGTATGTATGTATGTATGTATGTATGTATGTATGTATGTATGTATGTATGTATGTATGTATGTATGTATGTATTCTCAGCGCGGATAGAGAGAACTTCAAAGAGTGCGGTTTCGCGAAAACGAAAAAAAAAGAAGCTATGGCACCAAGGGCTACTGCTTAAAAATCGCATATTATTGTCTTTCTCATAATGGCACATTTCGGAGATAAAATCATGTTCGATGTGCAAGTTAACGCGAAACTGCGGAAAGTAAATGATAATCCAATTAAAATAAAAAAAAAACAGCATCCAAAGCCAAGCGCAATGCGGTGCAAGTAGCTACTTCATTTAAGACTCAGATGAGCCAGAAAAAAAGAAAAAGGGAGGTGACCATAACCCTTGATTTGGGTGGCTGGTAGGAGCACTCTAATCTCTGCGTTCCTGTGCCCTGGTGTGTTCCTTGGGCTAACGTTGTGTTTAGTCACGCTGGCGAAGCGGATCTCAGAAGCCACGTAGAGAGAAGAGCGTGGTTGACATCTGCTCCGCCAGGTGCCTCAATGGTCCCAGCTGCTCACAAGAATGCCACTTTCAATGAACTCATCCAATTAACTTTGATGAATAATTCTGACAGTTATTTGACCCTTAATTCAAGCAGACGTATGCTCGGATATCATGCGTATTCAATATAACTCTTAGCTTGAATCAGAACCAGTTTCATCTTTTAGGAAAGTTTTTCAGAATATTCGGAAAACCGGAAGTAAGTTCTCGATCGGAAGTGCTTAGAATAGGAACAAGAATGTCCCTAGGTCCTCGTGCCACAAAAAAAAAAAAAAAATAGTGAAGCTTGCACTAAGTCGCGCAAGTCTGGATGACAGCAGATCTGGTGGGCACTGGGGTGATCCTGGCTTGGCGGATGCCCCCTCACCACTCTCTTTCCCACCCCTTGCTATAGTATACTGCACATGTCTATGCTTGCTCTCGCTAGGAAATTATTATTGCATCCCTAGCCGGAGAAATGGGCGCAGGTGTTCTGGGAGCGAGTCAGAAGACGACAGTAAAGAAGAGAGCGCGTGCCGGTTCATGATGATGATAATTTTCTATGTACGACACACGACCAACCTCGAGCAAAGCAGCTCTGCTGTAAAAACTCCCAGCGCGTGTGTGCCGCAGAAGTTGAGCAAAAAACTTCGCTACTCAGCACTTGTCAACTAAAAAGGAAGAAGCCATCTGCGGGCAAGAACGTATCTGCCACAGAAGTTGGTGAAGTCGTACTACGCCGGAGAAATGTGCGCACATATTCTGGGAGTGAAGCAGAAGAGGAAGCAGAAGAAGGCAATGAAGAAGAGAGCGCGCGCCGGTTCATCATGATGATAATCTACAACACTCGGCCAACCTCGACCATGTAAAACTGAGCAGCAAGATATTCAACTACGCTACGTGGCTGCCTTGCATGATGGTTGCCCTTTTTGCGTACTCATACAGGCTTCCCTTTCAATAAATGCTTTAGTTGGGTAAGCGCCTTGTCCTTTCGTCTTTCTGTGTTTTCGTTTTTGGTGCGCTGTAACTTTCACCGAAAAGGAGCCCATTCGCACAAGAAGCCTATAAACAGGAATAATGTGTAAAAAAAAATTCTGAACTAATCAGTAGAACATATTGAACAAAGTGCAGCTTCTCATTATGCTAGTAACCGGAAATAGTTGTCCCGATGACGTCAAGGCGCCTTATTATCGCGCGAACATAGCTTTGCTTTTTTTGACGGCAGCTGCTTTCTACGGGATTATCATTTTTGCGAGTTTGCCGCTCATAGCAAGACGCCATTCTCTCGCTCTAGCGCTGTCACATTTTCTTACGCATGTCCTAGCACACCGGTGACCTTAATTACATATCTGCCGCGGTGACGGTAATGGAAACTGTTTAACTGCAGTTTACCCGGTAGCATACTAGCTCCAAACTGGAAAGCTGGACAAGTTGGTAGTGAAATCTGAACAAAAATGATTATGCGCATTCGTCTGCGCATTGCCGTCAGTCCAAGTGCTCGCCTAATTTATGTTCTGTGCTCTTCTACTTTAACTGGCTTGCTGGGGAGAGGTTGAAGTTTATGTTACCTCGGCTACTCCATTTCTATAAGTACCGCAACGAAAAAAAATATGGTTATCCAAAATGAAAATTGAGCAACTGAACGACAAGCATATAGCACACTGAAGCAAGTTAAAATGACATGGTAATGTACAGTTTGATTGCAGAAGTTCACATTACAATAAAGCGTCCACACACACACATTCCTAGTTCTGCCTACAGTGTATGGCTTAACAAATCATTCCGTATATACAACGACTCGTAGCTGTTCATCACAAGCGCTTACCTAGTCCGGTGTCCACAAAGAAGTTTTCAGGAAGATGTACGCCTTTTTCTTAAGATGAATTTCAGGCCACGGTCCAAGTAATTTCTGTAATGTGAGGGGGCGTCTCTCCAAACTTGTTAGTTTCTTCTTATTTATATTCTATTTCATTACGTACTTTACGCACTCCAAAAGAATATGCCAAACACTCTCATCTTCGTGACCACAGTAGCCTTCCGGTGAGCTAGATCGGTGTATCTTGTGCAGGAAGCTGTGTGTATATGCTACTTCTAGTACCGTGGAGTACCGTCTCTATGTGCGGCAGGAGACCTACCGCTATGGAGAATTGTCTGTGTGGATCGACTTCATAAAGTAATGGTTGCTTTATTTAGTGGTATGAAACCACTTCTCCCCAGAGCAGTGGTTAGCTCCTTGCATTATAATATTTCGAATATCCGCCCCAGGCATAGGAATTGCGCAATCCCGTCCTTCATTCAAGGCTTTTTTGGCGAGTTTGCCTGCCTCTTCATAGCCCTTTATTCCAGTGTGGCGGTATGTCCATTGAAACACGATGTTGTGACCCTGCGCTGAGGCATATTTTACACTTTCTGCAATACATTGGGCTATTTCGCCATTTTTGGAAGGCGACCTCACATGTTTGACTGAACCCTTCAGGGATTTTGTATAAGCATGGAGATATGAACACGGAGTTAATTGTTGAAGCAGCGCAGACTGCACGCAAGAGCACGGTATATATCAGCAAGCTTTCTACTGCGCTATCTGAGAGTGAAATAGCATATCTAGATGGCGCATTGGGATGATGTGAGCAAAGTAACCATATGTAATGTGTATCGCTTTCTTCTCTTGTATTTTGTTATGTTATTTTCTTTCAGTGTTTTCTGCGCCACCTGTATATATTTTTCGATCGTATGTGATTAAACTTAGCTGTGAGTCAGCGCCTGTCCTGTACTCTTTTCTACCGTCCGTTGTCCTTTGCTCTGTTCAGCCTCAAGAACGTACTAGCTTACTGTGAGG
Source organism: Rhipicephalus sanguineus (assembly GCF_013339695.2). Classification (NCBI taxonomy): domain Eukaryota; kingdom Metazoa; phylum Arthropoda; class Arachnida; order Ixodida; family Ixodidae; genus Rhipicephalus; species Rhipicephalus sanguineus. The sequence continues at coordinate 105,000,035 of NC_051177.1, read as the reverse complement.
TTTAGGTTACAAAATATATTGGTTTCTCCAAGGTGCACAAGGAGGCATATATTTAAGGGAAACCACGATACATCCTAGGAAAGGCACAAATAAACAATAAAAACAATAAGAGCAAGCACTGTTCTGTTTTCTTTAGTTCGTGTCCCTGTCTCAAGAATTCGCGCTGTTTTTTTTTTCAATATACGCAGAACCAATTAGTCCAAACACTGAAGTTACCAAGCGTCACGCGCTCCTCTTGATCACACTGGGTAGCACAACACGCGCCGATTAAATTCAATACCAAAAGAATGGCAAACTGTATGATTACGCCAGTAACAGTATTGCGTAGCTCCGTTCGTGAGTCATGGTTCGACGGCGTACGGGCACGCACAGTGACCGACTCAGAGGCCCAGCATGCACTGGGCGAATTCATGCAACTGACGCTCCGTCCGTAGTCGAGTAGAATCCCGGCGCGTGGTCCTTGCAGTACACATGCAAAATCAACGCTTCGAGAGGTCGTCGGGGTGACGATTCAAATTTCGGACACGCTGCGGTGATCCCTTGCATAGCGCTCATAAACGTGCACCATATGTGACCGACCTTCTTTTTTTTAGTAGCAAAGCTGTTTAAGCCGGCCGTAGAAACTTTGGTGTGTGCAAGGACTATCATCATCATGCACGGTTATGTGCCACATAATTTATGCTAATCCCCCTACTCTACGATGGTCCAGTAAAAATGAAGAAGGCAACAGGCCTGCGGCAAACACCATTTAAGGTTTCTAGATTGAGAAAAGCTTTAAAAAGCTTGGAAAAAGCTTGAGCTTCGCCTTCAAGAGTAGAACGCGACAGCCCAATCGGGCGCCGTTCCCACCACCTTCTCAGTCGCTAGCCTGGCTTCGCGTCTCGGTGGACACCATGTCGCAAGGAAAGGAACGCCTGTGCACGTAACACTGGCCGTTTCAAGCTATCCCAGAATTCCTACTGCAAGTACATTTGCGAAGGGCCCACTACGCCATAATAATTCCTTTTGCGAATTGGGGAAGTACCCACTACGCGTATACGGAGGCAACTGGTTGATGCTGTAGCTGATAATGATTAAATATGCCCGTGTGCTTTGTAATTCATGCGCCTTTAAACGCCTGGGGCTATTATGGCCACATGTTTCAGCTTCAACGGCAAGTACAACTAGGGAATACTAGTTGTACGTGCCGAGGGCAGCGAATAAGCGATGGAAGCCCTATGCAAACGTGTCCTTAGATTTACGGAAGGTGCGAACGCTCGATTTCCGCGCAAGTTTATATCTCTGAAGTTCGGACATCCGTGTCATGTCTGTGTCTGTCTCTGGCTTTACTCGAACCTCCCTGCCCTGAGAAGCAATCTAGAAACAACCTTGCATCATCAAGCTAAAGCCTAGCAACAACCTAGAAGTAACCCAGCAACAACCTATAGCAGCACCTAGCTCAAGCCTAGCAACAACCTGGAAGGAACCAGTTTAGACTTCAGAATCGTCCAGCTTCGATGCTTCAAGCCTTGCGCGACTTAGTGCAAGCTTTGCTTTTTCTTTTTGGAGGAGAGAAATGACGATCGAGAAACACGCGTGATCTGATCTTGCGTACGTGTTGTTGAGGCCTGTTTACACCGGGAAGCTATCTGTCACGCGTAGGCGCGATCAAATCGGTGACCTAACATCTGCGTTCATATATACTGCAGCTCTCGGTCGCGATACGACATGCTCATTGCACCCGCCAGCTCTACCGAGACGTGCTGTATCATATAATAATACTTTTAAGGGTTTGATGTCCCAAAATCATGGTATGATAATGAGGAACGCCGTAATGGAGGGCTCAAGAAATTTCGACCACCTGGGGTTCTTTAACGGGCACCTAAATCTAAGCACACAGGCTTCCAGCATTTCGCCTCCCCCGAAATATGGCCACTGCGGCCGGGATTCGTTCCGGCAAGGCTAGCGTCAGCAGTCGAGCAGCATAACCACTAGACCACTGCGGCGGGTGGTGCTGTGTCATGGCCGGAAAAGAAGGGAGACGCATACGCACGCGTCGCGTCTAACCTCTTTTCCAGTCGCTGTTTTATGCCCCAAGGCCGGGCTAGAACGCCAGAAGCGTTTTAGCACCTCGTTTCAAGACGTTTCATTGATATACAGGGCTAAATGATATAGCTGGCTCAGGCTCTCGCCTTCGAATCGTCTTAGCGACAAAGCGACCCTCGGAATTTTCACTGGAAGACACTTCGTTTTTGCAGTAAGCAGGATGTATAGCACATGATCTAAGAAGTTCAGTGAGAAGATGTGATCGTAATATCTCGTTTCTGTAAACAGTCTGTGACGACAGAGGCTTGGGGACGTTTTCTTTAATATAATAATATCGCATTATGCGTACACGTTCAGAGCTGTATAGTGACTATGCATCAATTGTGGATCTGAACTGATTTATAATAGACTCGAATCGCACAAATACCACACAATCTGAGCAAATATTTTGTCTCGCTTTTCTGAACAACTTGAAAGACAAATTAAGAGGCCGATATTGTACCCTATTATGTCGTTGTTGGGGAGGTGAGAAGGTTTTCTCGGTGATTGCGGTTGGGGATATCTTAGTTAATAGACACGGTCATGGCACATTTGTAAATAAGCACATCACGTAAAAAGTTTAACTCGCGGAAAGAGCAGCGTGCAACGTTTTTGAACATATATTCTACAAGTTCGTCAAGTGCAACTGATGCCCTCAACGTGCGTGAAAAGTTTCATCCCTCGGATTTATTGAAGTGTACTTTAATTTTATTGCGAACTGTACGGAGTGCTTTGTTCGTCTTCCTAACCAATTAAGTGCTACTTACTATTTTTATGATGACAAAAGCGCAACTAGAACGGAGACTAAGTCTCCGCTCCGTTTACTGTTAAAGTCATGCTTTTGTCATCATGAACTTATGCCAACATACCCAAACGGCAGATGCCTTAAATGGCATTGCTATTTGTAGCTTGGTTGCTAAAACGTAAAATCTAAAAATCGCAAAACTATTAAAAGTTTCATTAGGCCAGGAGTAATTATTTGCCCGAAAATCGTTGTTTATAGTACTGCTGTGCCATGATGAACATGTATCTGCTGCTTGCTATATTTGATAACTAATAATAAAATAAAACTACCGCAAAACTTTATCTTCGAAATCCAGCCAATTAAATGTCACCCGTCACTAGCTTACCCCGAATAAACTTTTTAAACCAAAAGTCGATATTGGTTAAGAGCCTCAAAATGACGTGACTGATATTTGCTCGGGCTGACGCGTAGAGGAGCTTGCGCAACGAAAGCCCCGCATTGTGTTGTGCGCAGTATTTTCAACGTCAGATTAGCGTTCATGTAAAAAGTCACGTGGTGTCTGCTTGTCCATGCGCGTGGGATTGCAACGCAACCTACCCGTCTTCGGGCAACCATTAGACGACGGGTTCATTAACGCACCGCCGGGGACTCTGATCGAGGCGGCCGATTGCCAACTTCGTGCGCTCATTTTTCTCAACTCTACAAGCCAACGAAGAGCATGCAGCTTTATATATAACGTAACACAATCACAGAGGGGTCCTCTATAGCGCGTAAGTGAACTGTGTAACTTCCCTAGCAATGACTTCTACGCGAACTTTCCGTATCGGTACTAAAATCGATTAGGCTGGCCTATTTAATTACGTTCCTTGTTCGGGCATCAGGATGGCAGAGCATCATGGTCGGTCCTTTGTCAGGTTTCATGGACAATGTTTTAAAATTTACGCCAGACTAAAACAAAGAACGAAAGAAAGAAAGAAAGAAAGAAAGAAAGAAAGAAAGAAAGAAAGAAAGAAAGAAAGAAAGAAAGAAAGAAAGAAAGAAAGAACATCCCGCTGCTAAATACTGAACATTACTTTTTTTCACAGTGAACAGCCTTACTGCCCCTCGACTAAGTATGAACCGTCTAAGCAATTAGGAGACGTCTAGCACTTGAAATTTTGATATTACATCATGTAGTTTCTGCCCATCGTATGTAGTGAGTGAGTTGCCAGACATTGCTTGAAACGCCCCGCTACGGTGGTCTAGTGGTTATGGCGCTCGACTGCTGACCTGAAGGTCGCGGTATTGAATCCCGGCCACGGCGGCTGCATTTTCGATAGAGGCAAAAATGTTTGAGGCCCGTGTACTTAGATTTAGGCGCACGTTAAAGAACCCCAGGTGGTCGAAATTTCCGGAGCCCTCCACTACGGCGTCCCTCATAATCATATCGTGGTTTTGGGACGTTAAACCTCAGATAATAATTAATTAACATAGCTTGAAACATGAAAGCAAAATGGCTTTGCCTCTTCTTTTTCTTGCTGTTAGTGATATACTCAATATACCTTTACTGCTTACGTCTCTGACTCACCTTGGTAGCTTGCGGCTAAGGCTTTGCACTATACTGACGTTGAGGACGCAGGTTTGAGTGCCGCTCGGGACTGTAGCATTCCAATGGTCGGAAACTGAAGGACACACGTGTACCTAAATTCAAGTGCAGGCTAAACAACACCAGTAATCAAAGCTAATCCACCGTCTCTTTCTAGGGCGTTACTCTACCTTAATCATAGCGTAGTATTGGCTCGTATATCCGCGCACTTTGTTTTTCGGCCTATTTTGTAATTCGAGAAACGTGATCCAAAAGTGCGAAGCGCTTTGAGAATTTATAGCGATGGCGAGCTGCATATAGTACATGTTTGAGCGTCGGGTCTGTGACCGCAGTTAGCTTTTTCGTCGAACCCCTATTGCACTCCAGTTGCACTAATGGCGCTTCATCCCTTATTGGAAGCGCCGAAGCTTCACGGCAAAAAAAAATAAGACCACACCATCTCTTCGGACCGATGTCCTTCTCCGAGGTTTAACGCACACTGCAGTGAAGCCCCAAAAATTGCTGTTCGAGGGGCGCGTGCTTTAAACATCGCTTAGTTAGGTGGCACCGACAGGTGAGAAAGCCCTTAGTGGCCGGTTCGAAATCCTGGAGAGCCTACAGATAGGCTCCTCTTACAATAAAAAAAAAACGTTTGGTTTTTTGAACTAACAGGTAATAGTGAAAGGTTGCAAGATGACATTTCGAGGCACATTTTATAAATTATTGGAAGTGCAGAATGAAGAATAGAGCACCAAAACGAAGTACAGAGATGTCATTGAATTTTTAAGCAGTGCGCCTAGAAGTCATTGCCACAGAGCAAGTTTTTCCTTTTTTTGTAATCAATAGTGCCGTATTTGTCTCTGTAGTTCTGACCCGAAGGTCGCGGGATGGAATTCCGGCCGTGGTGGAGCCGTATTTCGATGGAGGCAAAATGATGAAATGCAAAATGCTTAAGCAAAATGCAAATCCTTAGATTTAGGTCACGTTAAAGGACCCCAGGTGGTCGAAATCTCCGGAGCCCTTCACTACTGCGTCGCTCATAATCATATCGTGGTTTTGGGACGTAAAACCCGAACAGTTATTGTTATGATAGTTCTCTGTAGTTATACATGGACAGCAAGATGGAACGCAAACAAAAACAGAGAAGTGAATCAAATCTACTGGACAGTTGGTGCTTTCTTGCTATGGTTCTTCGATATGATAATGAGGGCTACATTTCTGCTGATAGAAGCGCGTACTTCTCTGTTGTTTGTTGTTATTCTTCATTCCATATTCGTTACATTGTTTTCTCTCTCTGTTTTTAACTTTTAGTGAAGTAGAAACTTCGTATATAATTAACACACACGAACTGGGCTGTTTGAGGTATTTGAGGGAAATATACAGACGGGCAAACTTTCGTGCACTCTGAGTTCGCATGCACGATCGCGCAAGTTCTTGCACGTTCAATAGTACTATGCCAAAACGCGCATCGGACAGAAAATTTTTACCCTTCTTTCTACACGATCACTTTTTGAACACTTTTATTTACAAGCAAACTTGGTCTGCTGCATGGGTCACGCCGCAATAATTACGCAACCTCTATAGGTAATGCTCTTTATCTACGCCCTTGAGCAATTTTCTAAAAACACAATATACATATGCGTTGCACAGAGGTGAACACGCAATATTCACTGCCTTGTAAGAGTAAAATGGACGACTCTCGAGTGATGGCGTGCCCGACAAAGGCAAAACTTTAAGGGGTCCGTCAAAATGTATAGCGAAGAAATCCCACGAAATTCCTAAATTTCCATGTTTTATAGGAGAACTGGAACACTTCTTCAGCATGGCCAGAAAACGCTGCCGATCGGTAGTCGATGCTCCTGAGAACACGAGAGCCAAACAATATAGCGCAGCACGCGGCCTGGAATTTACAATTATTTCTCACTCACACAGAAACAGTTTAATGATGCCTCGACAAATGATGCCATAAACTCAAGTGACCGCGCCATACACCCTAAGTCCATTGCCATTGGCTGGCTTGAGCATCGTGAGCTGCATGCTTACCGCGGCCGCCGCGAGATGCCGTCACGTGTCCGCGTGCGCGCGCTGGCGATCACGCTAAAGGTAAGCCGCACGTTCGAAGAAAAGAAGAAAAGAAAGTTCTAAAGGTCATGACGCGCTCTGACGAACGGACCCCTTTTACTTGCCCCTTCGTCATTGCCCCCTGCGTAGCTTTCAGCGCACTCGCTGGTACGAGAGGAAGGAGACAGCGCTTGCAGCGTGCGACAAATCCCTCTGACTCCGCTCGTACTTGACGAATTCTAAAAATTTTTTGCGGCAGTCGATCCGTGAGGCAATGCACTCTTTTAATGACGCCATTCGACTACTACTTCGAAAAGTTTTGCAGGGCCCCTTTAATGTTCATTTAAAGATACTATAGCAACCCCTAAACACGCTGTGCTTTGATATTGTCATAGTTTTATAGAAAACAACATGACAGCTCTAGCTCAGATGATTTACTCGTAACTCACTAATGTTGACAAAATATTTTTCTTTTTAATGTCTGCCGATCTAGGTAACTCGGCCACGATATAGGCGAGAGCAGGATGCGGTTTGAAAGATACAACTATTAGAAAAAAAATGTTTGTGAGTGAGCGATAGAAAAACGCAGTAAATGTCACTTCGGAAAAAGGTCCACGGAAACCAATGGTTTGTTGGCGTGACGTGATCAAACCACTATTGTCTCGTTGGCACTGACATGAAACCATCGAAGCGGCTGTGTACGTAACAGCTTTATAGTTGTTTCTACGGACCAGGAAATACTTCCGAAACAAAAGAATTTCATAATTTCCAATGTCACCTATACAAATTGTACGGATATGCTGCATAACAGTTCTGTTTTGTACGCATATAATTAATGCAGCATGAAAGACAGCCTATATCCTCACTATTTAGTATATATGTTTTCAAATGCATCATTATTTTAATAAAGGGAATAACATTCTATACACACTCCGCTATTTGTTTTCATTAACAATAAAGCTTCTGTGCAGCTTTTGCTTTCCCCAGTCTCCCTGATTATCGATAGCGTTAAGCTGATTTATTCCGATATTGCATTTCAAAGGGACATCTCAGTTAAAGAATAACTTTTTTTTTTCAGTGAACTAGGTGGTACGCATATGCCTCGAAAGAAAATAATAAATCTCGGGAACCTCTCCACTATTTAGGATCAAATCAGCTGTATTCAATTAATACGAACAAACTGTTATTATGGAAATGAAGTTACGCCGGCTGACCCAGCATTAATTTATTGCAGCGATCACGACATGTTTAACTTTCTGTGAAAACTTACAGTGAGCCTTCTGGTTAGGCTGTTTCCTAAATGCATTATCATCAGGATTAACGAGGGAGTTAAGCTTAATTAAATGTCAAGCGGTATTATATGCAGCCTCTGTGCAACATAAAGCACAACACTCCTTACGCCATTCTTGGTTTGTTGTCGCGGCCTCCTTGACAGGCCAGAAAAATGAGCAGTAAAGTGGACGCGACAAATTTATTTATTTATTTATTTATTTATTTATTTATTTATTTATTTATTTATTTATTTACAAGTACCTTACAGGCCTCGCCGAGGCATTGTGTAAGGGGGGCGATACAAAGTAAGAACAAGTAAGAACAAATTGGGTTAACATCGAGCCAGTAGGAACAATGCAGAACAACATCAACAACAACAGCAAAAAATGTCCAAGTACAAAAACTAGCCATATGTATGTCACATGAGTAGGAAAGTTTGAAACACATACAAGAAATTCAACAGCGTGTTGGACAGATCGAATGATGTGTACTGAAACAGACTACGCAGTTTACCGGTACTAGTTGGGATAACAAACAAGACTTAATGCAATAGCATAACTTTGATGATGAAAAAAAAAATAAAGGGGGGATGCATGAATCATGGGAGCAAATGAACCAGCTAAGCATTATCAGTGAAATTACTGCAGATATTGTAAGTAAAACACATACACTGTTTTTGTCGTTTCTCGTACACCGTCATCTATATATTACCGCCTGGTAATGTTTCAAAAGTTAAAACCTTTATTTATAATGAAGAGCATTCGCTGCTTTCATTCCCAAATACCTAACATATGGTAGTCAGGTTTAGCGTTGATTGATGAGGCCAGTCGAATACTTCAAACTAAGCAACGCTGGCGTTTTTGGTAGTAGCCTTATATTTTCTATAATGCATGTGGTAATTTGTGCAGTTGCTGATGTACGTACCGAGTAAAAGACACTGTTGCTCCTACGACTGCGAAAATTACTGCGCATGGCGCGTTTTGTCTTGCACTTTTCACATACCCATTGCAAAGGAAAAAAAAACTACATACGTATTAATAGACAGTTTTAATTGGACGTCCGCAGCAGCTCTGCGGATGCAGGCTGCCATTGGAAATGGCTGGCAGCCTGCGTCCGCAGGGCTGCTGCGGACTCCCAACTAAGACTCTCTGATATTATCCCATGATTTCCCTCTCAGCATCAAACATCTCAGCAATTTCGCGCGTCCCCTGTGCGCATAAAAGCAAGCTATTCTTACTGAGTGGTGCAAATGATTAAGCGCTAGTTATGTCCCTTGTCCATCCGTTAAGGAACTGCCTCATCCGCGCAAGAACTGCAGCTATTGTGCAAAAGAATCATTTGAATTAATCATCAGATTAATCGTTCTGTGTCCCTCGGGACTCCAAAAAACACTGTCATCTCTTGTGTGCACGATGGAAAAGTACATTTGAGAACCTTTAATGGTCAACTTTCGAATAAAATAGCAAGTAAAGTAAGAAGGCAATAATTGGAATCTTATTAGGGCGTGCCACTGGAATAGGAAACTAAATTGTTCGTGTTAAAGGTTTTTAATCTGTTCGACAGGTACATACGACTCATTATAGTAACAATAATTTCTTTCATCTATGTTAACGCATGGTCTGAATGCTGGTGAATGCCACGAGAATTTAAGCTGGGAAAGTAGTTTATCCAGCTCTAATGAGTGCATAAAAGGCAGCAGCATGACAGTCTTATGCCGTTCGAACGTGAAAAGGAAACTTAAGACTCTTATGTCGCCGTTGAACAACAGGCTGTTCTCCATAAGTTATCACGCTGTTGTCTTTTCATCTGCATTAATTGCTTATTCTGCCCGACGAAGATTCAGTAAATTTTGCTTTTTTTTTTAACTGTGACACTTTCGTGTTATAAGTTCGATGCATGCTCAATCAGGAAAGAGTGAAATAAAGACTGGTCATCCTCTAATACAATGATTACTTCTGGTGCATTTACATGTGCTTTAATAAAACCCTTTGCCACAGTATAAGACATTGCAAAGGACCGCTGGAAAGAAATGTTAGACGCGGAGTAACCTTTGCGAAATCCCGGAAGAGGGACTGCACGTCGTTTTCTTCAGCGCTGTGAAATTAAACAAAAAAATTCAGTAAAATTAATTAGGGGCAGGTGCACTTTTGCGTTTTGATGAACCTTCGCCATTCGTTAAGAATGAATGGCGACGCTGTTTAACTAGCACAGCTACAAAAACTTTCAATCTGGATCGAATTTCTTTCACCTTGCAAAGCCCTTCAAACTTATCTTGCACTCTATAGAGTTCGGAATGTGTGCGCTTCAGTACGGTAACCTAATTAAAAGCTTAAAAGTAATAAAGTATTATTGCTATAGCAGATAATTAGATATTTATTAAAATCGACAAGTCACTAATTAACTCCTATTTACCGAGTCTTTTTACGACGTTTTCACGAGCTTTGGCTGAAAGGAATCGCAAGCAGAGACATCGATTTCTTATCAAGCGCAATTTCTATATGTAACCGGCCCTCATACTTCGCAGTGTTGCTCGTTCCGACTTCATTATCTTTTGTTTTTGTTTTAATGCGAAAAGATGGAAGGCATAAGCTAAACCGGGGCTGGCTGTGTTGAAATCTCAAAATCAGGAATTTCTTATTAAAATCCCAAATGCACATATCCTTTATACGTGATACTGGATCCTACCGAAGATGGTCGTGTAGGTCAATATTTTTCTTTCGCGCCATGAGTTTGGCGAAACTATCAATGACAGGCAGCCTAATAGAGAAAAAAAATGTTCACCTTCCACAAATCATTGCAAAAAGACAAGCGTCTACGAAGTCTTCGTCCACGCTATTTCTGCTTTGTATAAACATGGAAGTGCAATGCGAAAGTTCTAAGTCTCTCTCTTTAAAATACACAATGTGAGCGTGTTTTACAGCGAAAGCTGTTATGAGATCACAACAAGGGCCGTTTTTGGCGCCGTAGTTGTCCGCCGCCGCCGCCGCCGGTGTCCGTAACCACTAACGCTTGAAATAAGAAAAGAAAACGAAATAAGAAAAAAAATTAAGGATGGAACGAGGTTCGAACCTGGGATCTCTGCGTGGGAGCCCAGTGTTCTACCTCAGAGCCATGCCGGTGCTTGAAAGTGCTTTGCAAAAAGACCCCATACAGGCTTCATGTCGGGAACGAACCACGTTAACATATGTAATTTAGCGTGGTAGAAGAGTAAAACATTAAACAGGCGTCACAGAATGCGAATTCTGTAACCAGGCTACACAAAATGCGAATTGCGCAAGGAATGGGTTGCTGAATGCTTCCAATCCATTACAAAGGGATCTGCCATAATTCTTCATCCTCATCAGCCACAGCATCAACAAAGTGGACATATTGCCTTAGAGGTGCTCAGCGGGTGCCACGGTTCTCCGCAGAATGACGAAAAATTGCATAGTGGCTGCTTCCCTACTTGACAAAAATTATGATTTATAGCGTAGTGGGTTCCACGCAAGTGCACCTCTATTGGTTGCCAAGGAAGCCCATAACGCTCCCATGATCCACTTCCTCAGGGTCACAATAAAGTTAATTCCCTCTCTCTTTCTCTCTTTCTCACGTTAACGTATGTTATAAAGCGTGGTGGGTGAGCTAAATAACGACCGGGAGTCAGACAATGCGAATTACGTAACTAGTGGGTCGTTTAAAGATTCCAACCCATTACAAAGGACTCAGCTATAATTCTTCATCGTCAACAGCCATCGCATGAACAAAGTGCATATAATGCCTCAAAGATGGTGCCTCGCTTCTCCGCAGAATGACGAATAATGTCGTGGTGGGTGCCTCCCAACTTCACAAAAATTATGATTTGTACCATAGTGGGTACGTTGCTAGTGTACTTTTATTAGTAGCCACAAGAGAGTTTATAACGGGCTCTAGAAATGCCGCTCTTCCAGCTTTCGCTGTGACTGTGTGGCGCTTTCCGTGAAGGCCTGGCGTTTTTTTCACAACATTTTATTTTAAACCTTGCAGCGAAAAACCAAGATGCAGGAGGGCACCTCAGCCGGTATATTCAGACTAAATTAAGTGGTGTCGCGAGAGAAACTGTAGGACCGCCGTCAAAAGTGGACGCACGGTTCTCTTTTTTGTTTACTTGGTGCGGCCAACTTGGGGGGTCACGCCGGTGGGGTGCTTCGAAGTGCCTGTGCATCGCCCCAAAAAGCACTTAGACTTCGGAGATAGGTGAGCCCATCGGATCCCTTGTCGCGCCCTGGACAAAGGTGCCCGGCCCCACACGCGGGCGGCGGCAGGAAGGGTTGGAAACGTTGTCGTAATGACCTCCCCGTTTGCTCAGCGATGCCTTTCGGCGGTGCATGAATGGGCCGCCTCCGGGCCGCGTCGTTTGCCCTTCACGCGCATCGCGGGCGCCTCCCAGGGAGATACAAGAGAAAGCGGCCTGCTTTTTGGGCACCACGCGGTCGCCGGAGGCATTCGTCATGTGTGGCGTGCATCAGGTGGAGCAGACGACGTACAGGCCCTTGACGCTCGAATACGTGATCGACGAGGAGCGGGCCCACGTCGTGGGGCATCGAGCGTTCGGTCGGCACCTTTGACAATTGTTTGCACGCTGGCCCGCCCTTCGGCGTGGCATCCATTTCCGCACTTTGCTTACAGTCTGGTTCGGCAGACTAGCTGGAGCGGGAGCTGAGGTAACGAGCTTGTAAGTGGTGCCACGTGCGACGTTGTGCGCGGAGGGGGGAGAGGCTAAGTGGCCCGAGGGTGGTCGAAGTGGAGTGTCTCTTCGGCAAATGTATTTGACATACCACCAGGGTCGTTTTTCTCAGGCCCGTCTTTCTTTTCTTTGCTCGTCACCGCACGCGTACACTTAGCTCTAGACACGTGTAGCGTCAGCTGAGCCTGCCCTGGCCACAACAACTCTAGTTTACTTTGTTTTTATTTGCCTCTTGTTTGTGTGTTGCTTGGGGCGAGAAGCATGAGCCCTCATATGTGTAAGGAGGCGGTGACCTTGTCGCGAGTTTGTTGATTTGCTGCATGCACCGCCCAATTACAGGGCAAACAGGCGGCTATTCGCCGGCAGTAATGTAAAGGCGGAGCATCGGGTAATAAAAAGCGGCCCCGGTGTTCCGTCTGGCGTTCTGAACCGGGCTTAAGGTGTTCGGCACCGTCGGCTCTGCCGAATCTCGTAGGGTCGCCCTACAGACGGTTCATTTCCAGTACTTGTTTTTCTTTATGTCTTTGTAACATTTATGCTTGTAACTCTTCTTGTAAGTCTGTAAATATAAGTTGTCTTGATTTTCCTGTAAACTTCTCCAGCGTATCTCATTCTTCAAGCGACCAGCGGATCCAACGTTAATTCCTCCCACTTCGTTTATACCACCTCGGGTGGTGCGTCTCGGGCGCCGAGTGCGGAGCGTTGTTGTTTTTTTTTACCTTCAAACTTAATTTCACCTCCCACTTCGTTTATATGACCTCGGGTGGTGCGTCTCGGACGCCGAGTGTGGAGTGTGGTTTCCCATCATCAAAAGAACCTGAACTTTACTGGCGCAGTCGGACAGTATTGGGCTCGCTGAGTTAAAGAAGAGTGAAGGAGAAGTGAGCAAGACATCACTATACGGACGAAGAAGTTACAGAGGAAGATACCGATTTCTGATCGGCACCGTATCAACGGACCCTGCAGCAGGTAGCTGTAGCAGCTGGACGCTGCAGATAGCCTTGTCTTCTCGGAAGACAACGAGGAGTGGCTGGTTCAAGGCAACCCTCGACGAGTCACCACCAGCGACCCACGGCCCCATCCATCATCGGACATGGTCGAGTGGCATTCATCGGAGACGGGAGCCGGAAGCGAAACAGAGTGAGTCGCTTCGGCCCCATTTTCTTTCGCTCCTGTGTTCGTGTTCGAGCCGAGGGAAATGTCGCTTGGTATGGCAGAATTAGATGAGTATGCCGCGTGGGCGTATTCAATGCCTGTGGTCTATGACACAGCGTTAGTGCGCGGTTGGTCGACAGATAGAGTAGACCTGAATTTCCGTTTGGCAGATGAGCGCCGCAAGCTGCTCGAAGCGGTGCTAGAGTTGGCAAAGTTTGAGCGGGCCAGAGCTTTGCGGGAAAGTCAGAGTGCCGAGGGGAAGGCACTAGGAACAGATTTTGTGCTGCATGTGTCGGAAGCAGCATTAGATCGGTATGCCACATGGGCGTATTCAACAGCTGCGGTCTACGACACAGCGTTAATGCGCGGTTGGTCGAGAGAGACGACAGAGCTTAATCTCGAGTTGGCAGTAGAGCGCCGCCGGCTGCTCGAGGCGGAGCTAGAGTTGGCAAAGTTACGGCGGGCCAGAGCTTTGAGTAAGAGCCACCATGCTGAGGGGGAGGCACTAGGAAGAGGCTCTGTGCCACAGGTTTCGGAAACAGCAAGTCTCTCCGAACCCAAAAGGTTAGTGCACGAATCGGTGAGCGATGAGCTGTCGTCGCTAGTGAGCACTATCGAGGAGGGGGCTGACGTTGAACCGCACGCGGATGCCTCTAATAACATTGATGTGCTCCCGGTTGAGGAACGCGCCGAGTCGGTTAGCATGCTCCCGACGGAGTGTGAGGGTACCGCCGAGTTTGAACTCGAGGCAGAGGCGAAGGATGCGGTGGCGGCAACACGGGTTGTCGAGTGTAAAGATGTCTCTGACACCGATCTCGGATCGGAGAAGAGTTTTCAGTGCGATACTGACGCTGACAGGCAACCGCAGGACGCATACGCAGGAACAAAATTTCAGGGCGTGGACCCAGACATCCTCCCGCTAGAGAATATCCTTTGCGGCGGTGAGCGGGCGATGACCGCGTCATCACCGAGCTCAGAAGTAGTTCTAGTAAGCCTAGCGGCGCAGTCGCGAGACGCGAGTCACGACACTACGCGCGTGCCCAGGCAGGATAGTGCGGTTGAATCCTTGAAGTCGGTTAGCACAAATGTCGCGGCGCCGGAATCCGTTGCGTGTGGCTGGTCTAACTCAAGCGAGGAGCAAATGCGCGGGGAGGAACGGCGACCGTGCGGTTCTATAAAGGAATCTTTCACAGTGGCGACTGAGGTCACACGAGGCGTTACGGTGGCGTTCGCGCGTACCGCATCGCCGGCGCGCTGCCGGGAAGATAACCCTCTGAGCAGTATTCAGGCGTTTCGGAGGCACCGAATGGCTTTGAATCTTGAGTATGAGGAGCTCACGAAAGACAAGGGATGCTCGCGGAACAGGGTTGCCACTGTAATACTAACATTTGAGGAGTGTTGCAGCCTACCAGCGCCGTCATTCCATAGAGGCACCTGCGGCCCTATTGTAGGTAGACTGGGTGGTAGAATTGTCTGCGTGCCGGGGGATTGCCCAATGAGGGTGACAGGTGCATGCCAGGGTGTGCCCCAAGGTCATGGTATCTCCGCTGAACTTCTCGTGCGTACTTTTGACCCTGGGGGCCAACGAAAATATTCAACCTAAGTGGCCACTTGTACAGCGGCAGGTTGGGTGATGGCGAGAAAGTTATATCGTCACATTTCACCCAGATCGGTATTTAAAGCTTAAGAGTGCAGTTGCATGTTACGGCTCGACCGCGACCAGGGGGAAGTGGTGAGGCCGGAGTGGCTACACCGTGGGCGGTATGTGCTGTGTGTGCTGTGACTAAAATGACTATTCAGCGGACATCCGTGAAGGAACAGTCGCAGTGGTTAATTTTAGTACCGAACATTACGCCATGGTGTGTGACATTTGCAAGTGTATCATTGTAAACTGTGACCTTTGCTTGTTTTGTTTTTACCTGCCAATGTATTTTGTGTGCGCGTTTGTTCTGTTTTGGCTGGGAAATGCAGTCGACTATAAGGACAAGTGCTGGGGATTGTGCATATTGCTCCGGGAAGCGCTAGCTTTGCCTCCGATGAACTGTCCGCAGCATGCATTTGTTTTATTTATTATTATGAGGCCACATGGGTGTAAGGTGTCGCATGTATTACGCATTGAGCGTTTGTCGATCAAGCATGCTGAGTGAATTGTTTCACGTGTTGTTGCTTGTTTACTGAGCATCGCGTTTAATCTGCATGGCGTTTCGCATACATGTGCTGTATCTAGTGAGCAGGGCAGCTCAATATGTAGGCTGGCGCTATAAGCTAGTTTAGATCATTCTTTTGTTCGTATTCTATTTCTTTTTTTTTATTACCGTAAACAACTAGGACATTTTTTTTCCACGCATTCTGTTTCGAGTTGGCATATGCACTCGTTGTTTCATGACGGAATCTGCGCGACCGCCACGTAGAGAACAGTTACGACCCCTTTCGAGGATGCAGTTTAGCTACGGCTATTAACCTACCCTGCGCCCTCAGGTCGAGCGCGGTCCACCTTTTGCTGTGTTTACTTCGGCAACACTGTCTGCAAGTTGTTGCGAAGTCTTGGGTGGGGGGTGTAGGACCGCCGTCAAAAGTGGACGCACGGTTCTCTTTTTTGTTTACTTGGTGCGGCCAACTTGGGGGGTCACGCCGGTGGGGTGCTTCGAAGTGCCTGTGCATCGCCCCAAAAAGCACTTAGACTTCGGAGATAGGTGAGCCCATCGGATCCCTTGTCGCGCCCTGGACAAAGGTGCCCGGCCCCACACGCGGGCGGCGGCAGGAAGGGTTGGAAACGTTGTCGTAATGACCTCCCCGTTTGCTCAGCGATGCCTTTCGGCGGTGCATGAATGGGCCGCCTCCGGGCCGCGTCGTTTGCCCTTCACGCGCATCGCGGGCGCCTCCCAGGGAGATACAAGAGAAAGCGGCCTGCTTTTTGGGCACCACGCGGTCGCCGGAGGCATTCGTCATGTGTGGCGTGCATCAGGTGGAGCAGACGACGTACAGGCCCTTGACGCTCGAATACGTGATCGACGAGGAGCGGGCCCACGTCGTGGGGCATCGAGCGTTCGGTCGGCACCTTTGACAATTGTTTGCACGCTGGCCCGCCCTTCGGCGTGGCATCCATTTCCGCACTTTGCTTACAGTCTGGTTCGGCAGACTAGCTGGAGCGGGAGCTGAGGTAACGAGCTTGTAAGTGGTGCCACGTGCGACGTTGTGCGCGGAGGGGGGAGAGGCTAAGTGGCCCGAGGGTGGTCGAAGTGGAGTGTCTCTTCGGCAAATGTATTTGACATACCACCAGGGTCGTTTTTCTCAGGCCCGTCTTTCTTTTCTTTGCTCGTCACCGCACGCGTACACTTAGCTCTAGACACGTGTAGCGTCAGCTGAGCCTGCCCTGGCCACAACAACTCTAGTTTACTTTGTTTTTATTTGCCTCTTGTTTGTGTGTTGCTTGGGGCGAGAAGCATGAGCCCTCATATGTGTAAGGAGGCGGTGACCTTGTCGCGAGTTTGTTGATTTGCTGCATGCACCGCCCAATTACAGGGCAAACAGGCGGCTATTCGCCGGCAGTAATGTAAAGGCGGAGCATCGGGTAATAAAAAGCGGCCCCGGTGTTCCGTCTGGCGTTCTGAACCGGGCTTAAGGTGTTCGGCACCGTCGGCTCTGCCGAATCTCGTAGGGTCGCCCTACAGACGGTTCATTTCCAGTACTTGTTTTTCTTTATGTCTTTGTAACATTTATGCTTGTAACTCTTCTTGTAAGTCTGTAAATATAAGTTGTCTTGATTTTCCTGTAAACTTCTCCAGCGTATCTCATTCTTCAAGCGACCAGCGGATCCAACGTTAATTCCTCCCACTTCGTTTATACCACCTCGGGTGGTGCGTCTCGGGCGCCGAGTGCGGAGCGTTGTTGTTTTTTTTTACCTTCAAACTTAATTTCACCTCCCACTTCGTTTATATGACCTCGGGTGGTGCGTCTCGGACGCCGAGTGTGGAGTGTGGTTTCCCATCATCAAAAGAACCTGAACTTTACTGAAACATTGACGTAAAGCTTGAAAAAAGTCTTGAAAACAAGCTTTAAAAAAAATGTTTCCTCACTCCTCACACTAAGACACTGTGACAACGTTTATGGACGTATGAGTGATTGATGATACATGCTCTCAACCTTGCGTTAAAACTGATCTTTTTTTTTTCGTTTTTGTGACGACTAATTCGGTAAAAAAAAAAGACTCAGCCAGTTTCGGCTCCTTCTAATTTCAGTTCTGGCTCCATTTTTAGAGTTCTCAGCGGTAAGACTGAAAAAGGCCAGTGAACCGACGTAAAAAACATCACGCGTTGTCGATGATGAAAACGACATTCAGCTTAATTGACGGATGGACAGAACAAGGCAAGCCGAATCTAGACCACTTAGATGTTGCCTCAATAAAGTAACTCTAGATGAGATATTTGATTACTTCTTACATGAGTTTCAAATTTTGGCAGCCACCTGCCTTGTCGGGATGCTGCATATAGCCTTGATCCTTTTCATACTTGGGCCAGATAACCGCCCACTACGAGTCCACGTGTATGCATGTAGATTCTCGACTCATCACAGTTTCATACACCCACTAACGTCGGCGGACGTGGGGAAAGACCGCGACGGAACCTTTAGAAACTTCACTGTATACCCAAAAATCTATCATCATTGTGTCGATACAACTTCATTGTATTCTCGAATAAACTTCTGTATGCGGCTAACTATCCACCCCTAAGTAAGGAAATGAAAGGTTTTTGGTCCTATTATCATGCATCACATTTTTTTTTGTGTGTGTAAAGAGCCCTAGCTGGAACAGTCACAAAAAAGGCAGTGACGCACAATCTGATGAAAAGTCCCGAAGCGCATGTGCGCCCATTGAAATTCTGTTTTCTCTGAAGGAAGCAAAAGGCAGCGGGGGTACCTTTCAAGGCTCCCCTTTGTGTCTGCGACTCCCTGTTGTGTTAAGCCACGCGACGACAAAGAGCTGTATTGTCGTTTTGAGTACAAACATAAAGCTGCGCATTGTTTCACAAATGGGCATCATTGTCTTCCCAGCGATGAACACCGAGTCTGTGAGTGGATGACAAAGACGCTGCTAATACTGCTGCTCTGTGGACGCACAATATTACTGGCTCTGCGTGCTGCTTTTGGGATTGAATTTCTTCGGTCTATGTCTCATAGGATGACGCTTCACTGAAGTGCGCTGCGTATCTCTTGCAATAAAAAAAAAACATGGTTGATCCCTCTGTCATAAGAATCGGTATAACACGAAAGTAAAACGTGTCTTCACAGACGTAGTTGGGCGTTTGTTCTGGATAGTATCGCCCCGAGGGCAAAGGAATGAGTGCTATAGGATGATTCCACGTAAGATCGAACAAACGATGGCTGGTCGACCTCTTAAATTTATTTCAAAATTTTATATATTATTGCCTGATGAGTGGAAAGAAGAGATCCGCAATTTGTTTTGCCGCCAAAAATTTTTCGAAGCACAGGAAATCAATAATGACGAAGAGGCGGAGTGGAGCGCTCATCCGCTCTGCTGTTTTGGCCAAATTTCGTTATGAATTGCACAAAATATATTAAAGTTAGGTAGCTGAAATTTCTTTACCTAAATATATGCATGTTTTTGCTTCTGCTCAGGAATTTTTAGTTTTTGTGTGTAGTGTAGATAGTTTTATAAAAAACATCAAAATTGGCCCAGGAACCGTTATTTTCTTTATTTTGAAGGTCTTTATCTCCAAAAAGGCTTGTAGAAGAGCGACAAAAATTCTGCATTGCGTTCTTCGCATACTTATCTACCAAACTGCCGAATCTTATATTTATATAACTTTTCAGTAAAGAGATATGATTGGAAAAATTTCAAGAAAACACCGAACAATGGGAATTTCTGACGACAATTAAAAAAAAAAGATTTTTTATATTTCTTAAACTTTGTCCACTTATTCTCCTCCACATCAGCTTTCACAATCATTGAAAACATGTTGCATAATGTTGTTACACTAATAGTTACGGCCCCTCCAATGAGACCCTTAGGCAAAGATTGGCAATTCCGACGTCTTGCCCAGCAGTGTATAAAATGCAGGCAGGATTGAATTTCTTTTTATTAAAAGGCCAGCAGGTACCGATAAAGGTGTCGCCGACACTGGAAACGTTAATTTTGAAATTATTTGGTCACTTCAGCGGCCACGAGCGCAGGGCTACCGAGCAGGCGCGCGCACCCGAGATGCTCGTTGTAAGAGATGTCGCAGTGAGAGCTCGTTTTCGCGTCCTCAGACCCATTGAGTTCGAAACAGCAACACCTCTCGGGTGACTTGAACGCACGTGCACTGGAGCTTCGCTATTCTATCCGCCCTCTGTTCGCGTCGTGGCTAGGCGCTGATAACACGGCGGAGATAGAAGCAAGATGAAAACTGTATAAGGGAGCTATGAGTGCTCGCTTCACGCACACTGCTGCCAGAGAAACTGCGCTGCGCCAGTTGCGATCAGTGGAAAGCATGAACGGGGCGCTTCACTGGCAAAGCAAAATGTGGAATGTCAAAGGAAAGAAAAGCAAAACTATCTGTAACCAGATGCGCTTGCCTATCTTAGATGTCAGCAGCAGACGGCCTGAACTGGCCGCGCGTTCGCTGCGCTGTTCACACTTCATTCGGCGCAGATAGTTCTCGTGCTTTGCTCTTACTCTACTCCTCCTGGGCGTCCCATGGCGAGAAAGTATAGCTCGGAATGAGTGTATTGTGGAGACTACCTTTCGAAGCACAAGAAGCTTAAAGGAGTAGTGACACGAATTTTAAAAAATTCCGGATTGTTGCTCTAAATAAAAATACTGGTGTCGAGAAACATAAAACGACGATTGTGGTGCCTGGGAATGCATCATATATATTTTAATAGCGCCACCTTAAAAAGACACTTTCGGTTTCGATATCGAGGGTGTGGCTTCTCAGTGTCGTTTCACAGCAGTGTGACGTCACGAAGATACAGAAACTCGCGTCATACTAGCGGCAAATCCGTCATCTGCACGTGGTGCACATAAACAACGATGAGTGAATTGTCGTCCAGTGACTCTGACAGTGATTTCTACGATTTAGGCTGCATGCAGGACGCAGAACTCGCAAACTCGAGGGAACTGTCTTGACTCGTCGGGATAACGTCCTTGCAGTGGGGCTGGCTTGCATATGCTCAGTGACGAAAACTTCAAAGTCAAATTACAATATTTTATACGTGTTAATTCTCCGACTCCAGTGTGTGGACTGCGTTGACACTCTACACCAACGAAGAAAAAAATGTCCCTTTTGCGATGTCTCAAAATCGTGTCAGTACTCTTTTAATTATTGCAAAGAAGCCGAAATTTCGCAGAGTTACCGACCTAGACATAAATGCTTTGAAGGAACGTTTAACGCCCGAAAGATCGGTGAGTGTCAGTGAGGCAGACTACTTGTGCTACGCGTGCTTTTGCTACCACTTCAATGAAAGATCTTCACGGAACGCACAGTTTAACGATGACATTCTTATGCCCCCTAAAAATCGACGTCATCAACCAGATCACTGCGACTACCGGTGCACGTGCGTTCAAGTCACCCGAGAGGTGTTGCTGTTTCGAACTCAATCGGTCTGAGGACGCGAAAACGAGCTCTCACTGCGCCGTCTCTTACAACGAGCATCTCGGGTGCGCGCGCGCCTGCTCGGTAGCCCGGCGCTCGCGGCCGCTGCAGTGACCAAATAATTTCAAAATTAACGTCTTCAGTGCCGGCGACACCTCTTTCAGTACCTGCTGGCCTTTTAATAAAAAGAAATTCAATCCTGCCTGCATTTTATACACTTGCTGGGCAAGAAGTCGGAATTGCCAATCTTTGCCTAAGTCTCAATAGAGGGGCCGTAACTATTAGTGCAACGACGTTATGCAACGTGTCTTCAATGATTGTGAAAGCTGATGTGGAGGAGAATAAGTGGACAAAATTTAAGAAATATAAAAAATGGGTTTTTTTTAATTGTCGTCAAAAGTTTCTATTGTTCGGTGTTTTCTTGAAATTAGCCCGATCAGATTTCTTTACTGAAAAGTTACATAAATATAAGATTCGGCAGTTTGGTAGATAAGCATGCGAAGTACGTAATGCAGAATTTTTGTCGCTCTGCTACAAGGCTTTTTTAATAATAATATCTCGGGTTTAACGTCCCAAAACCACCATATGATTATGAGAGACGCCGTAGTGGAAGGCTCCGGAAATTTCGACCACCTGGGGTTCTTTAACGTGCACCTAAATATAAGTACACGGGCCTCAAACATTTTTGCCTCCACCGAAAATGCAGCCGCCGCGGCCTTCGGGTCAGCAGTCGAGTGCCGTAACCACTAGACCACCGTGGCGGGGCTACAAGGCTTTCTTGAGATAAAGACCTTCAAAATAAAGAAAATAACGTTTCCTGGGCCAATTTTGTGGTTTTTTATAAAAATATCTACACTACACATAAAAACTAAAAATACCTGAGCATGAAGCCAAAACATGCATATATTTAGTTAAAGAAATTTCAGCTACCTAACTTTAATTTATTTGGTGCAATTCATAACGAAGTTGGCCAAAACAACAGAGCGCATAAGCGCTCCACTCCACCTCTCCGTCATTATTGATTTCCCGTGCTTCGAAAAAATTTTTGGCGGCAAAACAAATCGCGTATCTCTTCTTTCCACTCATCAGACAATATTATATAAAATTTTGAAATAAATTTAAGAGGTCGACCAGCCATCGTTTGTTCGATCTTACGTGGAATCACCCTATAGCAACAAGTTGTAACGTCACGTGAAGAACGGCAAGCAGCTCGAAACTTGCAACGCGCTGCTCAAGCAGAAAGGACGCACGGAACGAACATACACAGGATGAGCGCGAACTAACAACTGTCACAGCTCGACAGTTAAAGCGCGCTGGACAATTACAGAGGACGCACGAAACGAACGCACAAGTATACACAGGATGAGCGCGAACTGTCACAGTTGTAACTTATTTGTTTGTGAGCAGTGCGCTCCTTTCGCAAAAGCGGCCGCTGCAGTGAGCGAAGTGACCTTCGTGCTCTGTAACTTCAGCGCAAACTTGCGGTGACAGCGCAAGATGTACAAGATAAGCGCGCGCGCAGGGGCGACCACGCCCTGTAGAGGCGCACGCTCATCTCAACGCGTGAGGCGACGCGCGCCGTTCGAGCCCTTCGCGCCATCTCGCGAAGGGCTCGAATACGCTGATGTACCCCGATATCTGAGTACAGCCACCGGCAAATGGTGTATATAAATAGCACGCCGTTAGCATGTCGAAGAACATGCCGTCTGTGGCGGAGTCGTTTCGCGCTGCGCGCTGGGGATCGAGGGGTCGTAAATTCGACTCTCGGTGACGGAACTTTTTCTTCTAGTTCTTTCTTTGCCATATGTTAGTCTTTATATTTTAGAACGTCATATCCGTGACGGAAACGCGTCAGTGAAGCCGTGGTTGACCACGGCATAAAACATTTTCGTGTTAAAGAGGCGTGCACTTTTTTCTAGGTTGGACAGCGATCAAGCTATTAGAAGCTGGCTCGCCAGGTTCTTAAGCTGGGGCAATGTCCCACGTCGTAAGCGTAACCTTAGTTCCATAGGCGACCGCTACAGGCGAAGCTCGCGCGAAAGAAAAGTCTTCTTCCTCTTGTTCTTCGAGCGCCTTGATGATGACATTAACGCAGGCAAAACCACATTTCCTCGATTTCCTCGACCACACGTTCGGCAACAACTGCAAGGTCTGCGACCGCTTGTGGTTCGACAACAACCTGACACCAATGGCTACTAAAAAAACGTGTGACGTCTTTATATGACAGTAGAAGAATTGTATGCAGCATTCACGGTTTACCCGATTATATCCGAGCCAGCTCCTCAATCATCAGTCATTTCATGGATATGGCGTGATTTTTTTTTAAATCTCTGCGTTTAGATTACCTTCCAGCACCATTTCTCACGGGGTTCAGGTTCACTTCATTTTTTAACACGGAAGCTGTTTAAGCTAGCCGCAATTTGTGCGACCTATCAGAAAATCATCATCATCATCATCATGAACGGTATGTGCCACAGAAATTGGGCAGATCCCGCTACTCACCACTGATTCACTAAGAGAGAGAGAGAGAGAAAGCTATAGAAAAAAGGGAGGGATAGAAATAGAGAGAAATAATGGGAATAAGAACGTGAGAAGATTGAAAGACGGAGAGATATATGGAAAGACAGAAAAAGAGAAACTCAGAAAGAGAGAGAAAGAGATAGAAAAAGTAGAAAGATCAAGAGAGAAATAAAGAGAGAGAGAAAAAACAGAGAGAAAGAAAGAGAAGAAAGGGAAATAAAAATAATAAGAGCGAGCGAGAGGAAGAAATAGAAAGAAAGGATGAGATACAAAATAGAGATAATAGAAACAAAGAGAAAAAGAAAGAAGAAACGAAGTTCCTATGCAGACGTCACATAAAAAAAATAATGACAAACAAAGAAGTCCACCCAACTGGGCTCTTTCTTCAGGCTTGGCACTAGTGCGGTCGAAGCTGCCATACTAGGCAACGGGCAGCGAGAAGAGCCCGAAGCGATGGCAGCCCTACGCCAACGGCGACGTGCCCGTAGATATACGAGAGGTTCTGGAATTGGGACATCCGTGTCGTGACTAACAGCTAAAGGCTAGCAACAACCTAGAAGCAAACAGATTAGACTTCAGAATCATCCAGTTTGGCTGTTTCAAGCCTTGCGCGACTCAGTGCAAGCTTCGCCAAGTTTTTTACTTTATTTTGAAACAAGTGCGCGTGGCCTACAATATTACAAACGTTTTGTTATGCCTACAGAACAAGTCGTCAAATCTACGCTTTGCCTTGCACGCCTGCCTTTTCTCTTCTTTCCATCTTTCCTTCCCCTTCCCACTAGTGTAGGATAGCAAACGAGACGTTTCAGTTTGCTTAACATCCCTCCCGTTCCTTCATATGCATCTCTCGCTCTCTCCCTATGCAATGCCAATGCAATGATACATCATACCATGCAACAGGCACGTAGGCAAGGGGGGGGCCCGGGGGGCCCGGGCCCCCCCCCCGAAATTCGTCCGGCCTTCTATATTCCCGGGCAACTTTTGTTTTATTTTTGCCATGGAAATACTTTCTTTCGAACAATTAGGCCTTGGGCCCCCCCCGAAAAAAAATCCTGGCTACGTGCCTGCCATGCAATACAATACGTTTATTTTACAAATGCCTTAAGGTATATATATATATATATAGAGAGAGAGAGAGGAGGTGTAATAAAAAAAATTACACCATCTCCCGCTAAAGGGGACCATGAGGCGATGCGAAGCCGGAGCACTTGCACGATCGCGTTCCGTTGGCGTTCGTTGGGCATGCTACCGACCTCGCGTCGTGGAACGCGAAGAGGGACGCTACGCGCGTCGTATCTTCCATCTAGCCTGGCCGTTAATTCTCACAGGGCGAGCGGGGAACGCGGCCTACAGGCGGGCGAGAGGGGGGGCAGCGTAGGAGAAGAGAGAGAAGGGGAGGGGACGCGCATGCGCTCGAGCTCATCGCGGCGTTGCGCAGGAGAGAATTTCGGCATGTCTAGCCCGCGTTTCAGAGGAAAAGTGGAAAGGGGGAGGGCAGAGGGACAGTGGAGAGGGGAAGGGGAGAGGGATAGTGGAGAGAGAAAGTGGAGAGGGGAAGGGGAGATTGAAAGTGGAGGAGGTGTGGAGAGCGGAAGGGGGAGGGTGAGTGGAGAGGAGGTGTGTGGAGAGGGTATGCGCATGCGCAGTAATGGTGGTCACGCCGCACACCACCACCACCACCGGATTGAGCTCCGCCTTAAGATACTTCGCATCTAATAGCACTGCAATCACTAAGTCGCGCAAAGCTGCGTCACAGCAGAGCTCGTGGGCAGCTAGCTGGTCCTGGCTTGGCTAGGCTTTTACCCTCTCACCTCTTTCTTTCCCACCCATTGCTATACTATACTATAAATGGCTATGCTTACTATCTTTCTTTTCTATGTTTTTGTGTGTTTTTCTATCTCTTCCTCTCTATATGCCTATTTCTTTCTCTGTCTTTCAATCTCTTTCTCTCTTTCTTCTCTTTCATTGTCTCTGTTTTATCTTCCTTTCTATGTCTTTCTTTGTCTCTCTCTATCTGTAGTCGTTCTCTCGCCTTATGTCTTTTTTCTCTTTTTGTTCCCTTTCTTTCTCGGCGCAGAAACAAGATGGAAGGAAAAAGCCGATTGAAGTGGCTCAAGAACTTCCTTCCGGAAGCTCCGGAACTGCGAGTGGGCGTCATCGTCGAAACAATAGATGGCGGTACTTAAAAAAGCGGCAGCAGACGCGATGGAGGGGCTTTAACTATACTACACAAGGATATGCTATGTTTTGCCTAGTCTAGTTAAACTGCCTGCCTTTCCTGCATTCCTTCTTTCTCTCTCTCTCTCTCTTTGCTAGCGTGCCTGGATAGCCGAGTGGTTACGACGCTCGCCTGCGGATAGTAGGGACGCGGGTTCGAATTTCGCCTCGCCAAGAAACTTTTTCGCCAAAAATTTCTCTCTTTCTCTATCTTTCTTTTTTTTTCTCTGTACTCGTTCTCTCGGCCGTCAGAGTTATTGCATCTCACGTCGGACAAATAGGCGCATGCGTCCTGGGAGCGAAGCAGAGGAGGAAGAAGAGGAATGCAGTTCAGAAGAGGACAAAGAGAGTGTGTGCCAGTGCATGATGACGATAATTTTCTATCTACGACACATGGCACACTTCGACCATAACAGCTCTGCTGTAAAAAAGCGAAAGCGCTTGACAGGGTTCGCACCTCGTTTGCTATAGCAGATGATGACAGACGTCCTCGTCATGAATCTCAGAGTCAACAATATTCAAACTACGCAGTCTACAATAATTTTGAAGTAGAAGAAAGCAGATAACTGCGTTCCGGCTTGCGCAGCAAACATAAAAGCAAGCAAACATAAAAATAAACGATAAACGGGTCGCTATTTTACAAGTGGGGCTAGTGGCAAAATAGTAGTCCAAGTGAACGTTTAGCTACACAAGATCACACTTGTGGGGATGCGGGAGTTTCTCCCCTCCCAAGTCACTCCTGTCAGCTCCCTCGTAATTGTCATGGATGAATTCGTCAGAACTTCCGAACAAGAGAAACAGCTGCTCATCGTTTCCTGGGCCGAAAGAATCGCTTGCTGCGTGGAACCACCATGAGGCGCAGAACAGCTGGCTTTTAGTCAAATAAAGGGGATACCACCATCACCTATCTTACAACTGACAATCGCGATTCATTCGTACCGACGCTCTACGTTTGCATGGTTCCAAGATGATGTGCGTGCAGCGATATTGATGGGCCGGAAAGAGTGATTTTGTGCAAAACGACGAGATCACGGGAGCGCGAATCGCAGTGATCAAACGCCCTTACTTACGAAGGGGCCCGCATGAGAGAGAGGGTGATGAAAAGGTAAGGCACCAGCAACCGATTTGCTACCCTGCGCAAGGATGGGGAAGTAGGGGTTGGAAAGGGCACAGAGAGAAAGAGAGAGAGAGAAATAAACGTTTATTTGTGAAACAGTGTTCCGAGCGATGCTCGGTATCACCCTAAGGTGGGAGGGCTCCCTAGTCCAGGAACCCTCTGCCTTCAACTGCCCTCTTCTAAAATAAAAACGAACAAAAAAAGCACACATGCACACACAGGCAGGACGTTCCAGTTAGAGTCGTTCCCGTAGGCCGGTGGAACGTAAAAAAAATCACAGCATATCCACGGAGTGAATGATGATGAGTGAGCGAAGCTGCGAAGGTTCATCGGTAAACCGTGAATCTTCCGTGAATTCTGCCCAGTACATCATCACCGACTTGAGATCGGGCGCGTTTATACTAAAGGTTCGATGAGAGTTATGACGACTTGCAGCTCACTTTAATTTTACATGTACGCTGTGAATTTTCATTGTTTAGAAAACCATTGCTTTAGAAAACATCTGGCGTCTTTCGTTAAGCAGCTGGCGTCTTTTCGTTTTGCTTTAGAAACATCTGGCGTCTTTTCGTTTTGCTTTTAGAAAACATCTGGCGTCTTTCGTTGGTTTATTTCATCAATCAACGGCGTTTTGAACAAAATTTTTATTGTTTAATCACGCACAGGAGAAATCTCACAAGGCACTACCTTGGAGGTAAACAATGGCTGCTAATGGGAATGAGAGACAGAAAAAGTCGGCTTTAAGCTAACACTTACACTTCTACTTCTACTAACGTTTCCTACTGGAACATGCCAATGGCTGCTAATGGGGAATGAGAGACAGAAGAATTCGGCTTTTAGTTAACGCGCACGCTGCGAATTTTTTATTGTTCAACAACGCACAGGAGAAATCTCCCACCGGCACCACCGGTCTGGTACTAGCGTTACGACTGGTTACGCACTACGAGGGACGAACGGGTGCCGCCTTAAGGAGCTTCGCCCCTAAAACGCTTGCACAGCCTTGTTCAGTGACGTCAAGTCATGTCAATGGCACGGCACTCTTTCTTCTGACCGAGGTCAGTCGTTCAACACTTTGAGCGCGTCGCAAAGCGGCTGTCTCTGTGAACAGTACCGTGCTTACGTTAGCGTTAGCGTGCGTCTCAACGCAAACGCTAAAATGAAACGCGCTGCGTGCCAACTAGTGGTCCTTTAGTACAGCGGAAGGCATTCCCGCTAACGTTAACGCAAGCACATACGGCGTCATCTAGACATAAAACATCTAGACGCGCCACTAAGTTGCGCTGATCCAAATTCACCGTTGTTGCGCCTCCATGTCGTGTTTGCAGAAGTGTTTTGCAGAAGTGAAACGCACACGCATCACGCATTAGATGCATGCATTGCCGCGAAAAACATGAAGGTAAACGAATCTTGACATGTCTCTGCTTGACTTGTGGCCGTATCTTGGAAAGAGGCGACTGAAGACAGCGTCGCCATCTCTGCGCGGCTACAGAAAACACGAGCGCACCTTGTAAACAAATTTTGTTAAGCCTTCTGCACCGCAAATCCACTTTGTATCTGAAAAAAGGAGCTATTTTATCGACGGTACACGGTTGGCGAAGCCTCATTACTCAAATTTAAATCAAATACGAACATTATTTGGGAATGAATGAGTTTAATAATGCAGGACAACGACTAGAAAGATTCGAATTGGACGGCTCTCGCTTGAACAGGCACCGCTATCTTGCCCTACGTACGCGATCTCTTGCGGGCGTTAGCGTTGAACGCTATATTCCAGAAATAGCGTTCGTACGTAAGAGCTCGAGGTACGTTTACCTTCTGCTCATGCGCGGTTAGGAGCACGCAACGCTAACGCTAACGCTAACGCTAAATCCTTGCGTTTGCTGTTTGCCGCTATACTAAAACTCGCTAATATGTCTAAGCGTTTCTTCACTGCAGCAGTAGTCACAGGCTGCGGTGTCAGCCATTCCTATGCGGAATGCGTACGCATACGTATATAAGTGCGACGCCAAATCATAACCTACACAGAAGGGTAGTGTCACCTCGGCGAAGTTCTGGTGGAATTACAGGGAGATTTGCGCCTAGGAAGTACAATCGTGCGTGCTTAAAGTGCGGCTCGTTCCAAACTTTATCGAACGATACTAATGTGCCTCTCGCACTCGTGAAGTGGAACGCCTCGTAAGTTATCGAGCTGCCGCATACACTTTAGAGCCAGATTATAATGCTCGCATAGCTCCGACCGAACCTGTCACCGACAGGACGCCATGCGCCCAGCGAAGCCGCAAAGCGGCCGCAAGGCAGCAAACAGCTTGAGTTTCGTGAGAGCTAACCGCGATTACAAGAAACGATTTACAGGCAACTCCGGTGGTTTCGCTTGTACGGCTTCTTGAACGCCCGCTATGGCGCGGTGTGCTACTATCAGAATCCAGTGGTTACGTTAATAACTTCACCTTCCACAAGTTGGTGATCGGAGTCAATGTTATTCACCGGGATGGGGAGATGTGACACAATGGCGTCAACGTGGGTGCATCAATGCCAGAAGTTACCATGCCGGCCCGATAGCAACAGACACTACGCAAATTGTATTAAGGCGGTAGCGTTAAAGAGCTCGTTTCGCCGAAATTCCGGTGCAGGTGGCGTCAGCATCCTTGGCTGTGAGCGAAAAATCAGCGTTGTCCGTGAGTGAAAATTCGAAGTAGATGCAAATAAAGAAATAATAAAAGATCTTCGGTTTTGAATGGATCCGAGGATTTGAACCTGCGACCCGTCGCACCGTGGCGCGATGCGTTTAGCCTCGGCCACCACGCGCACATATTCCAGCATACTAACGGCGAGCTATTTATATACACCATTTAGCTTTGCTGGTACGCACATCTGGGAGATTGTTCAGCGGCTTGACAAAAAACCCTTGAGATGGCGCAAAAGGCTCATGGGCGCGTGCCATGTTCTGTCGCGCCGCATGCATGGATATAGGAGCCGGAGGACACCCACACTATGGCTTTTCCTGCGGCACGACTTTAGGTGTCGACTGAGAAGCGAAGCCAGGCTAGTGATTGGGAAGCGTTCTCCAAGATTTTCGTTAAAATTCACCGAAGCTGCAGCTATTCCTGTGAAGACATGTTTCACTTCCGTGTTATAACATTCTCCGGTGAAAATGTTATGAACCATCGTTTGATTGCCCCGCATGTCGCTTCTATCTATGAAATTTTTTTATGAAAAAAAAGACAGAAAACCAGATGCAGCTATTCTGCATACATTGAAGTTCCCGTTTTGCACATTATTATAGTGGTCATGGATAATTGCAATTGGAACAAATTAGGGTTAATTAAAGTCCGTTTCTTTGTTCTTGTTTCCATCTGCAGGCGTAATACGAGCACGACTTCAGCGTGCACGCTTTATTTGAGGCCCTAAACTCTTTGGGAACCAGATATTTAGCGACCCGAGATAGTGCTCACGAGTTCTCACTCGCGAAACCTATTCTACTTTGTAATTTCTTGTTTGTATTTCATTTGTCCACAATTATACATCAATACCAAAAAGACTGGTTTATGAATCACGAGAAAAAATTTAGAACAGCTGGCGCGCGGCTCTTCTTATAATGGGTGTCGGACAAGAGCGTGCAGAAGAGGCACTTGCCCCCCACCCAAGCCACACTACCCCCCTCCCCCTTCCCACACCGCGATGCAGCATGGGCTTGCTACCCCAAGACCAAATCCTGCTGACGCCCCATAATATAGGACGCTTTCCGCTAACGCTGAATGTTGAAGCACCCTCCTGCTCGTTGACAACTATGGCCTGCATACGCTGCGGATATAGGTAATGCAAAAAAGTACTCCATCCCTGCCGGGATTCGAACTCGAGACCTTTGGATTAGAAGTCCAACGCGCTATCCACTGCGCCACAGGGACGGCTTTCCTACATCGATTATGACACATATATATAGCCTTACCAACGCACACCGTCAGCAATACAGTTACATTGCATTTGCGCGTACACACACACGCACAGTAAATATCATACTATCGCTGAATGTGCAACAAATATAGAACTTCGGACAAAGAAACTCAAAGGTTCCGGAACGGAAGTCACTCTGGAACGAGGTCATATGCATCGAGCAAGCTCGGCATTTCCGAACTTTTTCGAAAACAGATGTTTT
The DNA here is from genome assembly GCF_013339695.2 of Rhipicephalus sanguineus. Lineage (NCBI taxonomy): Eukaryota > Metazoa > Arthropoda > Arachnida > Ixodida > Ixodidae > Rhipicephalus > Rhipicephalus sanguineus. Next base: position 104,968,876 of record NC_051177.1, on the reverse strand, counting down.
CGACTGATGTTCCTCAGTGTGCCTGTCAATAACGCTGATCTTCCATAAGTAATAAATTGCCAGTTTGTGAACCAATCGTAGCGTTAGCCTTTTACGAGGTGAAACACTTAAGAGAGAGGGGAGAGAGGTACAGGAAAGACAGGGAAGTTAACGAGGTTATACCCCATGTTTGCTAAACTACACGGGAGAGGGGAAAGGAAGGAAAAAAATAGAGAAAGCAAGGAGGAAAGAGGGAACAAGTAACACGCATGCACACGTATCAGCGTTCACCGCGCACACTTAGACAGTCACAACCGAGGAATGTTTGAGACACGTTCCTCTGCGGTTGTCTAAAACTTGTCTGAAATCCGAGATGTTCAAAAAGGCTTGCAAGCACTGGCTCCAAGGAATCCATAACTTGGAGTCCGCATTGAGCCGATAGAATTGTCATCTCGTTGAGGAGAGTGCGCATGGTGGTAATGAGAGACCTCAACACTGCGAGGACTTTACGGTTTTCGTCGTGGAAACCATCTGTGGGTGATGACGTACAGTACGGTCCGCTGTTAAAGGGAACACTCCGATGAGCACTTTTCATTTTGCTGGCCCTATAACAGGAAGTGGACAGGGAAACATTGTTCAAAAAGAGACTGTCAAAAAGAGGCTGAACTGTCAACCACCAGTAGTTTTATGCAAATCTAAGCCAATATGTTTTCGCAAGAGAGCAAAATCCAAACATGCCTTGCACGCAAGTGTTTCCTTTAACAGTGGACCTGTCTGTACATTGCGGGGCATTCTGCACAGGCCCTTTACGAGTGCGCAGTGGTGGTAGTGATGGCCACGCCGCATCCGCAGCCGCTTTCAAAGCTTCTGCATGTTTTCGGCTCTCCGACTGTAATGCTCTGGGCGGTGGTGGTGGCGGCAGGAGTGATAGCTGTCGCTTAGCAGAAGTCTGATGATCTGTCGGAGATTGTGGTATCCGTTCAGATTAGGCAGAAGTAGCCCTGGACCTTCGTCGTCGACACGAGCGTCGTTGTCTATTTCTCACAATGTCAGCAGCCTTTTTGTGCGTTGAGCCATTCCGTACCATCTAATCCAAGGCCATCCATTCTTTTAACACGAAAGTGTTTTATGCCGGGGTCCACCACGGCTCTACTGACGTATTTCCGTCACGGATATGACGTTGTAAAATATAAAGACTAACAGTTGGCATAGAAAAATCCAGGAGAAAAAGTTCCGTCACCGGGAGTCGAACTTGCGAACCCTCGCTCCGCAGCGCGGAGCGCGAAACATTTCGGCTACAGATGGCACTTGCTTTTTTATGCTTACGGCAAGCTATTTACATACACCATTTACCGATGGCGATACTCCGAGATCGGTGGCACTTCAGCCTGTTTTCGTTATCACTAGCGAGATGGCGCGATGGGCTCGAAGAGAGCGCTTTAAAGGTCGTCGCCCCACGAGGACGAGCGCGCACCTCTACAGGGGGTGGTCGCTAGTTTGCGGGATTATCTCGTGATGGCGGTGGTGTGTACGTCTTACGCTCTCACCGCAAGTTTGCGTTCAGAGCACGAAGGTCACTTCGCTCACCACAGCGGCCGCTTTTGCGAAAGGAGCGCGTTGCTAACACAGAAATAAGTTAGTTCGCGCTCATCCTGTGGATGTTTGTTCCGTGCGCCCTTTCTGCTTGAGCAGCGCGTTGCAAGTTTCGAGCTGCTTGCCGTTCTTCGCGTGACATTACAACTTGTTGCTGTAGCATTCATTCCTTCGCGCTTGGGGCGAAAGAATGCACAACAAACGCTCAACAACGTCTGTGAAGACACGTTTCACTTTCGTGTTATACCGATTCCTATGACAGAGGGATCAGCCATGTTTTTTTTTTCACTAATGGGCAGTCTCTTATTAACACTTCGTGCGATCCATGACAGCTTTGACATTTCAGGGTGGTTGCTCGGCAGGATTCCGCAATGTGTGGCTCTGCACAGCGGGGCAAAGCACCACGCTCCTGCAAACTGCGCTCACGTTCCCATTTTTTTTTTTACATTTATGGCACCTGAGTGGTCTTGGTGTAAATAGACGGACCACGTGACGAAAGTGTCCCACCTTCACGTGGGATGGCAATGTGTCGCCTTTGAAGACAATCTTTACGCAACGCGAGTTGCTCAGACGTGAGACTTGGACGATGTTGCTATGGTCACTAACTGCCTTGATCAGCATTGGAAGGTCGCCACAATGAATAGAGATGTCGACATTGTATATCACACCTACCACCATGTCCTTGTTAAGTGGAATATGAGCTCGGACCTTGATACCGTCGAAGTCTGTGGCCCTGGTCAGAGCAAGAAGAGATGCCTGGCGTATAACGTCGATGGCCAAAACATTCTTGCGAGGGTTGACTCGAACATCCTTGATTTCGTTTGGCGCCAGAAACTCGTGTTTGCTCGAGATTGTCTGCCGATTCGGGTGTCTCAGATTGTCTGATGGTGTAATTGACACAAATAAGACGGCGTAGTTCGTTGAAGCCACTTCCCGCTTTCCTCGGACTTCTGTGAAGCCCAAGGAAAGAAATGAGGTCAATCATGTTTTCCCAGCAAAAATGTTCGGCTTTTTATTTCCTGGTGCTTATTTCCAAAGTCAGTACAGACTATGCCTAAGGCGCCATGTTTTCAGAGTTTAATTTATTTTGAAATTCGGAGGGTATTCTTCGCAGTTTATTATATTTCTTGGAGGAAATTCGGCGTTTATCGGAGTTTATTTCTCGCAAACCTCCAATTCTCCGAAATTCCGTGTTTGATTTTGCATTATAGGTTGTTGCAATGCGATCTTCTTATTTTATTTCCAATTAAGATGCGTTTCATTTTTGCTGATAATCTTGGTTTTCCATCCTTTCATTTTTTTTCCCACGTATTGTTCAGTTACCCTCTTAATAAGGCTGTTGATGTGCACTGCTGTCAAATCGCCTATGTTCACTTTTTAGGGGGAGGGGGGGCGGAGTTAGTGAAGCTGCTTCTCAGCTTTTTCTCCAAGCCTCCCTCATCTTCTTGGCGAAAAGTATGTGACCTATTATTATTATTCGCAATACTCCGAAATCTTATATCGAAATGGTATCTGAACACGAAAACATGAGGACACACGGAGTGTATTTTAGACACCTGGAAGGTTCGCACGCACGAACACATATACATACAAGCATAAATACTTCAATATAAAACCCCTACGTTTCTTCGTATTACAGCCTTAAAGTGTGTTACAATAGACGCAAGCATACTTTCTGAGGTTGCTGCCACTGATGGAGGTGCGCTTTCGTCGACTGATGATTCTCAGCTTTGAATATACGTTTTGAACGTCGAAAATGCTCTTTTGAAATCGGAATTTATCGGTACATTTTAACGGCGTGTGTTTATCGGATTTTTTCGGATTTAACCGAAAACACGGAGCCACAACTATACCTAATCGACGCTTAATTTACATCCGCCGGCAATAGAAAACACTGATTAAAGATCACATAAAACAGAAACAAGCCACTGGGCATTTACCCTTTTTATCTGAATTAGGTACACAGCTTTTGCAACCCCCGCATTCAAAGAAACCTTACATGTCTACTATAGACACATATGGTTGTATTGTGACATTTCACCACGGTTGAGGCCTCTATAGGCTTTGAACTTGGCGGAGCAGTTAATCCCGGTGAACTAAAACCACGCTCGGCGCCTGCGTTTGCAAGAGCTGCGTTTTCTCGACGCTATCCTTTTAAAGTCAAGCTTGCTTTGTGCATTGCATTCACTTTTCTGTTTCTGGTTGCTGCTTATTTTGCAGAACTGGCCGGCACCGTGCCTAACACGTCACTACAGACTTACACTTTCGGCGCCGTGTCAGGTACTTGTTTTCACCATATCCGGTGCCTGAAAATTGCAGGATTTGGCCAGAAGCTAGCCACCCCCAGCGTAGGTAGAAGCACAAAAAGCTTTGGCTTTCAGAGAAATAGCGAAGCGTGCTTGTACTTCTTTTCTCAGCAAGCATGCATAATGTATCAGATAGTTCATTACAAACTGAGGCACAAAGGCAGTTAAGGTTCACGCGACGTCGCCTTCGCTTCCGGCATGTGAAAGTGGAAGCCTCTTTGTGAGCGCTCGTTTCACGTGCGCCCTCAAAGTATATTTTGTATTTGCCCACAAAGTGTATATGTATTTTGTTCAAGTCACACGTTTACGTTCATTGACGTTCACGCATTTGCATACATGGGAAGACAGCATCCTTTGCTTAATAATTTGACTTAACTTGGTTTAATACCTCGACACTCTGGAAAGATTAACCCCTAGCCATTTCAACAAATTGGGGTTTTACCGGCTGTTATTCAGCCATCACGTCAACGCCGTCCAGGCTTAGATTTTCACCAAACAGCAAGAAGTCTTTGTTTATATGGTTTAGCGCACATCGTGAATAAAATGAGCGGGGCGGCCCGCATGCTAATTACTCTGCAGTAAGAAGCGGGTGTTGGAAACAGGCAAAGAAATGAAGAAAGAAAGGAAAAACGTTTTCACCTGGCTCTCAATAGAGGAGTAACGGGTATGGCAGATTTGCTCTGTAATCAAGTGTTCAGGCAAAAATTATTTGTTAAGAAAGTCAAGATAACAATCTCATCTCGAAGTTGCTTGACAGCGCCTGCAAAGTAAAAAAAAAATGGTGAAGCTTGCATTAAGCCGCACAGGGCTTGAAACAGCCAACGCTGGACGATTCTGATGACTAATCTGGTTACTTCTATAGGTTGTGTCTAGGCCTTAGCTAGGTGATGCAGGTCCTAGACTGCTTTTAGGTTGTTGTTACACTTTAGCTAGGTGATGCTACTTTGTTTCTACGTTGATTCTCAGCGCAGAGAGGTTCGAGTTTAACCACAGACAGTCACAGACACGACACGGTTGTCCGAACTCCAGAAACAGAAACTCACGCTGAAACCGAGCATTCGCACCTCTCATAGATGGACGGGCACGTCGTCGTTGGCGTAGGCCTTCCATCGCTTGGGGTTCTTCTCGCAGCCGCCATTTCCTTCCCCGTTCCCTAGTATTCTCTTGTTGTACGTACTCAGGGTCTTGGGCCCGCCGCCGTCGCTTCGAAGCCATTTGTTGTGCTAACTGTTGCTTTTTTCTTTTTTAGTGAACCAGTGATGAGTAGTGGGATTTACCCAATTTCTGTGGCACATACCCATTAGGATGATGATGGTTTTCTGGATCGATTCTAAAGGAACGATTTGCTAAACACCTTCGCTGTTAAAAAGGGGCAACAGTATTGAGATATTTGTTTTCAATCCGAACTTACAATAATATCAGAAACTCGAAGGAATGAAGGAAACAGAAAGGCAGAAGGCAGAGAGGTCAAATGTCTATAGCCAGAGAGCTTATAAATTCCCGTTTACCTCCCATTGTGTTTATGGAGGCGTCATAAGACGCCGCCAAACTGGGCGCTTTCGCTAGATGTGTAAGGCAAAAGATGCGCACGCCCTGAGGCCCCGTCTTCTTCGTACCCAGTTCTCTTACCCAGTTCACCATCACGCTAAGCTTTACGTGCTAGTGCCACAACTATCGCCGCTCTTCGACGACCCGAATAATTAGGCTTTCATAACAACTGGTAGATTTGCTCGAGATGCCTCTATTTGACTTGATCTAATATATATCAGGCACCTGTTCATGTGCGGCCTTGCAGACCCGTACTCTGTTTCCTATCTATGAAAAAAAAAAGTTGCACGGAGGGTCCCTGGTTTACGCGACCGATTCCCAATCGCCACTTGGAGGAGTCACAGGTGTGAGAATTCCCATGATGGCAGTTATGGATGAAGTTGTTATTTTGTATCGACATACGGTGATGGTTAAGTCACACCGCACCGACGAAGTGTGACCCGATGAAGACAAAAACACGCTGTTTACTATAACTGTAGCTGATGGAGATATACACACACCACAGAATGGAGAGGCACGCAGATAAACAGACAAGCCAAACTCAGTTATAGGCGTCTGCCTGTTGTCGAAGGAACATTTGTTTACCCGGTTGAAAACTCTTTTGTTTACCCGGTTGGAAACATCTGCTTTCGTCGTTTCACTGCCGTAAACGAAAAAATCCATTAGTTTCGCAGGATGCTTGGTTGAGTTATTATTGTTTATCTATTAGTGGCGCTCTTCATTGCCCCCTGGCGTATCATGATCGATTCTCACCACTGACCCTCTTCGTTTGCGGAAGCATAGCGGTGGTCAGGCGTTACGTCACAAGTTTGTGGCGAGTGCGTAACTCAACAATGCTTCCTTTGCAATAATTCTCAAACTCTGTGGTATGCGCATTTTAGTTTTCTGTACTCCAGTGAATGTTTTTTTTTTCTCCGCACCCTTAACCCTGATAACCAGTGGTAGCTCTCGCATCAAACGGGAAGCCTTGTATTTTTTTTGTTTGATTCTGAGACAAGGGACGAAAGGTTTGAAAATGATAAAGACATCGAGGAGTACCAAAGGGATCGCATACCTTCAACGGGATGTGAAGAAAAGCTAGCGGGAGAACCATGCGTGGACATTTTTTAAACGCTCTACGAGGCGTCTTCTTTGATGTTAACGTTCGCTAACTTCATTATGTTTTTGTGATGTTTGTTTATATGTTTATACCCACTCTTAGCAAAAATGGGACAACTAGTGCATTTTCAATAGTGTCAAAGTTGGGTGGCAAACACGTGTAGCTCCTGAGACGCACATGCAAAGAGGACAATTGTTTCAGTATTTCATATGCAAATATTGATGCATAAGCACGAGTACAAAGCACAAAGACAAAATTGGGAGGAATCAGGGTGTTACTGCCACCAAAAAAAGGCACAACGCCTGCTCCCTCTTTCAGGAGAAGGAAATAGGAATGGGATGTCGACATACGAAGAGGAAAAGCAAATGGTAAAGAAATAATAAAATAAGGGGAATCACCAACGAATGTAGAGCAGGAACACGAACATCAACGCTCTGCAAACGCGAGGTCAAGTCAGTTTCGGGAAAGTTATCAGGGCGCCATAAACCTGTCGCGTCGAGCAGCGCACTCAATCGGAAACAGGCGATCATCCAGGTTGGTTTTATGGGGTTTAAGTTCCCACAGCAACCCAGGCTACGAGAGACGCCGAAGTGTAAGTCTCCGGGTAATTTCGGTCAGCGTCAGAGCACCGTGACCACGAGCTAGCGCGGTGGCACGATCTTGGAGGTTTGTGCACTTTAGGTAATGTACACTATAATCCTTGACAGGTGTAATTTTCAAGGAAAGAGGCCACAGTATGTTTGGTACTGGCACTCGTCCTGTTCTTCATATACATGTATTAAATGCGAAGCATTTCTTAGCGAACTTCTGCGACTTTGATCGTATCTATCTATCTATCTATCTATCTATCTATCTATCTATCTATCTATCTATCTATCTATCTATCTATCTATCTATCTATCTATCTATCTATCTATCTATCTATCTATCTATCTATCTATCTATCTATCTATCTATCTATCTATCTAGCCGCCTACGACTTTGTGCTCTCCTGGCCGTTTCGTTAATCGGATGTATACCAAAATTGGCGTGTCATAACATGGCCTTATTACGAACATAAATGACAGGTCATATCATGAAAATCATGACACGCATGTCATGAACAGCATGATTTACATTCCACGACCTTAGGCTCTTGCGGCCGTTCCGTTAATTTCACATACACCAAAATTGGTACGGCGTGACAAGAATTCATGACGAACGTAATGACAGGTCCTAACATGCAAATAATGACGCGCATGTCATGTGCAGCATGATTTACATGATGTGGTCTCTGGGCGCTCGCGGCCGTTTAAATGAAGGGATATATACGAAAACTGGTATGACGAGACATTTCTGTATGACGAACATAACTGACACGTGGTAACATGAAAATCATGACATGCATGTCATGTATGACATGATTTTCATGCCACGCTCATGGTGCACTCGCGGTCGTTTCGCCACATTGATATACACCAAAATTGGTATTGTGCTATGTGACTGTATGAAGAACATGAATAACAGGTGGTAGCATGAAAACCATGACATCCATGACATGTATGTCATGATTTACATGCCACGCTCATGGTGCATTTACGGCCGTTTCGCTTGCATGATATACCCCAAAATTGGTATTGCGCGACACGACCGTATGACGAACGTAAGTGAAAGGTGGTAACATGAAAATCATGACATGCAAGTCATGTACAACCTGATTTATATGCCACGCTCATGGTGCGCTAGCGGCCGTTTCAGTAGATTGATATAGAACAAAATTTGTATTGCGTGAAGTGACTGTATGAAGAACATGAATAACAGTTGGTAAGACGAAAACCATGACATGAATGTCATGTATGTCATGATTTACGTGCCACGCTCATGATGCATTCGCGGCCGCTTCGCTAACTTGATGTACACCAAAATTGGTATTGCGCGCAGGGACTGTATGGCGAACGTAAATGAGACGTGGTAACATGAAAATCATGACATGTATGACATGTACGCCATGATTGACATGTCATGCTTATGGCGCACTCGTGGCCGTTTCGCTTGCTTGATATCCACCAAAATTGGTATTGTGCTATGTGACTGTATGAAGAACATGAATAACAGGTGGTAGCATGAAAACCATGACATCCATGACATGTATGTCATGATTTACATGCCACGCTCATGGTGCATTTGCGGCCGTTTCGCTTGCATGATATACACCAAAATTGGTATTGCGCGACACGACCGTATGACGAACGTAAGTGAGAGGTGGTAACATGAAAATCATCACATGCAAGTCATGTACAACCTGATTTACATGCCACGCTCATTGTGCGCTAGCGGGCGTTTCAGTAGATTGATAGACACCAAAATTGGTATTGCGCGAAGTGACTGTATGAAGAACATGAATAACAGTTGGTAAGATGAAAACCATGACATGCATGTCGTGTATGTCATGATTTACATGCCACGCTCATGAGGCATTCGCGGCCGCTTCGCTAGCTTGATGTACACCAAAATTGGTATTGTGCGCAGCGACTGTATGACGAACTTAAATGAGACGTGGTAACATGAAAATCATGACGTGCACGACATGTACGACATGGTTTACATGTCATGCTCATGGCGCATTCGTGGCCGTTTCGCTTGCATGATATACACCAAAATAGGTATTGCGCGACGCGACTGCATGACGAACGTAAATGAGAGGTGGTAACATGGAAATCATGACATGCAGGTCATGTACGACATGATTTGGAAGCCACACTCATGATACATTCGAGGCCGTTTTCCTAGCTTGATATACACCAAAATTGGTATTGCGCGACGCGACTGTATGGCGAACATAAATAACAGGTGGTAACATGAAAACCATGACTTGATGTCATGTGTGTCATGATTTACATGCCGCGATCATGGTGCATTCGCGGCCGTTTCACTAGCTTAATATACACCAAAATTGGTATTGCGCGAAGCGACTGTATGACGAACGTAAATGAAAGGTGTTAACATGAAAATCATGCCATGCATGTCATGTATGGCATGATTTACATGCTATATTCGTGGTGCACTTGCGGCCATTTTGCTCGTTTGATATACACCAAAATTGGTATTGCGCGATGTGACTGTATGACGAACATAAATGAGAGGTCTTAACATGCAAATTATGGTATGCATGTCATGTACGGTATGATTTACATGACACTGTCATAGTGTGCTTCCGGCCGTTTTGTTAACTGGATATATACCAAAATTGGTATGGCACGACACGAGTGCGTGATGAACATAAACGACAGGTCATGCATTGTATATACCAGAATATGCGTTTCATTGGCATGGTGTATACTAGATTGTGCATGCACGCGTGCATGGCAAACATGCGATATATGGTGGACTAGATGCCATGGCATGAATGATTTCATTTGGCTCAAAGACAAACAAGCCGATGTATGCAGCTTTTTGCTGGTTGCTTCGCATTACATCGATTCCCACAGTGCGTGGGATCTGCCGAATTTTTTTTCCGTGGTACCACGCCAACTATGTGCCAGCTATCCCAAAAGCGCTAAGCCTTTCGTTGCAGTTGTCTAACACACCTACGTTCGCCTTTGATAATCTCGTCGGTAGTCCAATAAAATCTTTGGCACAGTTGCTCAAGTATAAAGGAATTCCGAAGTGTAGTGTACATCTATCAAGAAAGAAGGCGTGTGCGTTAGTGCCTCCTGAAAAAATAAAAAGAAAACGCGGTTGCCGTTACCTTATTTAGTAAATATACTAAGCAGAACACGTTGCATTGTACCACAAAGTTTAGCAACTTCAGCGCTCACTGGAGCGGAAAAGAATCGCAACGTTACTGAACATGCCATTTTTAAAGGGGCCATGACACCAAATTTTCGATCATAATCTGTGTTATATGGATTAATCCTTGTACACTGACAAATAAGCTAGCGAAATTTTAACGCATTTGGTCGAGTACTTAATTTATAATCGAATATTTTTACAAACACGCGAGCGGCCCAAGAGTCAGACAACACTGGCGCACTCGCGAGCAGTGACGTAACGGGCAGCTAGCTATGCAAGCGTCTGCATTGCGGCGAATGATATTGTTCCGTGGTCAGCTGCACGTGATATCGAGATATTTTAGCTTTCTTCAGCTTGGCACTGAAATTGAACGATTTGCAGCGGCTGAAACATTGGTAGAAGACGACGGCTCCGTCACATGCTCTACATGACGTCACACGCGCCATGGCAAAAGGGCGGTCGCCGACGGTGGGCGGGGTTTACAGCCGGCGACTTCTCGGGCTTGTTTTGCACTGAAATATTCTTTTACGGCCCACTTTTGCAATTTGTCTATGGTCGGATACAACTTAAGAAGGCAGGAGAGGCCCCGCCCAGACGACCGAAGCGCGGCTGCCGATCGCCTACGCGATTAAAGAAATAGTCCCGCTCATGCACGCGCCGATGTTCTCCGAAGGCGGAGCCACCGGCCGTCCCGCTCATGACGTCAGTCCCGAGTGCGCGCCCATTGGTGCAGGCTTGTGTTCATCCGCCTTTGAGAAGAAAATGCCGCTGCCTTCTAAAGTTGTATCCGACTATAGGCATGAGGGGTAGGAAAGGGGTAGCAAGGGGTAGGAAAGGGAGGGGAGGAAGGAAAAGAGGAGGGCAACGCCACCGGCTCCACCGCTTCCTTAGACTTCGCACTATTAATGCGTAGCTGCCCCATTTTTTAAAGGGCCCCTCACCAGGTGACATATCGAATTTTAGTTAGACATTGGAAGTTGTTGTGAGCCCAATAAGGAGCATTATGCCACAAGAATTTTTCTAATCGGTCCGTTAGAAGCCGAGAAAAAGAATAATTTGTAGCGGCGCGAAACCATGATGAGAGGAGGCGAGCTGAAAACCCTTGCCACTCGCCCCGTGTAGCCTTCGCAAGCCAAATCCCTTCCCTGCCCTCTTCGGCACGCGAGCAGGAAGATCACATAACGTTTACGCATGAACACGTCATGCGCACACAATGTCACGAGCGCATGACGTGCCCGAACCAGCCCGAGCCCCCGAGACGCGAGCGGTGTTGTGGCGGCGTTCTTTGCGCTTCATCTCTGCAAGTTATGCCGAATACGCCCTCGCCGATCACTTGGCTTTCAACCTATTACTGAGCACGAAAGCTGCGACATTTGGACGGACGCGAGACTAGCGGTGTGCCGCATGAACACCTAGTTAGACGCGGGAGGATAAATGAGCCTAATGAGCGCTGGAACGCGGTAGAAAATTAGTTTCCTGGTAAAGGGTGGCGTCTGCACGATGCGCAAAGCGCGAGAACACGAACGCGTGCGAAACGGAGGCAGACTAGTCTTTAATCTCGCTGCGATTCGCAGTAAAAATTAAAAACGAAAACGCACACATTCCGTTTGTGTGTTTTATTATTACTCTCAAGTTTTATTCATCTATTCAAGCAACAAATTACACAAACTACACGTCGTGTCAAATATTTATCGCAGTGTCACGTGCTACTGTTGGCGACGTCAGAGCACAGTCGTCTACAAAGAGGACCGACGTCACAGCACTACCATCTACGTAGGGCCATTCTCTCATGTACGTCATCCCCTCGTTCTCTGGGCGCGCGGCCGCGAGAAGAAGGGCAAGCAGCGTTCAGCTTGAAATTTGACCCACTTCTGCGGCGCGTAGCGTTGCAAATTTCGGCAGACGTGATCGTGAACGCCCAGTGTATACATTGCGCTCGTCAGCTCAAAATTGTCAAACCTGGTGAGGGGCCCTTTAACAGCGAAGCTCTTTAATCAAAACTATCATCATCATGAACGGGTATGTGCTACGGAATTTGGGCAAATCCCACTACTTACCGCTACGGCGTGGCCTGTAATAACCCTAATTGGTGAGAGAACGACTAGAGAGAGATAGAGAAAAAAAGAAAGAAAGAAAAAACAGGAAGAGAGAAACAGTGAGACAGAAAGAAAGATATCAAGAAAGAGAACATTCTTGCTGAAAAAAAATTCTCCACGAGGCGGTATTCCCACCCGCGTGCCCTAGATCCGAAGGCGAGCGTCCAAACCATTCGGGTAGCCAGGTACGCTATAGCAGAGCATGACATAGCCTTGTATAGTGTAATGTAACAAGGGGGTGGGAAAGGAAAGTGAGCTTGAGGAGGAGAGATGTGTTGGTCAGGAGGAGCGAAGAGAGTAAGCCGTAGCACAGAAATAATGTGAAAGAGAGAAATAGAAAGAAATTCAGAAAGAAAAAAGAGAGACCGAGAAAACATGAACGAAGGAAAGAGAAAAAAAGTAGATAGAGGAAAAAAAGATAGGAATGGTGCATAGCCTTGCTGCGTCCGATCGTGTTTCATTGATTTTCTGATGAAGATTGTGGTGAGTGTAGCTCACAATGCCGAGGAACTCGGGTGTCTTGATAAGACTGATAGCCTGTCTGTGTTCGTCCTTAATATATTTAAGTTTGCGCTACTATTCTAAGGATCATGTGCAACCAACGAGCCCGACAGTACCTATTCTAAGCAGGGCTGGGCAAAGATACTTTGAAATTGTATCGCGATACGATACAAGATACTGAGGCAGGAAGTATTGGAGATACAGATACAAGATACTGCTGCAATAATTGTATCCGATACGATACTTGGCAATCGTATCTTAAGATACTTCGATACATTCTCAAATTTGTTATTATAGATCCATATAATGTAGCAGCAAACGCCTATACACGAAAATGTCTGCTTGAAAATTTATTAACTGTGGCCTATTTTGTTTCACTTGAATGGAATGTCTATCAGTATCTCAAAAGTTTTGCCCTTCTTACTCAAAGTACATTAGTTTGCTTCCAAAACAACTTATTGGGGCTTCTTTTAGCTTCTTCACAGGACAACTCTTTATACACCTCGCTGACAGTAGTTCTTGCTTGTCATTTTTGCAGTTTATGGGAGTCGCTGCTCAGCTTGCCGACCAGTTAGCGGGTTGCCATATAATCACAATAATGTCAATAAGAAGCCTTCTCACGACGGCGCAAATACCGGTGTGGACTTTTACCTTGTCCGTAAAAGACAGTTTGCACAATACCGTATATCCAGACAGGTGTATAGCAGCAACAACGCTGGTAGCGACTTTTCTTTTTTGAGGGAGGGGGGGAGGGGGGGGGGAACGCATGGTGTATACGGGGTTTGAGACCGTTCGTTAGCTGCCCGGCCGGCACAAATGACCGTCTCCGTCCCATTTGCTATAAGTATGTTCGTGAGCTACACAGACATGACTGGTCTCAAGCATTTATTTCGAGAGGAACATGTGGTCACCATGTGCTGAAACATAACCGTGGAACAAGAACTCTATATTTCAATCCGCGTCCAGATTTCACTCGTTGTGTACATCGGTATCGAGGTTTCTCGAATCCTGACTCCAAATCCCATTCAGAAATGACCTATATGTGAGATATGGGAAAGGCTTCCTTTCAAATGGCAACGTCATTTCGTTCAAATTCTCTCCGACCCCACCATCGTCACTGTCCCGGCACTTTGAGCTAAATTTCGCGACTGCGGCCCGCCGGCTATAAGCTGAGTTTCAGACCCCTGGTGTATACGTAGATGACGTAAAACTGCAATGAATTTTCATGTTCTACTTAGCTGCTGGCGTAAGGGATTCTTTGTATATATAGTCACTAACGTGCAATATTTTCGCAATTTTTCTTCAACGAGAGAACATGTGCAACACAGAAATGTCTCGGACGTATTGTATAGTTGCACAAAGCATCGCAGGACACCGCCGCTATTCGCGCTAGTGCCGCTTATGGCTCCAATAACGCGGCGATTAGTAATAAGAAAAATATTTAAGGAGGCCTAAAACAGGAAAACAAATATAAATCAAATAGAGAGGTTGTTGTGTATCAAACATTCACGTTGAATGAGTACAGAAACACGATACAGACGGCACCCTTAATAGTTATGAGCATGAAGTCTTACCTGTGGAGACAATACGAAATTCCGTGCCTATGGAAAATTGCCCGAAACAGCTCGTTGGGACGCTCGTGAGTAAAACGGAGCATTCAGTAAAACAACGTTTCTTGAATCCCCTCTCTAACATCTTTAAGTGGCTCTTAATGATTTCCATTATTATGCAAACTCAATTTCGCTATTTTCTTAAGCGGCAAGCAGAATATTTTGTACTGTATACTCGAGGCGAGCCCACATAATAATATATTTGTTTTCAGACTCGCCTTGGCAAGGTGTAAATGTGTAAACAGTAGTAGAAATAGAGCAGACAGTTAGAAGAATAAAGCAGAAATCTTATTTTGGGAGCGCGTTACAATAGACATACTGCAGTGACCAGAACGGAAAAACAGAGCAGAGACTTAGGTAATGTAAGGGATGTAAAAGGACAGCTAAGAAAGCACTTGTGCTAATAATCAAATTATGAATTCATAAATTCTTTGAATAAATGTAGATGGCAGCGAAAAATACGGGGTGCCAAGATATTTTCTGTTAGGTAAACGCTTGCTCTTTTAGATCTAGCATCAGTACCAGTGGTGCTAAAGTTGTTAGAATCTTATTTGCATATAAATTAATTCATTGCATGCAAGTGAAACTTACATCCACGAGATCCTTCAAATCGCTGATATGTAAAATCCATGCAACGCAAAGCAACCCCATTCTTGCACGCATCACATTTCGTTACGGAGCAAGACGCAAGAGAATCTTCAATAACGATACTGCAACAAGATCAGATTTTGCGCGATAGGCGCCGCACGCAGTGGAGTACGCGGCGCATTACAGTGGCTAAGAGCAAGTGTCGCGGCATTGGGGCAACTAAAAAGGAAAGAAATCGAGAAAACAAAAGGTAGTGGGCTGCGCAAATGGCTTCCACGTGCTTGTCTTCCTGATCTTCTACCCTCACTGGATGACTCGGGCGTAAAAAATAAAATAACGTCACTGCACTCAGACTTATTGAGATGGCTTAGTGGCACCAGTACCAGCTTGAGAAGCGGAGCTTGGCCAGCGATTATTGTTTCGCACGGTTGGGTTGCGATAGAAGTATCTTGTATCTTAAGATACACAATACATTATCGAATGTATCGGAAATACAGATACAGATACTCGTCTTTCGAGACGTATCGCGATACAGATACACGATACCCATAGAGTATCTAAGATAGTATCTAAGATACATGTATCTTCGATACTGCCCAGCACTGATTCTAAGCAAGTTCTGGAAAAGATGATGGGTTCAGGTGGTGGGAACTCGTAGAAGGAAAATGTCGCTGGAGCGAACATTTTCGACAAATGGACGAGCCCAGCACACGCCTCCTGGTTGAAACGTTAATGACCACGACATTCCTTCTTCGATGACCTCTTATCACTATACGGATTTATAAGGTATCATTACCTAGTTCAAGAACTAACTAACTTCAGTGTCTCTAGGGCATAAAAGAACGTTAAACAGGTGACGGGAACAATTGGTAATAAAAACTTACATTCAAACAAACTAGCTTCGCAGTAGTCACGGCAACCAACTCGAGAAAGAATCTGTTGTTTCTCCTTTATTAATCAGCTTCATTTTGAAGAACAGGTCATTCAAGGCAGAAATAGGAGAGATAATTAGGTTTGAAGATTGCTCAACCACACTATGATTTTATCCTAGTGTGATTGGGGAGAAAGAATGTTTAAATCCTAGACGCCATAGGGAAATAAAAACGAGGAAATGCGGACAAAGTTCCTGAAAATGTAGGCAGCGGCACCTTCCGAAATACGGCGCTTGTAGCTACGTACAGAGTTCAGGTCAAATAATTTTTTTATGTTGTATGTACTATGCATTCCTCAAGTGGTTCCTGTTTTTCCATCGCCAACATTGCTCCTCTATAAGTGAATAGACTAAAGAAAGCCGTGTTCTAGTGCTGTTTTAAAACGCGCTGTCCGCTCGCATTAGCCGAGTATAAAGCTTAGTGCTTCCGACAGCTTACTTCATCTCGCTTTGGCGATGTCAGAAGGGAGGTCGTGAGTTATAAGAAACGATAAAAAAGTAATCTAAAGGGAAAAAAGGATAAACGAATTATATGGAGTCTTTGCTCTTTCGAATGCCAGTGAATGCCCTTCCTCTTGGCCTTTGGGAACTGCTTCGCGTTTGCTCGTCCACTTCGAAACGCCATAAGAGAGAGTGCGAAATCGTGGCGCCGTAATTTGTGTAAGCCATCAACAATTATTGTTCTTTATTGACGAGAACGCGCGGTTTCATAAAAATTCAGAACTGCTCGGAGCGGCCCTTGGCGTGAAACTTTTGGCTGCAGTTAGGATCGTTAACCTTTTATTTAAAAGAGCAAACTCAATTGTCTCCTTCGACTTCACCTTTTACAACTGTTTTTCCAAATTGTATTAAATGCGGTTCGCAAAACGTACACGCACGCACGCACAAGCACACAAAACACATGCAACACGATGTGTTCGTATTTTGTGTTTAGTCATTTGCAGTATTTATATGTGTTAAGGTATGTGCAATGCGCATGTTCATCTCTGAGATTGCAATTTCATGCAAAGAACTTCGTGTTCATGTATGACATACTATGCTTCTTTTTTTTTTTTTTTCGACGAGCTGTGGCCAGTGCCGCAAGAAAAATGGCATCAACCCGTATGTCAGTTAAAAATGGAGAAATAAACAAAACCTAATTGTTTGCCTTGACTCCTTCGCTCCTAGATGTGTTTTTATACGACTGCCTGACACCCGCCACGGTGGTCTAGTGGTTAAGGTGCCCGACTGCTGACCCGAAGGTCGCGGGATCGGATCCCGGCTGAGGCGGCCGCATTTTCGATGGAGGTGAAAATGCTTGAGGCCCGTGTACTTAGACTTAGAAGCACGTTAAAGAACCCCAGGTGGTCAAAATTTGGGGAAGTCTCCACCACAGCGCCTCTCATAATCATATCCTGGTTTTGGGACGTTAAAACCCAGCAAGTAAATTAATTAAAACGACGATATGAACGAAAAATAAACTTACAATGTATGATGTCATTCATGCCGCTTTTGAAGGACTGAGCACTTAAGGGGTCAGGGCTGTCGTCTCATGTCGTCGCTTGGACACCGAGCAGGCTGCAGGTCTGGAACGCCAGCGTCTCCGAAGGGTTAATTCGTCTGTGCAAGCCAGCGAAGCGATAGCGAAAAGCCAGTGCCGGGAATTAGACGCACATCTACGGAAGCGAGAAGCGGGTGCGAAACGGCAGCGAATGCGCGGTAACCCTCAGATTCGGAACACTCAGACGCAAGCAGAGCGCCAACAAAGACAGGCCAACCCGTAGCTTCGACTCAGACAAACACAAGCCAAGCGTCCACAGCAGGCGAATCTTCAGCTCAGGCATAGGTCGGCAAACTCACTCATGAGCGGACTCACTCAGACTCATACCGAGCCGTGAGTCTCAGTCTGAGTCCGGCTGAGTAATATTTCGGTGAGTGTTAGTCCGAGTGAGTGCAGTTGTGAAAAATTTCAGTGAGTCTGTCTCCGAGTGAGTGATGTTGAGGAAAATTTCGGTGAGTCTGAGTCCGAGTGAGTCCTAAGCGCAAAAGGTATTTCTAGAGTTAGTCTGAGTGAGCTCCGCACTTTTTTGCCGACCTATCGCTCCATGTAAGCAACTTCAGCATTAATATCAGCCTTATGTCGGCGCACGTTACACTCCTGTCGACTCACACATACTTCAAAGCACTAGTGCCCATACGCCAGCTCAATCCCATTTTTTTCGACCTATGCTCAGCTGTGCTACGCTGGGTGTGCAGTTCTCACGATGTGGAACTGGCGGGATATCTTTTCCGTAGAGTGACATTGTCTTTCAGTGATCAATTGATAGAACAGCTGCTACACTCAACGTTGCGATGATATAGCATTTCCTCGGTATTTCTGTGAGGGAATTCGCTCCTCTTCGGCTTTTTCGTGAAAGCACTGTCGCCGGCAAGCGTCTCATCTCCCTACTCTCTTTTCCCATTCCCCTAGCGTAGGGTAGCCAACCGGAGATGCATCTGGTTAACTTCCCTGCCAGTTTGTTTTCTTCTTTCCTTGGAAAATGACCCTTGGCGAAAGCGCCTATGAGCATGCCCGCATGTATACTCCTTTGAATAAGCGCCTGCTGTATTATTACGTTCAGAAAGCAAGTTACGGATGAGTCGCGAGCCGACCCGTCATGATACACACGTACTGAGTGAGAGGAATACAAGTATAAAGTGACACGAAATCACCAAGCGAGCCTTCCGTTTCTCGAGGACAGATGTCCTGACTGCAAAAGCTGGTGCCCATTCCCCGATGCAAACGGACGTGTATCTAAACGAGATACGTAAGCTTTGCCTGAAGACCAGAAGGCGCAAGAGTAACGTATTTTGATTCGGGGAGGAGCGGTAAGTGCGCAATGACTTTCTTGCCTTCTCTGTGATGTTCGAACACGCTTGTCCATTAGTCCTAAGCTTCTTGCCTTCTGCTAGGGACGCTTGTCCTCTTCCTGAGCGAGAACGTTTGATCAACGCAAGCTGTGCTGCCCGGCAAGAGTCGTTACTTTTGTGAGCGCGAAAAGTGAATGACTCTTCCTCCTCTTTACATATCATCATCACTTGTGCATCTTCGTCATCTGTATATATCATCATCAATGTGATTTCGGCTCGAGCACGGCTGAATAAAGCGGTTCCTCATAAGTGGTGGACGGTGCTTTTCGATCCTCAAGTCCTCTCGCCTGTTCTCGCTGGAGCTTCGCTCGGGTCGTCGCGTCATACCACCTGCCATGCCCGGTCAAGAAAATCCTGGCTCGTCAGACACCGCCGGCCCTCTCCAGCCTCCACCGCCCGCTCTGCCCATAACCAACCGCCTGCGTGATCCACCTGTGTTCTCTGGTCTTCGAGGGGATGATGTAGAAGATTGGATCCAAAACTACGACCTCGTCAGCGACTTGAACAGGTGGGACAACCCACAGAAGTTGCGCAACGTCCCTTTCTACCTGTCTGACGTCGCGAAAACCTGGTACTGGAACCATCATCCAGATCTTCCAGACTGGGACACGTTCGCGCAGCACCTTCGGCAAATCTTCGGTGCCCCCACAGTTCGAGCTGAAGCAGCTAAGAAGAAGCTCGCTGAACGCATTCAGCTACCCGGTGAGTCATACACCTCGTACATTGAGGATGTACTTGCCTTGTGCAAGCGTGTAAACGCCACCATGTCCCCGACCGACCAAATACGCCACATTATTAAAGGCATCAACACCGTCGCCTTTAACGCACTCGCTACGCAAAATCCTGTCACCACTCAGGATGTAATCACCATTTGCCAGCGCCTCGAGGAACTCCAGACTCTTCGCCTATGCTACGATGCCACCGACATTCGTCTTCCTGCGACCCTCGACTTGCGTACGCTGATTCGCGACATCGTTCGTGAAGAGCTTCACGGGCGCTGCTCTTCCTGCGCTACGGAAACTCTACCTTCTGCACAAACCGGCTTGCGAGACATCATTCGCCAAGAGATCGCGGCCGCATCGCGTCTGACGTGTTCCGACGGCCCCTGCGCTCGCCAGGCGCCAACGTACGCTGAAGTTGCGGCGCTCTCTGCTGCCACCACCGTTCCTGGGCCTACACCAGGAGACCACGCGTCTGTGGCTTCGTTGTCCCCGCCGGCGCGTGCACAGCCTTACTACACCGCTCCGCGCCCTCCTCGGCCCATATGTTACTACTGTGGCTATCGAGGACACATATCCCGCTTTTGTCGAAGGCGCCAACAGGACGAGCAACGCGGCTACGTTCCCGACGAACGCCCAGGCATCCGACCGACCACCAGCTACCAACGGACGACCTACCGCTCTTCCTACCATCGTTCACCTTCTCCTCCCTACCGTCCTGATATGGCTGTGAATTCACGCGAGTCTCGTCGCAGGTCACCTTCTCCACGTCGCCGTTCAGTGTCGCCTCTGCGACCCGCCTCCCACGTCACGAACGCCCACTCGGAAAACTCCCCTATGCAGTTTTAGGAGGGGAAACTGCATTTACCGGACAGCCAACAATTCCTCCAGAGCGACCATCAAACTTGTTAGTAGTGTTTGTAGAAGGTGTACGCGTCGAGGCTCTCGTGGACACTGGCGCTGCCGTTTCGATTATTCGTGCTGATTTTTGTTCCCGCCTTCGCAAAGTGACCACGCCTTACTGCGGCCCACCTCTCCGTGCAGCGACCAACTCTATCATTCGTCCATTGGCACAGTGCACGGTTCGCGTCTGCATAGATGGCATTCGTCATCACATTGTGTTTGCGGTATTTCGTGAGTGCACCCACGAACTGATTTTGGGGTGGGATTTCTTATCTTCTGCGTCTGCTTCCATATCTTGTGATCAGCGCCTCATACATCTGAATGCCACTGACTCTTCTTCGCCTGAACACGAAGGACGCATTCGACTTGTCGCCAGCTCAGATTATGTTCTTCGACCATCTATGGAAGAGATTATAAGCGTTAATTCCAACGACATTGTGGATGGTGATGTCCTCATTCTTCCTTACGGCCATACCCTGTCTCGAGGCATTGTGATAATTCCAGGCCTTATTCGCTTCTCTGACGGCTCTGCCTTCCTTACCGCTTTAAATCAAACCCCCGAATCTTTACTGCTGCCCCGTGGATCAACCGTCACTTGCGCGGTCGACACTCATCCCGTTGCGATTGTTGCCCTTCCGAGCCAAGAACTACCAGAGTCAACTTCGCCGCCACTCAATGCCTCTTCCACACCTTTGTTGGCAACCATAAGCCCTGACCTAACACCTGCACAGAGTCAAGATTTGCTCGCCCTATTGAACCGCCATCGTTCTTTGTTTGACGTGAATTCGCCCGTCCTCAGCATGACTACCGCCGCTACCCACAGCATTCAAACTGACGGCTCCCGTATTATCCACCGGCGCCCATATCGCGTGTCTCTCGCAGAGCGCAAGATCATCGAGGACAACGTCTCGGACATGCTACGACGAAACATCATACGTCCTTCCTCGAGTCCCTGGTCATCCCCAGTTGTTCTAGTACAAAAGAAAGATGGCACAGTTCGTTTCTGCGTCGATTACCGTGCACTAAACAAAATAACGCGCAAAGATGTTTATCCTCTGCCACGGATCGACGACGCACTGGATTCATTACATGGCGCCGAGTATTTTTCTAGCCTTGACCTCAGATCAGGCTACTGGCAAATACCGATGTCGGAGTCTGACAAAGAGAAGACCGCCTTTTCCACCCCAGATGGCCTCTACGAGTTTAATGTGATGCCTTTTGGGCTTTGTAATGCGCCCGCTACCTTCGAACGCATGATAGACAGCGTACTGCGTGGTCTGAAATGGAAAACATGTCTCTGCTATCTCGACGACATAGTAGTGTTTTCATCCACGTTCTCGCAACATCTGCGACGTCTTGAGGAAGTCCTCACCTGCCTCGCAAAAGCCGGCCTACAGATCAATACGAAAAAATGTAGCTTTGCCAGCAAGACAATTAAGGTTCTCGGCCACTTAGTCAGCAAAGAAGGCATTCAACCGGACCCTGAGAAGCTTGCCGCCGTTCTCAACTTTCCCCGGCCACAGCGTCAAAAAGACCTGCGCAGCTTTCTTGGGTTGGCTTCTTACTTCCGGCGCTTCATACGCGACTTCGCAGCACTTGCGTCTCCGCTCCATCAACTCCTCGCAAGTAACGCGCCCTTTGTTTGGTCCGAAGACTGCGAGAGTTCTTTCCTGGCGTTAAAGCAAGCCCTTACGTCCGATCCGGTACTGTGCCACTTCGACCCCGACGCACCCACCATCCTTCACACTGACGCTAGCAGTCATGGTTTAGGTGCCGTTCTCCTGCAGCGTGACAATATCTCGCGCGAACGCGTCGTTGCTTACGCTAGTCGTGCTCTCACCGTTGCAGAAAAAAACTACACCATCACTGAGCAGGAGTGCCTTGCTGTTGTTTGGGCAGTACAAAAATTTCGCCCATATCTCCACGGCCGCCACTTTACAGTCGTTACCGACCATAACGCACTGCGCTGGCTTTCGTCACTGAAAAACTTATCGGGTCGCCTTGGTCGCTGGGTGCTTCGCTTGCAGGAGTACGATTTCGATGTCACCTATAGGTCTGGAAAGAAGCACCAAGACGCCGATGCCTTATCACGCTGCCCTCTGCCCAGCGAAGATAACCAACCATCGTCGCTCCAAAACGACACCGCATTTCCAGTCGCAGCGCTAAGTTGGCTATCATCCGGCACCCCATCCGTCCTCGTTTCGCACCAACGTGTCGACCCTTACTGCCGCACTATTGTTGAACGCATCAACGGCTCTTCTCCTCCTCCAAACGCCCGACTCCGTCGACAACTCAGACAATTCAAGCTTAACGGTGGTGCTTTATATCGCTATGTTTACCACCCCGATGGAAACAAATGGGTCCCAGTCGTACCACGTTCTCTCCAACGTGAGGTTCTGGAAGCATTTCACGATGATCCAACCGCCAGTCATCTAGGCTATCATAAAACTTACGACAAAATACGAAGTCGCTGCTCCTGGCCTGGCCTTTCTTCAGCCGTAGCCAATTATGTCGCCTCCTGTGTCCATTGCCAACGGCGAAAGCGACCAACGACTGCTCCTGCTGGCTTAATGCAACCACTTCCCTGTCCCGCCTTGCCTTTTGAAGTCGTCGGAATAGACTTGTACGGCCCTCTTCCTACAACATCGAGTGGGAATCGTTGGATTGTCACGGCCGTTGACCATCTGACCCGCTACGCGGAAACCGCCTCTCTACAATCTGCGACTGCGACTGACGTCGCCGATTTCTTCCTGCGCAACATCTTTTTACGCCATGGAGCCCCACGCGTTCTCCTCAGCGATCGCGGCAAAGTCTTTCTGTCTTCTATTGTTGACCAAGTTTTGCGTGCCTCCAACACCATTCACAAGACAACATCTAGTTACCATCCGCAGACAAACGGATTGACAGAACGCTTTCATCGGACCCTCTCGGACATGATCTCAATGTACATCCACCCCGACCACACGAACTGGGATGCAATCCTGCCCTTCGTGACATTCGCTTACAATACGGCGACGCAACGCACTACCGGCTTTTCTCCATTTTTCCTCGTCCATGGCCGCTCCCCGAGTTTCGCCCTGGACGTCTCGTTCCTTTCGGCACCTGCACCCTCAACAGCTCCTTTCTCTGAACAATTTTTGTCTCGCCTCGCACACTGCCGTCACCTGGCCCGTGTTAACACCGGCCTTTCCCAGGAAACTCGAAAGGCTCGCTATGACTCGTCTCGGCGTGTTGTGACTTTTTCCCCTGGAGACGAAGTTCTTCTCTGGACTCCACTGCACGTTCCCGGCTTATGCGACAAGTTCACCAGTCGTTTTATCGGACCGTACACGGTCGTCGAACAGACATCCCCTGTTAATTACCGCGTGTGCCCTCTTAGCACTCCATCTGATCACCGTTGCCGTGGGACAGAGATAGTGCATGTATCTCGTTTAAAGCCTTATACCCGACGCATTTCATAGTACTCTCAGGCGGCCAGGCGGCCGCTTCCGTCGCGCGAGGGAATTAGTGTGAGCGCGAAAAGTGAATGACTCTTCCTCCTCTTTACATATCATCATCACTTGTGCATCTTCGTCATCTGTATATATCATCATCAATGTGATTTCGGCTCGAGCACGGCTGAATAAAGCGGTTCCTCATACTTTGCCCAAGGGGCCTGTTTCGGACCAATCAAGGTTGCTCAGCGCAAACATTTCCTTGGAACAAACAACTGCAAAAGGAGCTCTTCAGAGTGCATCATAGATCTACATGCAAGGCGCGTGGAGTGGTTCCCGGTATGGGGGGCGCGCAAACCGCGTATCTATGCTGTGAATTCCCCACGATCATTCTAACCGGCCATCATCTTTTGTTTTCATGTTTGTTTATTTCTTAACAAAACAACTATATACACCGGGATTTCCGTTCTACCCCTCCGGGAAGGCCTGTCTCTCTTCCAGGAATATCTCGGGTCTTTTTCGAGAGCTCTCCATATTTTATGAAGGAATTGCAAAGCCTGAGCACAGGTGACGCTATAGTAACACAGCTTCTTTAAAGATATCTGTTTTTGACACGATTTCAAATATACAAATTAGACGCCTTACCATACAGTCACTTTCTTATTCAAAATACAACTTAAAAAAGATGTGTGTGCATTACTGTGATAACAGCATGAACTGAGTGAACCAGTGTGTACTGCGCATGTCTTGTGTTAGAACCAGCACCACCAAGTGAATCGATAAAGCAACCTACCGTACCTACATATACTCGCATCGTTGTGCAATAAAGCATTCTTGCAAAAGCTGCTGCGGCGTCCACGTCGGTAACTACATTGGCGACGAAGAACGATTGTGCCCATGCGGGAGGGGCGGCTTGGGCAGGATGGCCATCGGCGTTTGCATCGGTGAGTTTCACCTGAAGAGCAATTCTTCATGGGAAGACTACGTTGAGCGTATCGAGTTATGCTGCGCAGTTAACAAGCTCACAGAAGACGCCGACAAGAGGGCAGCGTTACTGAGTTCCTGTGGGGAAGAGACCTACTCTCTGATAGCCACCCTCGTAAAGCCTCTTAGACCACCGAACGCCGACTATCAGTCCATCGTAGAGGCAGTGAAGAATCACATCAATCCGAAGCCCTCCGAGCTGTATGCCAGGTATGTGTTCTCCAAACGAGATCAGCATGACGGCGAGACAGTCGCTGACTATGTTACTGCTTTACGCAAGCTGACGGAGAACTGTGGATTCAACGACAAGCAACTTCCGCTTGACATTATGCTCAGGGACCGGTTAGTTTTTGGGATTTCCGACAGCATAGTGCAGCAGCGCCCGTTGGCCGAGAAGAACCTGACCTTTGCGACAGCCTATGACCCGGCAGTCACAGCCGAATCTGCTGCAAGACATCAAAGAGCTATCGGAAGTCAGCGTCAGGAAAGCCCAGATGTCACGGCCAAGATAGGCACGCAACGTCTGAAGAAGGGGCAAGAGGAAAAGGCGTCAGGCACGCAGTCGGAACAACGGTGTTTCCGGTGCTCGGGCAACCACACTGCTTATCGATGCAAGTTTAAAAGCGCAGTATGCTTTAACTGTTCCAGCAAAGGTCACATAGCCTAGGCGTGTCGTAATAACAAAAGTGAGCAGGTGAACCATCAACTGGAAAGTACCGCAAGTTCAGCGCAAACTGAGTATGATGACTTGCGAAGTATTAGCCAAGTAACCAGCAGTTGTCCCAAGTTTATGGTTACCGTAAGCATTGGCGGAGAAACGGCACCGATTGAATTGGATTCCGGAGCAGCTAGATCAGTTATGAGCGAAACGTCGTTCAGAAAACTGAAGGTGGAAACAAGCATTAACCTTGAGGAAGCAGACGCACAGCTCGTAACGTGGACCAAGGAAGGACTATACGTCATCGGAAAAGCTACACTACCAGTGAAGTTTAAAGAGCAGGACTGCAAGTTGCCACTTCTGGTGGTGAGGAACGAAGGTAGCACACTACTGGGGCGTGACTGGTTCAAGGCTTTTAACATCAGCGTTACTGGAATTCGCAGCATCGGCCACAGTGCAGAAGCGGTTATCAAAAAATTTCCGGAAGTTTTCGGCGAAACCTTTCCCGGCGCAGCCTTACCGCCAGTACACATTGAACTGAAGCATGACGCCCAGCCAAAGTTTTTTAAATGCCGCAGCATTCCTTTGGCTCTTAAGGATGATGTCATCGCCGAGCTGGATAAACTAGAACGTCAGGGTGTTCTAGAGCCAACCCAGTATGCGGAATGGGCCACTCCTGTGGTGATTGTGCGAAAAAAAGACGGTTCGCTGAGAATATGCGGTGACTACCGAAGCACAGTCAATCAAGCGGTAAGAAACAACGTTTACCCTTTACCTACGGGCAAAGAACTTTTCGCAAGGCTAGGGAAAGGCCGTACTTTTTCGAAAATTGACTTGACGCAGGCGTACCAGCAATTGGCGGTGGATGATTCTTCAGCAGATGTGCTCACTATCAACACAGTAAACGGCCTGTACAAAGTGCGACGTTTGCCGTTCGGTGTGTCCGTGGCACCCGGATTATTTCAAAGAACAATGGATACATTGCTTGCAGGTTTACCGCAGGTGGCGGCCTACCTCGACGACATTCTGGTGGCAAGCGAAACTGCTGAGGAACATCACAAGGTCCTGAATTAGGTTTTCAACCGACTCTCGAAGACCCAACTGCGTGTTCAAGGTGCCAAGTGCCAGTTTTTCAAAGAGAGCCTGCAGTATTTGGGACACCGGATAGATGGAAGGGGCACCTACCCGTCGAAAGGCAAAGTCGAGGCCATTCACCAAGCACCTACACCACAGAACAAAAAGGAGCTTCAAGCTTTTCTAGATATGGTGAATTTTTACAATCGTTTCCTAAAAGGCCGTTCTGAAGTTGCTGAAGTTTTCTACCGCCTACTAGACAGTGACAGTACGTGGAAGTGGGGTGAAGAGCAAAAGTGAGCTTTCGAAGGACTAAAGAAGCTGCTGACGTCAGTCACTTCTAGTGCACTACAATCCTGATGCACCATTCTGTCTTGCAATGCATTCCCGGTGGGCGTAGGAGCTGTGTTGGCTCACAGAGGCGCTGAAGCGCTAGAGCAACCTGTTGCTTACGCGTCAAGAACACTCGCCAAGACGGAGCGTAACTACGCCCAGATTGACCGCGAAGCGCTCGCCATTGTGTATGCCGTGCGTCATTTTCACCACTACCTCTGCGGTCGACCATTCAGCACTTTTACCGATCACAAGCCACTTCTAGGCATCTTTCAATGAGATAAGCAGATCCCGGTAGTTCTGTCACCGCGTATGTTGCGCTGGTCTTTGACGTTATCTGTTTATGAATACAAATTGGAGTATAGAAAGACGCAAGATCACGGAAATGCTGACTGTCTTAGCAGGCCGCCAATACCCGGTGACCGGCCAGACATCGAGCTGCCAGGCGACGTCCTCATGCTGGAAGCAGTCGAGTACCCGCCTGTGAGTGCAGAAGACGTCGCATCAGCCACTCTGCGCGATCCTTGTCTGTCCAGGGTGAAGAAATGGGTCAGGGCCGGCTGGCCAGAACAAGGTGTGCCCCCAGAGTATGCCGTCTATAAGGTGAGGCGCAAAGAGTTGTCACTGCACCGCGACTGCCTCTTGTGGGGCAACAGGGTGATACTGCCAGACGAACTCAGAAAAAATGTTCTCTGCATTTTACATGCAAATCATCCTGGCGTCACGGCCATGAAAGCTCTGGCAAGATCATTTGTGTGGTGGCTGAAGATCGATGCTCAGATCGAAGATTTTGTTCGTCATTGCCAACCATGCCAAACAAACAGGCAAAGCGAACCCAAGACGCCTGTCGACTTCTGGATGAAGCCCGAACGTCCATGGAGTAGAATCCATTTAGATTTTGCCGGGACAGTACAAGGTGTTTTTTTTCTTGTTGTCTTGGACGCACTATCAAACTGGGCTGAGATCGAAATCGTGCCATCGCTTCACTCGTCAGTGGTGATCGATAAACTACGCAGGATGTTTGCTTCGTACGGATTACCGGAGTTGGTGGTTCCGGATAATGGGACGGCGTTTTCCAGCCAAGAAATGCAATCTTTCTTGAGGCGGAACGGTGTCCGCTACATGTATACAGCGCCATACCACCCCGCAAGCAACGGAAGGGCCGAGCGCATGGTTCGCGAGCTAAAGTGTGCGCTTCGAAAGCAAAGCCAGGGCACAGTGGCGTGTAAAGTCTCTCGTTTTTTATTCAAGCAGCACTCCACGCCACACACGGAAACCGGGAGAACGCCAGCAGAACTCATGCTGGGAAGGAGCTTCCGTTCTGCCTTGTCAAGCATGCAGCCCGACGTCGAAGACGTGTGGTGTACGAGACAGCCAAATTCGACGTTCCAGCGTGGTGATCCTGTGTACGTGCGGAACTTCTCTCGTGGGCCGAAGTGGCTAGCCGCGTACGTACTGAGGTCCTTAGGCCACGTCATGTACGAAGTGCAAACTACGAGCGGTGCGATACACAGACGTCATCGTGAACATGTGCGCAGAGCATGGAAGTCTGCACCACCAGACACCGCTGACCCTCACTTCCAGTTTCCAGCGACGCCAGCTACGGTTACCAGATCGCCTGTGCGAGAAGCAACTGTGCCAGCAGATAATGGGCCGACATCGACTGCACCTGATACAGCGCAAGCATGCCGCCGCTCTACTCGTGCACGACGACCTGTGCTCCGCTATGGCATTGACTGCTAGGGGGGGAGGGATGTGATAACAGCATGAACTGAGTGAACCAGTGTGTACTGCGCATGTCTTGTGTTAGAACCAGCACCACCAAGTGAATCGATAAAGCAACCTACCGTACCTACATATACTCGTATCGTTGTGCAATAAAGCATTCTTGCAAAAGCTGCTGCGGCGTCCACGTCGGTTACAATTACATTTACTTAAAATAATGCCAAACTAAGCTGGAGAGAGAGGCGATAGCCTCTTAGAATTGCTTTCGCGCAGGACTCCTTTGGCATAATGAAACATAAATTAAATGTTGTCGTTCACGTGTCCTTAATTAGGAAATGAGAAAAAAAAGAACACTCCCCCCCCTCCTGAAAGAACCGAAAACACGAATGACGTTGCCCTAAGGGCGAGGACCGCGATCCTCGTAAACACGATGGTTTGAAACTAAAAGGAAAAAAAGAACGGGCCTTATAACAGCCGGGAACAAGTGCGCCTTTCTCTATACATAGCGAGACTACAAGACATATGATAAAAGGCTTTATTAGAATCTGATCGCTACGAAATTCTTAGATGAAAAGCAGTCATCTAAGCAAGTCATATAATGTGTCCATATATAAAGCAACACTGATAAAAGTTCTTTCTTTGGACGGCCTCTCAAACACTCCGTACTCGGTGCGAGAAAAACAATACCACCCAGTCACGAAGAAAAAGGCAGCTTCAACACTCTATTGAAAGTGAAAATAAAGATCCTTGTTGTCGAAAGGCTCAACACAACGGAGAACCGCTGACGCAAAGGAGACACTCGATCGAACGGTGTGGGTGGTCTGCCTTCATTTAAATAAGGAAAAAGAATGTTGAGTGGGCACACGTGGACTTCAAAATTTTTGGTATCATAAGACTGCTGATCTTTGCTACTTACTTCTGCGCGGGTTCTGGAGAAAAGTTGTTTTGCAAACGAGTGGTTCATCGTGGGCGGGACAATGACCTCTCGTTTTCTTGATTACGGACAGAAGGCGAAGGAACTCCGGAAGCCGCCGCAGAAAGAATTTCCTTTGAAAGGCGAGTGTGGCGCCAGGCAAAAAAGGATTGCTTCTGAGGTTTCTCATGCAATCTACCTGTGCCTGCGCCCATGCACGTGGGCGTCTGAGGCATTGACGTCAGTCAGGGGGCTTCGCCGTCTCCTTCAACGTCCTCAAAGGTTACCGCGTGGTGATATATTGTGTAGGCTAACTTGTGCACTGTGATACCATGAGACAGAGAAAGATAAAAAAAATGAGAGAAAGGCAGAGAGGTCAACCTGAATTCTAACATCTGGTTTGCTACCCTACACTAAGGAGAGGAGGAAAGGGAAAGGTGGAAAGAAAAGCGGAAAGAAAGGCAGACGTGCGATAAAAAAAGAAACAAAAGGACAGCCTAGAGCGGGAGTACTACAGCTTATTCAATAAGACACTGCCACGCAGAAAGCTCATTAAGGTCTTAATTGATTTCCGGTGCGAAGAGAGTTCAGGTGTGATACCATGAACTTTCGGATTATGAACCTCACACGGTTTCACTCGCACAGAGAACATACGACGCATGGGCCGATGTTGTCGCAACTTGGAATTTATACGGAACCTCACGGCGACGGCAACGCCGACGGCAAAAAATACGCCTGGAGTGTCCAGATAATTCCCATTGCATTAAAAAGCAGGGCAGACAAAAGAAGAGCTACAGTTTGCTGCCGTCGTTGTTCGAGCACTGTCGCGCTTTCTCACTTTTAGAATTAAAGACCACGGTGTGAAACTTAAGCTTTACTTTTACATCTGATTATTTACATTCTTTGCTGGAGAGCCGGCGATTATCAACTCGTCACCTCCCACGTAGCCCTAGCACACCAAGTATGCCCGCTTATACTGCGGTGCGCCAACACCAACGGACTAGTTTTCTGTGGTTAAATGCCTCCAGGCTTCATATATTCTTTCGCGATGGCAAATGTGTGACCAAACGACCTTCTAACTTCGGCATATATTTTCCCATTTGTGATACCCGCCCTCTACAAGCTTACCGGTGGTCTTTTCAACTTTATCATCCGATTTTACTTCAAATTAGCTGGATGCAAAAAACAGCCACATGAACAAACTATTCTATTTAAAAGAAATCGTGTTGCAGCTTTCCTTGGTTTCTTTTACAGGAACGTTTTCTTCTTCGGCAGTTGCCGGTGAGTCCTCGTATGAATATCAGTTAAGGTGATTCCTGGCTGTGTTCGAAATTACGGATACGTGCTAAAGGCAAAACGCGACCTATTCTATAATTGCGCATAACTCTATGGAAAGGAAGCATACCAATTTTCAAATTAGACGTACTTATATTGTCATTATGTTTTATTGCATAAAAATTGACGAACGCTCTTTAGGCCGCAGTAACCACAAGATTGTTTCAATGCTCAAGATCGGGTATAACACTTGCAGTGCCTAACATTGTCTCAGAGACCCAGAATGGCGTACTATGTCGCTTACCTGAATTAGTGTTTGGGGAGTTATGTCTCACTTTTTCTTTAAATTTATCAGCCACATTGTGAAACTTTTTACACACTTTGTCATTTTTTTTTAATTATGCATGAAACATTTGTGCAAATACTCTCTTCTAATTTTTTTTATCCTAGCTTGAAGGTAAACATTAAAGTGCTCCGCCTTCACGAGTAGCAAACGCCAGGACTGCCTTTAGGTAAAAGAGCTCTCAAAACGCCGTATGATTTAAATTATATTTTGGACAAACGAAGACGCACACAACCATTCAGAACAGTTCCCAACACTTTTGCAAATGTAGCATGTTTCTTAACGAGGTACACCACGAGCACGAGTGCGCGCAAGCCCGAGCATACAGAAAAAATGTCAAATCAGCGTCTGTGCGAGGGTTTTCAAGCGTTACGAGACCTCCCGCTCTTATTAACGATGGCAATTGAGTCCTCAGTGTCTGGCGCATTAGGGCAGAGTTCACTAGGCGTACGCTGCAGTACATGCAAATTCGACGCACAAGTTACGAACAGAGCGCCGTCGTATATTTCGGCACAAAACAGAAAGCACAGCGCGACACTCGTCAAGCAATTACGCGACCGGTACTTAAGCATTTGTTCTAGCACTTATACCTACTCCACTTACGCCTAATTGTGGGACACGAGACTTACGCTCAGTGTTTTTGCGTAGAACCGTTTCTCGGGTTTCCACCATGTCTTTTGTGCTTCAGCTGGAATACTTTCCCGAGCTTGTTACTTACGTGCTTGTATGAACCCCAGTGAGGCACTTTCGTTTCAAAATAGTTAATGTATCACGGTTATATCTCTTTTACATGCAAGGCCTCTATCTGATATCAGCTACAAAAAAGAAATAAATGCAACAACCTGGATATTAGGAGCACGGGTGAGTGCATGCCCTTCTTAACGTATGTCTGTTCACTCAGTGTTGCGTATTTTTCGACTTTAAAAATTGATCTTCCAATGAAGCACAACTTCTCCCTAATTACTGCATATGTGTCCTAAATGTCGTTATCAGATGTACTATAATAGTAGCACTCCTCATAAATGACTGTATCATTTTTTGCCTTGCACAGAACGTGCCGCTAAACGTATCTCATCGTGTCACTGAACTTGATTTAGTGCCTTCATTTTACAGCGAAAGCTGTTATGAGATCATAAATAACCCGGGCCCTCTACGTGGAAATCTAGTATTCTATTACCGAGACGGCTCTGTGTCTCTGTGGTAAAAAAACCCTATATAGGCGTCATGTCGGGCAAGGAATTGCGTTAACATATGTAATACAGCGTGGTAGAAGAGTAAAAATTGGCCGCGTATCTGCGTGCTTCGCTGAAAATGTCGTCGAAAGACGATAGACGAGGCGCTTTCGTGAGATATGGACGCCATCTGGCAATACGTCGGGAAACATGAGCTTGTGCAGAGGGCATGGAGGAAGGAAGGTTCTTTCCTTCCTCCGTGGCAGAGGGCTTTCGTCGGCGTGCATAGCGTCGCATTTTCAATGCAGCTTAAGAAACTAGGGTCTTTAGAATTACGTATCTATGTATTTTCTAGTAAAGGAACACACCACCTAATACTTACCTAGTGATGTTGTGCCTCAGATATGCTTAATGTTTGCTTTTTGATCAGCAATGTACACAAATATGAACCTAGCCACCAGTTTAAGATGGCTGGGCCTTCGGCAAGTGGTTCAGCTTTGGCCGGGTGGCTGAATCGGGTGACAGACAGACAGACAGACAGACAGACCAAAATTTCTGCGTTTAAGTTCCCCAAGAAAGACTATCGTCTCTAATAACAACCAGGCGTCACACAATGCGGAATGCGCAAAGAGCGGGTCGTTGAATGCTTCCAACCCA
Organism: Rhipicephalus sanguineus; assembly: GCF_013339695.2. Taxonomy (NCBI): domain Eukaryota; kingdom Metazoa; phylum Arthropoda; class Arachnida; order Ixodida; family Ixodidae; genus Rhipicephalus; species Rhipicephalus sanguineus. The sequence continues at coordinate 104,935,775 of NC_051177.1, read as the reverse complement.
TTACAACCCTGTCTTTTTAGAATGCTCAGCCATATTTCTTCATGGTCATCAGCCACCGCCAAAGTGCACGTCATTCCTTACAGATGTGTAGCGGGCACCGCGCTTCTTCTCAGAATAACGAATAATGGCATAGTGGGTGCTTCCCTACATCGCAAAGATTATGATGATTTATGGTGTAGCCGGTACCTTGCAAGTGTACTTGTACCTGTTGTCCCAAGAGAGTTAACAATCTTTATAGAACGGCCCCGCTTCCAGCTTTCGCTGTGCCTGTGCTGCGTGGCTGGCGCCGGCCTGGCGATTTTTTACACACCAAGCATGCACAGAAACTTTATTCAGATCACAGGGATTGCTGTTACATTCGTAGCTGTCACTAATATGGGCTGTACTTTTTAACAACCGGCATATTATAGCCTGATAACACTGGGCGTGTCATTAAGAGAGTTGCCCGATTGCTCTATGAATAACGACCAACGGACATTGGGCGCATTTGCTTTCACCCTTTTTAACCAGCGACATCACGGTGTGATCCGCAACAATTCAAAGTGACAGCAACGTTTTATAAGTTATCGAACTATTCTATTTTTCATCATAACGAAAACGAAAATTTGCAAGATTTGCAAGTTACTCCAGGAGGAAAACTGCTGCTCAGAAATTCGTCGCAATATCGCATGTGTTTCATCAAATTGTGTGCCTGGTTCTCTCTTAAAATAATCTTCCTTTTACGCTACTTGAGGGCGTTGATGCGTGCGTGATTAGAAAAGATATTCAATACGCCTTTCAGCCACCTTCTTCTCGAAGCCAATATGGCGACTGATTTCTAGCTATTGCTTCCCTCATTATGGGAACTTTGTCCTACCCGTTGTTTTCTTCTTTAGAGGAGACGCGCGCACAAAGTGAGCGCGTTTCTTGGCCTCTTGTTGGAACTTTTTGATGATTTAACCGCCACCTGTTTAATCTTACTGAGAGCTACGCATCATCACCGCCCCACGCGAAGGGCAATATTCTCTGCGCGAGATGAAATCAGTCGGTTGCGCAAGACAGCATTGCGAAAATAACAAATGCGAACGGGTGCTGAAATTTGGCGAAGCGTGTTAACACATGAATCAGAACTGTTGTGACACGTATATAGACCAATTCACAGCTTGTACTTGAATGAAGTCCCGTTCATAATCCTGTTGACGTCCCGACGTGTGATTAAGGGACAGTTGTTCGAATTATGAGAACGTGATTCAGGCCACAGCTGACACCATCACAGCTGAGCAAGATTAAAATAAAGCCCGCCATTGGCTGAATGTCATTGAAAGAAAACCGTTAAAAGCAGAGCGATTTTTAATTTCAGGTGCCTAAGCGGCAGGTATTTAGTTCTGGAGTACACTCTAAAAAATACCATGCTTAATCTCACGCTAAACTGTAAATTTAAGCGTGATGCACATGTAAATGAGCCGTGGATGACGTTTCAAGCCCCACGTGACCAAAAGTAAGCGTGCGGTTCCTTCAGGTCAGCGTGAGGGCAAGGCTGCGTGCCGTGGTTCTGTCATGTGCAAGCGTGGGCCAGCCGTGTACGCGTGTGCAACAGATATCACACGCTTACAATCCCGCGGCGAACACGCGTAAACGTTTTCCGTCACGCATATAGAAATCCTAATATGGGAGCCGCGATAAGCGCCGCCGTCTGCCCGAAGGGCGAGCGTTCTCAACGATGAACATGACGAGGCGCATGCGCATTCGCCTTTTTCCCGCGCCTGTTGCGGCGAATACGGAACTTTACTTCGGAAGGCTCTCGAAGGGCGCGCTTCTGAAAGACTGAGTTTGTTGCGGGTTCTTTGGGTTGTAACACCGTTCAGGCACTGCAAGGCAGAGATTTCTGCCATGTTTACTTCCGTAGACATTCTTGGTGTGCAACGCTGCCGTTGCAAGCGCACGGATTGTGATTGTGCCGAGTTCATGCGAGAAAACCCGCCACGGTCTGATGGTTCTGGAGCAGCCATTCCCCACGGATGGTGTGTATACTGCGGCCACTCACCTGCGATTCACGGACGTTGGAGTATATAGGTAAGAACGTTAGTTATCTTTCTGTCGTACTCAATGACAGCAAACATTAAGGACTTGCAACGGTTTCTTGTGTCAGCTTATCACATGAGTTGTGCGAAATGTGCATTTTTTGTTTAATGCCTATCTGCCAAAATGTGCCTATTTTGTTTAGCGGGGGGCGAGAACTTCCTATGGGAGCAATAACTGTGTTCGAAACAAAAATTATAATCGTCATCATGCTTTTGTAAACAGTTTCAAGGCGGAACCAGTGAATTCCTCAGAGGTGTGTTTGTTGTGGTCAATACCGAACCGAAAAGTAAGAAAACAGCGCGTTAAGGCACTTTATTTCCGAAAACGGGTGCCTTTTTTTCTTTTTTTTTGTGTCAGTATTGTGTTGCGCACATGTCACTTGCCTCCTCGCTCATTGATGCGATTTTAATAACAAGTTGTCTTTTGGAAGGCAGCACTTAAGGTATCTTTTTATTTTGTAGTTCGTGCCTTGTCGCGACGTTATTAGGTTTCACTATGGTATAGCATGCACCGGGCTCAACCTTCCGTCCTGTTCAAGAACCCAACTGACACGATTACAACGCGAGGTTATTTGAGAAATTTCTGAAGTCAGAATGCACCTTGCGTTACAGGCTCGTTCACGACTCGTACATTACATGCTCTCTTTCATTAATTTTATCCTCCAGCTCTCCGCACCCACTGCCATTACAAAAAGGGTTTTGGTGCTGAGGTCAGAGTTACTACTGTAACTTCTGTACTGTGTTTATTCTAACGATTTATAACCCTGTTAGTGGGGCGTCAATGTTTTTACGGCGTGTGCATCTTAACTTAGAACAACACGATCGACGCCACAGTGCAGGTGTATTCAAGCCCGCTCTTCTTTTCGCTTGGAGCGTGACTGTGCCATCCGTGGAATCCTTGCTGTGTTCGATTGTGACGCGGACACTTCTGAATGGTTGAGTGTAGGCTTTAGCGGTTTGGTAGTCTTTTTTCTTTTTTTTTTTTGGTGCTCTTGTTAGTAAAACAGAGGTCTGAAGAACGTCACGGACACAGCGCACGTGTGGACATAGCGCTGTGTCAGGGTTGTTGTTCTACTGTGCTCTGTTTTGTTAACATGTAGGCTAAAATTGAATTTGAGTAATTTTTAACCAATACCGCTAGTCGGTGTCGCGTGTGAATGCGCCGATCTCACTGACAGGGGACAAGGAGTGATCTTTCGGGCTTCCATTTCATTTGCGACGGCTACTCCCCGTAATAGTGCTTATTGTTCTAGCAGTAGTATATGTCGCTTATAGTATGCTGCTGCCGGTGAAGGAAGAGTCCATATAATTTGTTTAGCTATTTGCCGACTGGTGTAGCCTGCATCTCAGAAGCTATGCATGAATAGCGCTCTGGATAAGGATGCCCCTTAGTGCTGAGTTCGCATTTTTATTTAGAACTTGGGTTTTAAAGCGAGTAACTATAGGTGTTACCGCACTTAATGAACATGAATATTCTATGCCCGTGATGATATGTTTCGATAGCCTAAGCCTAGTTTTCAGTATTTTCCAGTGTAGTTTTATCATTTGTGCTGTGCTGCGTGTACATAAGTGCGCATAAGACTGTGTTTGTTCTCGTCAGTTTTGCTATGTGATGTGCTTTTACTCTCTGCTGAACCAAGTAAGCCGTAATTGTTTTTGATGTATAGCTTTTGTGTTGCATGCCGTTGTTGCATTGTATTTAGTGGCTACGGCTCAGTAAAACTGCTCGTTACAGCCTTTTGAGTGTCTCCCCAGACCATGTAGTTCTTGAGGCAGATTATTTTTATTATTATTATTATTATTATTAATAATAATAATAATAATATATTATTATTATTATTATTATTATTATTATTATTATTATTATTATTATTATTATTATTATTATTATTATTATTATTATTATTTTTATTATTATGCTTACTTTATGGAGCTCGATGTCTTTCACAGCTCCCGGTCGTTGTTCTGCTCCGAGCTTTGCACTGTACTTACATAGCCTTGTATACTGTTGATATTTTTTTTTCTGCCTGCGCATAGTTGTATATGTGCAATTTTGTAACGTTTTTTATCCCTGATATTTTATTATGAATGTTTCCTTTGTTTTTTTTGTTTTTTTTTTTTTCTGTGCGCCAGTACAAAGACCTTACGGTTGTTCCTGGGCACATTAAATAAACGTTTGATTATTATTATTATTATTATTATTATTATTATTATTATTATTATTATTATTATTATTATTATTATTATTATTATTATTATTATTATTATTATTATTATTTTCTAGCTGAAAACTCCACTGTTCGCTATGCGCAACACAATGAGCAGCAGTTCAATGCTAATGACCCACTCATTTGTCATGATGGCACAGCAATGGCCGAAGAACATATTAGTTTGCCGACAGTGACTTTTTGTGGTAAGCAGTCGGATGAATTCTGATATAGACGAGTTGTTTTCTACATTTGACACTTCGATATATTTCTCATTTTTAAATCTCCAAATTGTATGGCTATAACACCTAACGTTTCCCGCAAGACCTCAGCCTCCACTCCTGCTCAGTGCTTAATGCGAAGCATTACGCACGTGCTTTGTGCCTGCTTTAGATTTCAGTGTGTTTTAGCACATTCGCCAAGGCGACGGAGGGCAACAGGTGATAATCTCAGTATGTGTGCCTTACATAATATGTGTGTGTTCCGGACACTAATGGGCGTGAAGTTTAAAACAACCAGGGAGTAGATGTTGTACAGTAATTCAGCGTGGCATCTAAGCAACGAACAAATAAACATGCCATCGTTCGTCAGTATTGTGGCATCAATGAACGGGTTTATTAAGTCGTGGCGTAACGGTAGACTCGTAGGTCTTGCGCGGCACGGAGGTTCAGCTATCGCTACGCCAATGTCTTCCTCCCCTGCACCTTCATCAACCCTGACCACAATACACTTAGGTGCCCACGACTGTAACATTATGCTGCCGCTAAAACCGCATCTTCCCTGAAGAGGAACCGTGCGCACGCCTCCTTGCCACCCTTTCCCAGATTTCACACTCACGCAGCGTCGCTTCTCTGCCCTTGAACGGACCTCTTTGAGTGAAGCTTTTTAGTAAATAACATGAAAAGATCACGTGTGGCACAGTCGTGGAAGAGGAACATTGATGTCCGGATACATATGTGCACAGAACTTTCGATGTTAACATGGCATGGCCTTTATATGCGCAATGTTACCGAAAGGTTATTTCTTCGCCAAGGCACTTGCTAATTACTGAAGTATGTAAATAAAATAAAGCAAAAATGGTAAAAAAGAGGCCGCATAAAGGGAGCTAGAACATGTATTATTCAGCACATCCGCATTGTAAATGCATGCGATTGATATGAAATTTCGTTTTTTTACATTTATAGTGACACACAACCGTGTGCCATCCATTTTTACTTCCTGCACATATCTTGAAACTGAAGAAATGCGTGTTTTTCTATAAAAACGGTAATATTACACTATGTAAGTAACTTTAGCCTTCGATTTATTGTGCAGGCAAAAGCTCAACAGATGTCATTCAGGGCTCGGTTGATGTACAACCTACCACTAGTGGCCATGACAAGGAGAGCCAGCACTGCAGCACAAGTGCCCATTGTGACGATTGCCATGCCGAAGACGCAACTTCACCCGTGTGTGAAAATGAACTGGTCAGCCATTTAAGATGCCGTCGCTCCAGCCGTTGATTGCAGATATAAAGAGACGATGTATGCCAACTTCAGCATCCTCAACATTACGAAAATGTTTCAGCGCTCACCTCTAACTATACTTGAGCCATCGTTTATTTTAGCCATCGTTTCGTTACATCAGATTTTTGGAACAAATAAAAGAAAAAAAAAATATATATATATATATACATTGGTCGCATTTCTTCTGTTGTTCATAACCTATCGCGTTTCTTTGAAGAAAACGCCAGGGAAAAATAATTTCGAAAGGTATTTTTAGTCAAGACAGCGAGAAACTGAATGTTTAATGGGAAAAATGCTGTAATGCCGTCCGAGACATAGTGCGCATGGTTTGCTATCTTTGAACGCGCAGCGTGTCACAGCGTGCACATGTTTGAGAGGGCATTCGCCCCTTCGGACAAAAAAAAAGGTTGGGGCTTGTTCACACCTTATATTGTTTTGCATCCTTCATATGGACCACGGCTTACCAAAAGCGCTTGTTAGAAAGTTAGTTTCAGCATCCTTCGCGGTATTATCTCGCGCAATTTCTCTGCAGGACATTCAGCACTTGTCAAGTTCACAAGGTGGAGAGGAAAGAACAGCTTTCTGAGCAAAGCTTGCTTCGAAGAAGTGGCCCTCGCCGGCATCGACCGGTGCTTCAAGCTGACCGCAAGGGAGAGATGGGAGAGGGAGTGGCGTCACTCCACCACTCCGTCTCTTTCCTCCTTTGGCGAGGATAATCGGCGCCGTTTTTAAGCGTGCACAGCCGTCACGCCATGATAAGCGTGGGAAAAGTGGTTCGTATGTCACGCCTGCTATGCGTGAAGAGTATGGCGCTCATCACTCTTAGTAGGCGTGATCGGTAAGCGTGGAGAAATATCACGCATACTTTAGGCGTGTAAAAAAACCTTAAAACACACGCTTAGGTAAGCATGGGATTTTTTAGAGTGTACATTTGTTATCGAGTGGTTATGCTGCTGATGGAGAAATACGAATTAAAATTGGAAGTTTCTTCACTTGTGCTAGTTCGAACACCATCGTTTGTATGCAACAAACTTGAACGGAAAAATTTTCCCAAAGTGCCGCGCGTACCTGGCCCTAATCAAGGGTGTTTCTTTGTTCCTTGATGAGCTCTTACAAACTCGTCCTTTGCAACGGTATTTGGCTTTCTGTTACACTGCGACAAAGACATTCAATTTAGCCCATGTGAGGTTTGAAAGAAATGTTTCCTGCTTCAGATGTGGAGCAACCTGGGCTGTAATTTCTGAACAAACGCCCTCGCACATAATAAGCGAACGGGAATTGTCAAGCACTTTTCGCTAGATCGGTCATCACAACTTTTAATTAGAAATGCCGTGTACCGTGCAACAGAATGGAAACACAGCTATCGGAACTAATTTTCGCCTTTCAGACCGCTGAAGCTGCTGCTGTAAAGGTGTACTTACAGAAAAGGAAACAAGACCAGTTGCAATTAATTATTTTATTTACAAGGCAAAGGACAGGAACCTGAGGAACCTTATTGAAAATCTGTGTTTGTGGGTATTCCTATGAGACTGATGTCTTTCTTTTCTTTGATTCAGCTCATTGCTTACGGAAAGCGCATTATTTACGACCTGTTCAAGTCCCATTGAGAGTAGTTACAACGCATTCAGCTCACAATGCCGCTCACAATACCACTTCACAATGCCACCAAACAACGCTTATGTGGCTCGGTTTGCAACATCAAGTTCGTCAATAAGGTTCAATATAAATCAAGGCCTGCAATTCTTTAACTTTTTCGTGTTCATTAGAGCTGTAATTATTGCTTTGGAACTAGAGTCGGATACAAATTAAGAAGTCCGGAGAAGCCCCTCCCAGACGACCGAAGTGCGACACCTGATCGTGTCCGCGACTAAACATATAGCCCCGTTAATACACTCAACACTGTTCTCCGAAGGCGGGGTCACCTGTCGTCCGGCTCATGACGTCAGTCTGGAGTGCGCGTCCATTGGTGCAGGCTTGTGTGCTTTCGTCTTTGAGGGGGTCATGCCGCAGACTTCTAAAGTTATATCCGACTATAGGCCGGATTCCAAATTTCGAACACAAATAGAACATGCAGTTTCTGCTATCAACTTTTATATGACTCGAGAATTGTTTAAGCGAAGTGGCCGAGTATTTTTCTACTTGAATACTTTAACGAACAACAGAAGTTATAGTATTTACGCGCGTTAACTAAACAGTGTGAACAGGCAATTTATTTCCAAATGGACTTGATAAAAACTCTACATGCAGTGCCAGGACGTCGGAAAATTTTAGTATTCGATTTGAGTCCAAGGTCTTTTTTCATCGAATATTCGTATTCGGTCTGGTTCGCAGACATTGAAATTTGAATACACCATCTTTCAACAAAAGTAGCTGCATTATGACTCACGAGATTTCCGCAAGTCCTTGCAATGTTCACAGCCCCTTTTACCGTTTCTTCGTGAACGACTTATAAACGGGAACGCATTAAACATTAGTGATTTGCTTGATTAGAAACCGCGTGTAATTAATTGCGCTAGGAAACAAACTATGTCCAATAATTGCACATATGATGCTGTTACATGAATCTATAGAGCCTACAAACACTCGTGCCGCAGAATTTTGCGCCAGTTGAGGTCTTACTTTGGTTTTCAAGGTTGACGTGAATCCTATCAAGTACCAATTTTTCCTTGTACAGACATAAGTACTGTGCAAGGAACTATTTTAACACGACTTACTTTGTATATCGGTTACAGACACTTATCACTGACAACATGATAGCCTAATTATAACATAAAAATTTTGCCGTTTATAGAAGGAAAATAAAGAAACAACAAACAAAGAGAAATTGCGTGTTGGATCTTATTTCCAGTCTGCCGTCACAGTAAACTTCGTTTGTTAATTACGCTGATTTTAAAGACCAGCTAAGCAGACAATAAATTGCGATGCGTCCCTATATGAACGTCGGTATCCTAATCTCGTCCGATGGGTGCCGCATACAATCCGATTCCGCGAGATAATTACGTATTTTTTCCCGGTTGGCTTCATACCATGTCATGTCCGAGACAAGCCAGAAAAGATCATCAGCCGTTGTGCGCCCCCTATGGCGCCAGTCATAATGATAGCGTCGTGAATAACGACGTCTGCGCCACACAATGAAAGCGCCTTTCACGGCGCTTGAACATGAATTGATGATTTACGCGCGGCTATTAATTCTCACCCTTGAACTTTTTTGCACAGGCTTTCAAAACCAGTGAGCTGAACCATTTGATAGGCGTGGCCTCCAGACATTCTTCAACGACAGGCAGGCTTTCTTCAAAGCGTGTAAGAGTAGCTCTCGGCTGTAATATGTCGCCGTAGAATATAAGGGGAAGAAAACATCAACCAAGCGAGGTAAATACTGCCTGCCAACAACAAATTGTTTGACACTGCACGAAGTAATCACAGACTACTTTGTTCCCATTGAAGGCCTGACATATTTGCAGCATGCTTTACGCGTATAACTACACAACGTTCGTAGAAGTTAAAATAATGGCTCCGTGTAGACTTGAACGAAAATTGCCACCACTGCACGATAATAATGGCAACAGAATGCCACAAAATGTAGCATTTGGAGTGTCTTTATATACAAGCGCTTTTTCGTCAATATCAAGAAACATAGTCAATGGATGGATGAAAGAACTTTATTGTTTGTCCGGCAGATTAAGGGCAAAAAAACATTTTTCTGAACAACTACGTCATCAGGACCGTAAAGTGGGAGTTAGGGTATCCATTCGGACTAGAATGCAAATTGAGAAATAAGTCGCGGAACACTGAACAATCGAGCTCCATGTCACTATAGCTAATTACGTAGCAATAGGCAGGCAGACGGCTATAACAGCTACAAAATCCGCATGTTAAACCACGACGCATACACAGATGTTTTAATGTGTGAAATGTGCGCACACGTGCACACTTGCGCCTGTGCCTATAAGCGTGTATCCGCACGACGTACTATATCCGTATTTTCCGCGGCGGATGGCACATCATGTGACACCGCGTCACGGATTTGTGCGATCCTTACCGCAAAACACGCCAAGCTGTTTCTCGCATCCTGAATTTGGCGGTCTAACAGAGCGTATTTGGCCGAGGGTGCCATTATAGGTCTGGCAACAAGCGCAGCTTTTTTTTCTCTCTTTCTGTTTTGTGAATTTAGCCGACGAAATCATAAAAACCTGGCAACAGGCGCGACCTTTCTTTCTTATTTCTCTTTTTGTTGGGGCTTTTGCGCGGGCAGTTCGCTCAGTTTGCTCGACCTACGCGACTGCGACGACGCAACTTTTTTTTTTTCTGCATCATGTTCAGCGATCTAGTCCATTTGCCAGCAAGATCTTTTTGCAGGAAGCAAGTGCTCTTCGTCATCTAATTCCTACAAAAGGGTGCTCTTCGTCATCTAATTCCTACAAAAGAACAGCCACTGCAGCTAATCATCGTTTTCTTGCAAACTCCATCTTCAATCAAAAGCAATTTACGACAAAGACAAAAACGTAAAAAAAACTCCTATATCATTCGCGCCATCTAGAGAGAGAAGAAACAAGCAAACATTCGTACACTACGGCCTCCGAGACTTGCTGGCACCCGAGGTATCGCGAATCTCCGAGGTTATGTACCGCCAATAGAGGCACTCGCTAAGCCTATACAGCTCCGAGAAAGCGAGTACGGCTCTCGGAAACGGTGCCAAAATCGTCATGAATGCTTGGCCTTCCAAGCTTTCGGGCACAAACCTACAGCAAATACAAGCGTCAGTTTGGAACTAAGAGGCCACGCAATGCGCGACGAAGAGCTTAGAGATTCGAAGCGGGCAGCTGTCGCTTCAGACGGTGCCGCCATGCTTTTTTTTCTCCGCCGCGTATTCTGCTCACTTCGTCCGCCGTGTGGATGCGCTTCACAGCCGGACGGCCGGCGGAACCATCGCCTACGAAAGAGATTTCCGCCGAGCCGTTCATCGTGTGGAGGCACACGAAGCGAAGGATCCATCCGCGGAATACACAATCCAGTATTCTCTAGAAAGCATATGTATAGCCTTATAACTTCGGGCCTCCTTTCGTAGACAGCTTTCATAAAGAACGTTGCAGCGGATACTCTGAATGGTAGCAAGAACAGCCACGTCTCATTTGGAAAACTCATCTCAAAAGCTGGCATATGAAATAAGGTGAAGAAGCATATGTTAGTCCTGTAAACATCGCACCATATCGACCAACCATGTATGAAGGAATTCAGCGCCTGCACAACATTCATGAGGGCCACGCACCATGCATATATTTTATTTACGCTGGTATACAAGGTACGCAACTATTTTCCTCGAGATCTTTTCCGTTTGAACCTCTCAGTAAATTTTCTCCTCTTTGCTTAATTCTATCCGTTTTGCCTCTCTTTTATCGTATGCATGCAGCCAAGCGAACCAGTTCAAGGAGTACAACTAAGGGAAGCACGTATCTCCCATACTTTAGTGTCTTTCTAGGCGCTTCTATCGTCAAGAAACGCAAAAAGACAAACTATAAATGTTTTTTCTCCATCGAAAGGCCCCTAACAATGCATTATTGAACCTGCTGTTATGCTGTTCCTTACGTACAAGCATCGTCAAAATGATGACTGGCGATGTGCCTGAAAGTAGTGTTCCCTTGTTTTTTTGTTTTTTTTTTCTAAGATTCTCCTTACCGACAGATAATGAAAGAAAAACGAAACAAAATGTAAGCTACAACAGTCATACCATAACTCTTCCAACTTTAAACCAAACCATATAGGAGCAAGGAACAAAAGTAGCAGTTTATGTTTGACTGGAAAATACATTGCGACAGTACGCTTCTTGAACCGAATTTTATCGCACTCGAAGTCTGTGCCAATATGTCTTGCATCGTCGTCGACGACGACTTTCTTCATACTTCTTTATGCCATAGCATCAGCTCCAAGTCTTAAATACAAAACAAAAACTACTAAGAAACGTAAGATAACGCTTTACCCTACACTTACAAAAACTAACAACATATTCAACAGAAACCGGTTTTAAAAGGCGCTAGCTGTAGCAGTTATTAACGATGTTTGCGCACAGGCAGAAGTAGCGGTTAACGTAAGTGCAGCAGGCTTACACTCAAACATATTACACGTAGAAAAAATAGACAGCAAAGAGATGCGCACTGGGTATATATGTTCTTCTTGAGCGTCTACATATTCAAACCGTGTTCTGGACTTGCTCTGACAGAGAACATGAATGTGGTAGAATTCATATTTGGCGAGGCTGCAAAAAAATATCTGGTATCTATCCTTCAAAAAAACGTGCTTGCCCTTAGTCGTAATATGTTCTCGTTTCTACGCTGTGCTGTCAAAAATAGCACACGTGCACGAATATTTCTTTCAGCTCTCTTTTACACAGCCGTAAAAACGCCGTAGTTTTTTTTTTTTTCCCAATAATTTTTTTTTTTTTTGCATCCGCACGAGCCTGCTTGGTTCGCTTAATAACCCCGTCTCGTTTTAGTCGTTTATTTTGCCAACGTTTGTGTACAATACAAAAGAATTGTCCTTGTATAATCGAAGCGCTGACTTCAGATTTAGGCTTCGCCGTTTCACGCAGTGATGATCAAGCGTCCTAACTACGCGGTTACTCGCCACATCATCACGGCCGGGTCATCACTGTGGTGCGAAAAACACGGCTGACGCGCAAGGTTCCGAGTTGATTAACTGGAGCCTACGCCCCACAAGGCATCTGTATATCATTCTTTCTTGCTGTGTGCACCCCCGGCATCTTAGCAAATGCGGGTGCTACAACATCAAGCAGTGACGTGATTGCACCAAGCTAGAGAGAGAGAGAGAAAGGAGGTAGGCGAAAGGCAGGGAGTCTAATCGGAGATCCCCAGTTCCCTACCCTGTACTTGGTAAAGGGAAAGGGGGCACGAAAAGTGCAGCTACATCTTGCTCTAACCTCGCTGTTGAATCATTTCAATTTTCATTTGAAGATATCTGGATATCTATGATAGAAAGATCTATGCCACAAAAATCGAATAAAAGAAACAGAATATATGGTTGTAGAGTGTAGCTTTTGATATATGAGCGACAGTGAAATAGGACTATGAATAAAGTATTGCCTTTACACACACAAAAGTTAACACAAGCACTGAGTGACATGAATTTATTAATACTGTTTTGTCGAAGTATGGGTTTGACGTTTTTAGACACTTTATATGCCAAAAAAAACATTAGCTGAAAGATGTGTGTGTTTTTGTCAACATCGTATGTTTTAGATGTGAAGCATCTCATAGCGGAGTTCAATCCGGTGGTGGTGGTGGGGGTGTGCGGCGTGACCACCCTTACTGCGCATGCGCAAGCCATCTCCACACACCTCCTCTCATATTGAAATATTTGCGCAGGCACACGGGGACAGAGAAGAGACACACACACCAGCATTTCCCCGTGTGCCTGCGCAAATATTTCAATATGAATGTGTTCCAACTAGGCCGTATCGCAGTTTTGCTTCACCTCCTCTCTCTCTCCACACCCCCTCCCCCTCTTCCGTCTCCCCTCCCCCTTCCCTCCCCACTTTCCTTTCTCCCTCCCTCTCTACACTTCCCCCTCCCCTTTCCCTCTGAAACGCGGGCTCTACATGCCGAAACGCTCCTTCGCATCGCCTCATGGTCCCCTTTAGCGGGAGATGGTGTGATATTTTTTCCTTCTTTGGGCATTGCATTCTGTTGTGGTTCAAATTTCTCCTTATACCTTTCTCACAATCGAACGTACTTGTCACACTCCAGTGCCTCTTGCAAAAGCACCCCAGTATTAAGTATATTTTTTGCCTACTTTTCACCCCGTGATTATTCAATATAGGCGTCCTGCATTTGGTCAACGCCCGAAAAAGCCGTATGTGGCTTACCAAAACGAAATCGCAAACCATATAAAAAAAAGAACGGCATCACGTCGAAGCCAAATAACCGTTACTTCTCCCCGCTTAGACAGAACGCCACCTTGAACAACGCAATGGTCGAAGTGTGAAGTAACACAGAACTATTGGGCCATCTTGAGCGCACTTTTTTAAAAGATTGCAGTCCATTTGTATTCATTGAGCTTTAGCCTCCCGCAGGCCATCTTTTGGAATGCTTGAAGCAGATTTATAACACTAAACAAAAACTTGAGCAAAGCATCTGCACAAACGACATACAATGTGCTAGCACAGTTTAGGCTACAGCGCCCAATGCAAAGATACTCTTTCAATGTTTCCAACACAGCTTCAATTGAAGTCAGCTCTACTTTTTTGCTATCTCTATAAAGAAAAAAAAGGGAGAGGAACATAGCTAAGGCAAAAGCGAAAAAAAAAAGGATTGCTGCTCGAAAACAAATGATGTTGCTACTATGTGGCAACTTTAAGGCCACGGGCCTGCACCTCCAAATTTATAGGTACACACAATGCTTTTTACCTTTGTTTGAACGGTATATATTAAAAAAGACTTCACGATTTCCAGTGACCGCAGTCTTCTGCATACGCGGGCATTGAAAGACTATAGTGTGAGAACAGACACCATGGAGGCTTAATGATACGCGGTCAGTGTGCTGTCTCAAAACAAGAAAGAATGGTTGGTCGCTTGATCTTTGTCCCCTGTGCGCTTACGCAATGGCGTTCCGACATATGAGCTCTCATTGCAACTGCTAGCGAAAATCATCGTGGACCTACAATAAACGATTTCGCCTGTGGATCTTATTTTATGCAAAACACGGCTATTTGCCTTCTTGAAGGCGAGATAGCGAACGAAGTAAAAAAAATATTCTGAAGTAATAATTCTAAAATAAAACCGTAACTATCGCATCACGCGTGATGCGAAGGCAGCGGGTCGGGTGGCGCTTTATAAAAGTATTTCCTCAGATTATCTAAACTGGCGGCGTACTTTCTATCAGAAAGTGCAGTGTTCTGTAATCAATTCTCCGCGGTCCTCATAAGATAACAATACATCTTAATAAGCTCCAATTTCGTCACTTATGTCCTGGCTCATGAAGAGGTCAGAAATGACACTGAGCTTAATGACTTTTTTATTAACGCGAAAGTGTTTTATGTCGGGGTCCACCAAAGCTTCACTGACGTATTTCCGCCCCGGATGTGACGTTGTAAAATTTACGCGAACAGATGACAAAGAAAAAAACTAGAAGAAAAAGTTCCGTCACCGGGAATCGAACCCACGAGCCCTTCCTGCGCAGCGCGCGGCGCGAAACGACTCGGACACAAAGCCTACGTTCTTCAGCATACTAACATACTAACGGCGAGCTCTTTATATACGCCATTTACCGCTGGCGGTACGCAGGGCTCAGACGCACTTGTTTTCATTATCACCAGCGAGATGGCGCGAAGGGCGCGCTTTAAAGGTCGCCGCTCCACTCGTTGCGATGCGTGCGCGCCCCCATCTGTACATTGCCCTACAGGGCATGGTCGCCCGTGCGCGCGCGCTTATCTCGTGATGAGAGCGGTTTGTGCGTCTTGTGCTTTCACCGCAAGTTTACGTTGAAATAGCAGAGTGCATGAAGGTCACTTCGCTCGCTGTAGCGGCCACGTTTGCTAAAGGAGCGCGCTGCTCAAACACAAAGAAGTAATAACTGTGACAGTTGTTAGTTCGCGCTTGTCCTGAGTGTGTTCTTTTCGTGCGTCCTGTGTGCTTGAGCATCACGCTGCAAGTTTCAAGTGCTTGCCGTTCTTCGCGTGACATTCTAATTTGTTGCTATCGCATCCTTTGCTTCGCCCATGCGGTGAAACAATGCACAATAAACGCTCACTACCTCTGTGAAGACAAGTTTCACTTTCCTGTTATACCGATTCCTATGACGGAGAGACCAGCCATGTTTTTTACAGCGAAAGCTGTTATGAGATCACAACAAGGGCCGTTTTAGGCGCCGTAGTTATCCGCCGCCGCCGCCGGTGTCCGTAACCACTATCGCGCGTAATAAGAAAAAAGAACTAAACAAGAATAAATATCCGGGATGGAACGAGGTTCGAACCTGGGCCCTTTGCGTGGGAGCCCAGTATTCTACCTCAGAGCGATGCCGGTGCTTGGGACTGCTTTGCAAAAAGACCCTATACAGACTTCCTGTCGGGAAGGAACCACATTAACATATGTAATATAATGTGGTAGAAGAGTAAAATAACAAGCAGGCGTCACAGAACGCGAATTCTGCAACCAGGCTTCACAAAATGCGAATTGCGCAACGAGTGGGTTGTTGAATGCTTCCAACCCATTACAAAGGCCTCTGTCATAATTTTTCATCGTCATCAGCCACAACATCAACAAAGGAAACATAATGCCTTACAGGTGTTTAGCAGGTACCACGGTTCTCCGTAGAATGACCAAAAATTGCGTAGTGACTGCTTCCCTACTTCACAAAAATTATCATGATTTATAGCGCAGTGGGTTCCTCGCAAGTGCACTTCTATTGGTTGTCAAGGAAGGCAAAGGGCTCCCATGAACTATTTCCTCAGGGCCTCAACACAGTTAATTCTCTCTCTCTCTTTCTCACGTGAACATATGTTATAAAGCATGGTGGGAGAGTTAAATAACGACCGGGCGTCACACAATGCGAATTACGTAGCTAGTGGGTGGTTTAAAGATTCCAAACCATTACAAAGGGCTATGCCATAATTCTTAACCGTCATCAACCGCCGCATCAACAAAGTGCACATAATACCTTACAGTAGGTACCTCGCTTCTTCCCAGAATGACGAATAATGTCGTGGTGGCTGCTTCCCAACTTCACAAAAATTATGATTTGTGGCGTAGTGGGTACGTTGCTAGTGTACTTGTATTAGTAGCCACAAGAGAGTTTCCAACGGGCTCTAGAAAGGCCGCTCTTCCAGCTTTCGCTGTGACTGTGCTGCGCTTTCCGCGCAGGCCTGGCGTTTTTTTTTTTTACTTCGATGCGCAGTTTTTTTTAATAATTTCCATGGAATCTATCACTTCTTCCGCATTTGTAGATGTTATCCGACGTCTTCTATAAAGAATCACCACAGCTTAAAATCGCAAAGGGAAGCGGAGTCTTCCCTTTGCGATTGCACGCACAAGAAGTGAGCGCTAGCCTGTTTGATATACGTACTGGCTGACGAAGGCACGAAAAACGGAGTCGGTGTGGCAATGAATCACAATGAGCCTCAGGAATGGAAAATTCGCCTGTCTGAATAATTTTACTTTCGTTCATATGACGAAGAACTAGAGGAAGTAGTCGTCAGGGCCTCTATCATCAGAAACGTGTTACGCTACAAAAAGGTTTTTATGAGAATATTTGAGCCAGGGACGATGGTGGACATATCAGCGGAGCCGGCTGGCCAATGGGAAAAGGCACTTACGAAAGAAAAGTTTTGCGAACTCGGCCCTAGTTACTCGGATGGCGAGGATGTTAAATCAGCTTCATGTGATGATGGTAATGATAGCGTTGATGATAAAATGTTAAGACTGAAACCAGACGTATCTTACGTACCAGTATCAAATGCCAGTGTTTATAAAGGTGTAGATGTCGCTTAAAAGTCGAAGCTAAAACAGCTTCTAAATAAAGTATCTGTCCGGTACAATTTAAAGCGTGTGTGAGTTCGTGTCTGCTATTGCACTTAACTTCAAAGAGAAGCTTCGCATATTTAGTAAAATACCTTCATTCAGTGCTTCTTAGATCGAAGCGACGGATGCGAACTGCTGAGCTCAACTTGAACTGTGAAAGCCGAGAGTGTTTTGCTTTCTTTGTTACGTCAGAGCAGGGAGATCGCAGAGGTGAGTGGGCGTGGAAGACATTTGGCATGAACCGCACGATTACCATACTGAACGCTTTTCCAGACGATCCTTTCTGCTTGTAATTGTAAATTGAGATCCCGCATTTGGGAGCGACGCTTCAACTGGGGAGCAAGGACGCAATAGACAGCCGTATGAGAAAGTTCGGGGCAGCGTTACGAAGGCCTACGTTGTTGACGGTTCAAAAGCTGTAATAAACTAGGAAATGCGTAGTCACACATGTCCACTCCAAAGTTGTGACTAAAGTTTCGGGATTATGACTTGACGCAGTATGCAGGATTAGGTAGAGGAGCGCCATTGCATCGTATCTTTTAGTACATCACTGATGGAATGACGAAAAACTACCCGACCTTACTCCAATACATGTAAGTAAACCAGGCTGAAAGTAACTGAAGCGGGCCACCCCATACTGATCCGAAGCGGCTTACAGATGCGATACAAAAAAACAAGGTAGATGAAGCTGTGTTATCAGCTTCCCATTCGGGATTTTGTCAGACGCCGCATGGTTTTGGTAGTAATGGAATATGGAAAATAGCCTATTTCCTATTTTTCACAGCAACGACGCTACGAAGTATGCAACAGTTCACAAAAGTACCTCGGTACGACAAGGCATGCAATATGTATCAGCAAGCACATTGCTCGTGACAGTAAAAATGCAATGCTGGCAGGAACAAAAGAAAGGAGGAGGGGGGGGGGCGCACGCCTTTCTGGTAGTGTGCGTGATGGGGCTTTGGCTTACCCGGGTATCACTGTGATACCAATCCGAGGACAAAACCGAGTGACAGAATACATGCACAAAGCGCCACTGGCCGTATTACGCGATAGCGTTAGAGAGCTCGTTTCGCAGAAATGCCGCCGTCGCTAAGTCGCTTGTAAGCGAAAAATCGTCCCTGACCGAAAAATCGAGAAACATGCAAATCAAATAAACAATAAAAACCTTCGGCCCCATTGAGGATCGAACCCGGGCCGTTTTCCTGGCAAGCAGGTGTCCGACCACAAAGCCACCACGTTACTTGCAACTGCTTCGGGAAAAAAACACTATATAAATGCCATGTAGTGGAAGGAGTCTCCTTAACGGATTTGTTCGGCCGCTCTCACGACGAAAATGAACCCATTCCGCGATTTGTAGGCGCAATGGCGAGGCCATCAAACTACGTTTTTTGCGCGACGCCATGCTTCGAAAAAAGCCGGGATCGTGCAGCGATCGCCCCTGAAAACACACACCAACTTTCCAACAGCTCCAGAAATGGACAGCTATGTCCATCTAGCGGAAAACATATCAAGCCAACGTCTTCTTTCTAGAGGAGACGTTGATCAAGCAAAGAGCAAACATTAGATAATGTGCTGGCATCTGTGAGGCATTGTGAGAAATATGTCTCCACTCTTGCACAGGGAAGTGCTTCAGTCGAAAACCTGTACCATTACTATAGATACATAGCGCGCGCGCGCGCTATGTATCTATGGCAATGTAACAACATCTATAGTAGTGTAACAACAAACATCTATAGTAGTGTACAACATCTATAGTAGTGTAACAACAAACATTAATAAGTATGCACTTAGTGGTTGAAGTGCGCACTAGGGGCCGTATTTCGCTATCGCGTTCAACTCTTAAAGGCGAAGCTTAAGGGTCCCCCAATTTTTACGTCTATCTATATAGATTACGTTGCTCCAGCTTATATGGTTTCTTTAGCTGAAGACTCAGCATCTATTGTGCATCACATGCGTTAAAAACTCAGAAAGAGAGAAAGACGAAGAGGAAAGGCAGGGTGGCTAAACAAGTTATGGCTCGGTTGGCTACCCTACCCGTAGGGTGGGGAAAAGGTGTGGAACAGAGTATAGTGTAAGGATTTATTTTCATGGCACTTCACGTTACACTATGTCATCTGATGAATAATTTCTCCTATGCCAGTAGGTTCCTTAGCAAATATTTTACCAAACCTTTTCTAAAACCTATTCGTGTCATTATTTTGTCATTGAAGAACTAAACAAAATATATCTGTAGTGACTGATCCAGAGAGATATTATTTGGCTATTCTGGAACGGAAATGAGGGTTGGGGATTGAGAGCATAGGTTGGATCGCTGATGCAGATAAGAGGTGATGCTCATGTGCATCAAACAGCGGTTCTATTAAAACCAATCGGTTCGAAAAAGGTGCAGCAATACTGCGCTTGTCCCTCATGCACTATTAGTATCAGGCCATAAGCCCGGCGTAACGGCGAATACAAAATTCTGCCATTTTGAAAATATAGGCGGTAACCTGAGGCCAACCGAATGTGCACGACCAAAGAAACAAGGCTAAAACGATAAAATCTCGAAGGAAAACACGAAATTTCTGCACAAGTTTACGAAGGTTCTGTGGCAAGTTATCGAGTGAAGAAGTAATTGAAATGTTTCGAGGAGTGCCGTCGGTTTGCCGCTTACCAAGCTTAGCATTAAACACCAAGATAGTAATGGGACCAAAGCTTCGTTATTACTGCTAACCTACAGTCTAGTGAGTTACACAAAAAAAATAGGACTGATCCCTCCGTCATAGGAATCGGTATAACACGAAAGTGAAACCTGTCGTCACAGAAGTAGTTCATTGTTTATAGTGCACTGGTATATGACAGTTTGTACAATGTCTACTGTTGTTTGGCAGATACAGCACCGCTGGTGTGGACGCAGCGCACTCACGCTGACGTCTAGTGGCACATCTCCGTACCAACGACTAACGCCCATGATCATGATTTAACCCTTGCGGTAGCTAAAGTTCTTAACATATACGCGGACACCGCCTATGGTGAATCCCACGCAGATGGCATCAACAAGCACATTAATAAACACTGATACTCGATATGCACTCCTTCAAAGCGTCGTGAAATGCGAAGAGAAACGCTAGGCGCGTTGTTACTTCTCCTGGCCTGGCCGTTACTTCTCACAGGGCGAGCGGGGAACGCGGTGCGACAGCCAGGCGAGCGTCGGAGAGCTATTTTTCGATAAGGACGGATGCTGTGAGCGAGGCTTGGGCTAAAGCCGCCATCTCATGGTGTGTTAAAGCGTTGACGAATTTAAACTTGTATTGGAAACCCGCCGGATCGTAGCAACGCCGCGTTTTTTTTTTCGAGCTTGGTGGCACAGATGTCACCGCCCCGTTATAAAGGGGACGCTCATAGCATCCACCCACCGACCCATCCATCCATCCATCCATCCATCCATCCATCCATCCATCCATCCATCCATCCATCCATCCATCCATCCATCCAAGAGCAATGTGAGCGGTAAGTGTGAAAGATAAAAGGCACGTTCATGTAGCCTCCGTAATGTGTTTGGCGGTAGCTCAGTGGGCTAAACGCCCGCCAGCTATCGTCGAGAACCGAGAGGTCATGGCTTCGACTCCCGGTCATCGGAAGTATTTCTTATAGTTTCTTTCTGTGCCATATGATGGCGTTCATTTTGGTGACGTACTTCCGTGACGGAAATGCGTCACAAAAGTCTTGGTGGACTCCGGCATAAAACACTTTCGTGTTAAAAAATACAGTAGGCCGAAATAAGTCGGATGATTTAGCACCGTCGGGATCGAGCCATTCTAGGATATTTATAAGAGTGACGAACAGCGCATCCTGTGGTGGTCCGGGTCCACACATCGACATAGTCGGCAGCGAAGCCAGAAATTGTTCAACCACCCTGTATGTGTGTTCATTCATGCGTTTGTATGTGTATGTGTGTAATATACACATCCAAAATTGAACAATTACGGGGGTTGTCTGAACCTCCGCCCCCCCCCCCCCCCTCCAGTCTACGCCAATGTCGATAGCGTCTGCACGAGATGAGCCCGAAGGCAAACTCGCAGCGTTGTGAAAACGCGCCAAGAGTCTCAACAAGCTTGTTTTGTACTCCCAAAATTGCTCAGAAACCCGCCGACGTTGTAAAAAAAAAGTGCGCTCGGCGTTTCAGCGCGCTTGGATGCACGTGGGAAACTCTTAAAAATGTTATATGCCGCCTGATGTTGGCATGCGCCTAAGGCTAAGTGGTAGAGCATCAGTGTACAGTGCTATAGAGATACAGAGTTCAAATCCAGCCATCGGGACATTCTTGTTTATATGTTTGTTTACGGCCATCACTTCGCCGCCGCCGTTCTTGCCGTCACGCCATCATTCGCACGTGCGCATATCCGCTGGCTTCACATGCACTCAACGGGAATTATTTCCGAACTTTATTTTTTATTATCCTTCATTCTTTTTATCTCTTCTTTATAGGGACCGCACACATCAAAAGCTACTCATGCAATCAAACAAATAATGAGTGTTAATGGTGAAATTCATTAAATTACGTTATACAATGAAAAGTTTCCACGAATGATCAATACCAGCTGTAAAGTTTTAACGTACAGAAACTTTTAACACGAAAGTGTTTTATGCCGGGTTCTACCAAGGCTTCAATGACGTATTTCCGTCACGGAAATGACGTCGAAAAGATATGCACGATCAGATGGCAAAGAAAAAATCACAGCATATCCACGGAGTGAATGATGATGAGTGGGCGAAGCTGCGGAGGTTCATCGGTAAACCGTGAATCTTCCGTGAATTCTTCCCAGTACATCATCACCGACGTGAGATCGGGCGCGTTTATACTAAAGGTTCGATGAGTTATGACGACTTGCAGCGCACTTTAATTTTACATGTACGCTGTGAATTTTCATTGTTTAGAAAACCATTGCTTAGAAAACATCTGGCGTCTTTCGTTAAGCAGCTGGCGTCTTTTCGTTTTGCTTTAGAAACATCTGGCGTTCTTTCGTTTTGCTTTTACAAAACATCTGGCGTCTTTTGTTGGTTTATTTCATCAATCAACGGCGTTTTGAACAAAATTTTTATTGTTTAATCACGCACAGGAGAAATCTCACCAGGCACTACCTTGGAGGTAAAGAATGGCTGCTAATGGGAATGAGAGACAGAAGTCGGCTTTTAGCTAACGCTGCGATTTTTTTATTGTTCAACAACGCACAGGAAAAATCTCCCACCGGCACCACCTTGCAGGTCAAAGCGTAAGACTGGTTACATACTACGCTACGAGGGACGAACGGGTGCCGCTATAAGGAGCTTCGCCCCTAAAAATTACAGCATATCCACGGGTGAATGATGAAGAGCTTGGGCGAAGCTCCTGCAGCAATCATGGTCTCGGGATCGGCTTCTCGTTGAGCCCGTTTCGCAGCGGCGTCCTTGGCGCGCACCGTCTCGGGATCCAGCTGGCTGCCGCCAAGCGAGCGCCCGCCGCTGCGCATCGTTCATGCTCCACCAACGATCCGACACGCACGGCGACGATCCAGGAGAATGAGAGAGGCGCTCGCTCCCCGCGCATCCCCGCGAAGCCCGCGCAGCAACCAATCGGAGAGCAGCGGCACTTCTAGCGCCATCTAGTGTCGAGTCACACAAGCGCCATATTGCATACAATTCTATTGGACCAACGCCATCTAGGAAATGAGACGAGAAATGGTGATGACGACACATATTGTGTACAGCGCCATCTAGAAAAATTACACCACCTCCCGCTAAAGGCGACCATGAGGCGATGCGAAGCCGGATCACTTGCACGATCGCGTTCCGTTGGCGTTCGTTGGGCATGCTACCGACCTCGCGTCGTGGAACGCGAAGAGGGACGCTACGCGCGTCGTATCTTCCATCTAGCCTGGCCGTTAATTCTCACAGGGCGAGCGGGGAACGCGGTCGACAGGCGGGCGAGAGGGGGGCAGCGTAGGAGAGGAGAGAGAAGGGGAGGGGACGCGCATGCACTCGAGCTCATCGCGGCGTTGCGCAGGAGAGAATTTCGGCATGTCTAGCCCGCGTTTCAGAGGAAGAGTGGAAAGGGGAGGGGAGAGGGAAAGTGGAGAGGGGTATGTGAGAGGGGGAAGGGGAGAGGGGAAGTGGAGATGGGTATGGGAGAGGGGAAGGGGAGAGGGGTAGAGGACATGGGGAATGGTGAGGGGGAGTGGAGAGGGTATGCGCATGCGCAGTAAGGGTGGTCACGCCGCACACCACCACCACCACCACCGGACAGATACTGCCGTTTACTGCCGGCTGCCGGGAGATACGCCGGACAACGGACACGTGACAAGGTTAGACTAAGAGGAGCTACGCCCCTAAAAAAGGTACCGTCAACGGGCATCGAACCCACGACCGCTCGGTCCGCAACAACAGTTGCCGGGCACGCTGTCCACTGCGCAACGGTAACAGACTCTGGAGGCTTTACAAACGCGTCTTTTATATCTACCGCTCTCCCGGTCGGCTAGGTGGTGTTGACCTCTGGGAGTGGTAAGGTAAAGTATTTCGTCATTGCTGCGGCCTCCGCGACTAGCACCTGCAACGCGTTACGCGTCCGTCCCGTTCGGCGTGTTTTCAATAGAAGTTGAATTTTGTCAATGCCTTAACACACCGCGAGGTGGCGACCTTTGCCCAAGCGTAGTAAAAGCGTCGGCCCAACGAAGGTGTTGGTCGGCCTCGCTCATAGCATCACGCTAATACAAGCCCAAAAAAATTACAGCGTATCCACGGGTGAATGATGAAGAGCTTGGGCGCAGCTCCTGAAGCAATCATGGTCTCGGGATTCGCTTTTCGTTGAGCCCGTTTCGCAGCGGCGTCCTTGGCGCGCACCGTCACGGGATCTGCCTGGCTGCCGCCAAGCGAGCGCCCGCCGCTGCGCATCGTCCATGCTCCGCCAACGATCCGACACGTACGGCGACGATCCAGGAGAATGAGAGAGGCGCTCGCTCCCCGCGCATCCCCGCGCAGCCCGCGCAGCAGCCAATCGGAGAGCAGCGGCACTTCTAGCGCCATCTAGTGTTAATTCACACAAGCGCCACATTGCACACAATTCTATTGGACCGACGCCATCTAGGAAATGAGACGAGAAATGGTGATGACGACACAGATTGTGTACAGCGCCATATAGAATATCGTCCCTGAACTGCAGTTTGTATGTACTTCTATGAGACAGCGCCATCTATTGCATCATACGGGAGATTCGTTTACGCCGGACGACGGAGACGTGACAAAGTTAGACTAAGAGGAGCTACGCCCCTAATAGCTCTGCGACGCGCGCCTGCCTCACCTGGCTGTAACACCGCGTTCCACGCTCACGCGCTCGCCCCGAGAAAAATCGTGGCCGGGCTACCGAAGCGGCACGATGCGCTTTGCGTTTCCCTCTAGTCCGGCCGTGGTGTTCAATCACGGCCGCGGTTCAATCACATTTTAACATGCCGCGGGATGGCGACCAAGTTCTGCGTGCAATGTGCGACGCTCTTTTGGCTATCACACCTCGTTCTCTGATTACGCTTTCACCGTTAACTACTACAGCTACCACATGGTTTGTTTAATCATTTAACATGGACGTTAGTCGTCGGGATGGAGACGTACCACCAATCATCAAAGTGGGTGCATACACGTTAAACGGTGCCATTAGCTGCCAGACATCAATATACATTGTGCAAACTCTCTTATATCAATGTACAGTAAGCATTCAGTTACTTCTGTAAGGGCACGCTTTACTTTCGTGTTATTCCGATTCCTATGACGGAGGGATCAACCATGTTTTTTTCAACTCCTTTTTAACTTGTCGGATAGAAATAAAAAACTCCTAATTATCTGCGCCAACCATTTTTGCGTTATCGAAACCGGAGCACATATAGTAACGGATGCCTAGTTAGTCACGTAAACTTCAGCATCATTATAAGAACTAAAAAAAACATGGAGAAAGATGGAGGCAGTAATTAAGGGTGTCGACCAACATCAATAGGCGTAATTGCGGAGATTGAACGGCTGTGACAGAGCTTACACGTCAGTGCGGCACAGTTGAGCAAGAAGCTCATTTGTATGCAAATGCGGTTTACATCTCAGCTGGCTGGTACTCACACATTCCAAGGGAGTTGAGACTACGTAAATGTTTGGATGCGCTATCCACGGTCATCCACACAGATTACCGGTGCGCTTAAAGCTCACTTACAATGGCCTCATATGCATCCCTATTGCCAACTGCGCATGAACAATCTGATCTGCTATGCAGCAATCTTCGTGCACCTAGAAAGACGGCGCTATGTTAGGAAGATGCGGTTTGACGCGTGAGCGTAACTACTAGATCCGATGCGATTCTGAGTGCATAATCACCGAGATGTGCTATGACAAACGTTTGCGTGCTTTCTCGCAATTTCTCGGTAGTGTCAAAAATAACGGGGTACTTAACGCTATGTGAATAATGCGATTCGTTATTAGCCACAATTTATCGCTGTGAGAAGTTGCCGTTGATACGACCGAGCTAATGTCATGCGCGGTAGGCGGTGTTTCTGCGCTGTGAAGAATTGCGCAAGGTCTGCAAGCCGTTATTTGGAAACATGAGCATTGTCCCACTAGAAATAGCCCGCGCGCGGCCCATTTGAGGCTCATCTTATGGGCCATGCGAATGAGACATGTTTACTTTGTTTTCAGTTCGATATGATAATTCCACTGACTCATAACTGAAGCCCTCTTTCGGGTATTGAGGTCAATAAACACTGTGTACGCGTCTACACATGATCATACCTAACGCAGCCGGTGTCCAGAATTAGAACCCTATTTCGCGTACCACGTTTACGACATTTCAGGCACTGTTCTAATCATTCTGTGCTTCTGGCGGGTCCCTAATGGATGCGGAACTGGAATAATTGCCACAATATCATGCGTCACCATGTACACACCTGCAGTATTTGATCAGGTAGCAGTGCTTCTCTTTATAACGATCGAACCACGACTATTGGATCCCATCACCATTCATATTCGAAGACGTTTGCTATGTGCTTCTTGCGGAGGTTTTTTATTGCATCATTCTGGATGACTCTGTAACCTCATTTTTCCCCCTTAGAAGTGTCGTTAACAATCTTCCAGCAAAGTTGTAGTAACCATCGATTCATGTCTCTGTGTTATTTCACTTTATCACATGCTGGGTATTCTAATCGCATCGTTAAAGTTATCCCTCTCTCTCTATCTCTCTCTCTTGCTCTCTCCAAGATATCTTGTGTACATGCGGTAAAAGGTTTATTGCCCTTTATAAAATTACAATTGAGCTTAGAGATTTGGAAGTTAGATTTATTTATATTTAGGGCAAATTTACTGCGAGCATTTGTGATCTCCGCCCGAGACGTGGCGGCGAGGCTAGGCTTGTCTGTCCCGACGTGGGAGCGCCCCACTGCGCTATTTCTCGTCCCTAAGAACCTAGGTAAAGTTTTTCCATTCCATTTGTGGGACCCCGCCACGGTGGTCTAGTGGTTATGGCGCTCGACTGCTGACCCGAAGGTCGCGGGATCGAATCCCGGCCGCGGCGGCTGCATTTTCAATGGAGGTGAAAATGTCTGAGGCCCGTGTACCTAGATTTAGGTGCACGTTAAAGAACCCCAGGTGGTCGAAATTTCCGGAGCCCTCCACTACGGCGTCTCTCATAATCATATCGTGGTTTTGGGACGTTAAACCCCAGATATTATTATTATTATTATTATATTCCATTTGTGGGGATTCCGGAGAACGTAAACGTGTGTCACAAGGCACGGCCTCCGCGATTAGCTTCAGCAGCGCACCGCTGCCGAAGCTAATCGCGGAATCCGAGCACAAGGCATTCTGGTTAGACGAAGCTTCTCAAGATATCGTTCCAGCATCTGCTATGTATTACGCGTTGTTGAGCAAACGTCATTGCGTGTGCCGGAATAGCGAACTGATTAAAATTATCTTTTGAGAATCAAATTGTCTCGACCGAGTCCCTTCCGGCAGATAGCGCACACGAAATTTCGTCATTTGTTTTTGAAACTTATGCCACTGTGACATGGGCGGCAGAAGCCACGATCCATAGTGGACGTTCATAAAGCGAATGCATACTAAGGACCATCACAGTTACTGTATATGACTGTCTTTTAAAGCCATGTACCGTAATTCTAATGAGCAACAGAAAACAGTGCCATCTGACATCTTCTCACTAAATGACACTGCGCTGCTGCAGAAATTGCGGCCAAGCGCCAGGCAGTTTCGCCTTGAAGCCTTAATTGCCTTACATTTGTTTCAGACCTACAAACCTCCTTCGTCCTTGTTCTCTGCGATAACGACATTTCTACTAGCTACGTTTGAAGAAAAAACAGCGTAGTAGTAGAGCACGCTGCTCAGTTCTGACAAGGAGGACCATTTGTCCGTGCTGCAAATGAAGAAAAAAAGCATCGACTCCCACGTAAATGACTGGCGAGCTAGAATTTAATTTACTCCAGTTTAAGGACAGCGGCTGATAACTCTCTCATATTATTGCCTTCGGAACTCGTCGGGGACAGTTGGTGACGTTGTTTTAGTATTACTGTTCTATAAACTCCAAGGCTACCGTGGACGTTTCCAAATGTAATGTTCGGGTGCCGTGCCGTCCTACAATACCTCTCAACGCGTGCTTCCTCTCGGAAAATTCGTTTATTACACGTCTTTTTTGTTTATAATTCATTAACTGCACGTCGTTTATAACGCGGGACCGTGGCGAGAGCATTTAATTGGGTTATGTCCACCGAACGTGCTCATTATTTTGATATCCGTACTTCAGAAAACGTTCCCATGTCGTATTACCACTGAAGCCTCAGGCTTCTTCATTTTTTTCACAATATCGTCATTTTCGCGAGTTTCTTATGAGTCTATTTTCGATTTTTTTTTCGACGAGTGCGTGTTAAGAGGGGACGCGGGGATCAAATCGCAAAAATAGCAAGAAAAAATCAATTTTAAGAAAACACTGGTTTTCGCATCTGTGGTCTCTTATTTACGCAGTGGCTAAACGATTACGGTGAAAACGCACCCTAAGTTGCCGAAAAAAATAATTTTGCAAGTGAGGTCGGTGAAAAAGGAAGCCCAAAGTCGCGCTAAAACGGCGCATTTCACGGCGTCGTATCTCATCTTTCCTGCCACCGAGCGCCGCCATCTTGGCGTCGTTTCAAAGCTCAAAGTTCCGCCTTTCCATTTCCCCTTTCTCGTTTATGATCACCGCATAGAAAAAGCGCAAACAACAAAAAAATCGGAGGGCGTTCCATGAACCTTGCAATGTACGCGGCGCTCCTATTGGTGGAGTGCGCGACACCGTTGAGAGGCGCTTTTCTATTGGTTGTTGTCACGGCGACGGCCGCTGTGTTTGAGAGCGGAGTGCTAACTGCTTGATCACTACGCGGCCGAAAGCACGTGAATCGCCTCTTTTTGAAAGGTGACGCGTGTACGGGAGGTAAAGTGCAACGCCTCTTTAGCCTGGACGGTAAAAAAAAAAAAAAACGACAGCGATGTAAACCACAGCGCTTGATCACCAAAACGCTTACTACTTATCAGATCACCGGCTTTACTTCGGAGACGATCTGCCGATGCTTGCTCTCGCGCCGCTCCGCTGAGACCCGAGCTTCGTGCGCGCGCGTTCCTGGTCCCGTTTCGATAACACAGGCGTCTAATGTCCCCACTAGCGGAAGAGTGGTCTCGTTTCACTTGAGAAAGGTAATAATGTGAGAAAATTCGTCTGCGGTATAGTTCGGTGCGAAGTCACCGTCAGCTTTGGACTGCCGAGAAGGCGTCGGCTCTGCGGCGCAGGTGCTGTTTATCGTGCAAGAAAATAATCTTTAGGCGTTAGTAGTTAAAAGGGGTGACCGCAAAGCTTTGTCAAACTAATACATCCCTATTTGGGCCACCTGACGACGCGTTCCGCGGCCGCAAAAGTAGCGATACAGTCCAACATGCCCAATGTTACATGCAACCTGGTGCACTTGTAATCCAGGGGGCTGCACAAAATCGTCTGCGGTAAATGATAGAGGGTAATAAACTTCCTAAACAAGGCCAAATTAAGAAGCAGAGGCCCAAAAGATTTCCTCCTGAGAAGAACACCAATTATTATTGTCCGGGCACACTTTAGGATAGGGTAAACTGCAACCAGAACTTTGTTGTTTATTTTCTCAAAAGAGTCCTTTGTGCCTGCCACTTCGCTCGTGGAAAGCATAGCACAACTATATGGCTTCGCCGATTTTAAAGACGATAGTCTTTCTTGGGGAACTTAAACGCAGAAATTTTGGTCTGTCTGTCTTTCTGTTTGTCTGTCACCCGATTCAGCGCGCCGGCGAAAGTTGAACCACTTGCTTACCGCCCACCCGTCTTGAACTGGTACGCCTGTTCATACTTGTGAACGTTGTCGATCAAAAAGTAAATATTACGCATATCTGAGGCGCAACATCACTAGGTAAGTATTAGGTGGTGTGCTCCTTTAATAGAAAATACATAGATACGTAATTGTAAAGACCATGGTTTCTTAAGCTGCGCTGAAAATGCCATATGCACGCCGATGACGC
This sequence comes from Rhipicephalus sanguineus, assembly GCF_013339695.2. Lineage (NCBI taxonomy): Eukaryota > Metazoa > Arthropoda > Arachnida > Ixodida > Ixodidae > Rhipicephalus > Rhipicephalus sanguineus. Next base: position 104,905,918 of record NC_051177.1, on the reverse strand, counting down.
CCTCTGCCAAGGAGGAAGGAAACCCTCTGCACAAGCTCATGTTTCCCGACGTATTGCCAGATGGCGTCCATATCTCACGCAGCGCCACCTCTATCGTCTTTATACGGCATTTGCAACGGAGCACGCAGATACGCGGGCAATTTTTTATGCTGTTTGTTTTATTGTAATCCATAGACCATGCTGTACACAGTCTTGGAAGTTTTGCTTAGGCTTTTATTCTTTTCTTATTTCATATTTATTTCATGGTACGATTAGCTGGGACACAGGCATTTTGTGTAATGTTCAGAAGAAAATTATTAGGGCTGTATATAAAATATAAAACTGCCATTAAGTGCAAACAGTATGTGAGCAAAGATACAAAGTAGTTCCAGCCTCCTAGCGTGTTTCATCATTGTGCCAGGCTTTCCACGAGCAAGAAACATGTGAATTTTTATAAAATAAAAACTAATAAAGACACCTTTATGAAAATTGAAAATTTTCTTTCTAAGATGATTTGTAGTGTGTGTGCCAAATTTCATCAACTTAGGCTAAGAAACTAAAAAGTTTATGAAGTCGAGAGTTTGGCGGAAACCCGCCTGGCCGGGGAAAGACATGGACGAAGGAAACACAGCGCCGACCAAAAGTAAAAATATATTCTTACTTTTGGTCGGCGCTGTCTTTCCTTTGTCCAAACTAAAAATTTACAAACGATTCCTTCGTCCCCCCTTAAATTCGTCCCCCCTTCGTCCCCCCTTAACGCTGTGACTGTAAGACAGTCACAGCGTTAAGCCGGATGAGATGCCTCCTAGAAGCCCATCAAAAGCTGTCTGAGGATGCTTACTACAGTTGTTGAGCATGGGAAGTGGTATTCCGTTTCGCGCATACTTATCTAAATGCAGTAAGCTATGCTTTATGATCCAAAACGTACGTTACAAGGACTCTTACATGCGAAACATTGCTTAGCGAACCTTTGGCACTTACGTCTGGGTGCTCTGATGATCGCCTCTTTAGCTTGGTGTAGACAAAAACAGGCATGTGAGGGTAAGAGGATTTGACGAATATGACTGTCGGGTCATGACATGAATAACGTGAAAATCCTGTCGCGTACATCGTCAAACCCTTTCCTCCAGACACGTGTGGCACATACCCGTTAACCACGGGCCGTGGTGTACGGGTATGCGCCGCAGGAGATTGACAGTTTACATCTAACCAGGAACGGCGAGAAGAGACATTGGTAATTTAAATGAGAGAGCGTTATGAAAAACCAACATAGGCAGCGCTGACCCGATGAATGGAAAGAATAAGAATTAGAATCGCAGCATTAATCGAACCCAAGCGTTCTGCGTGGCAATCAGGTATTCTGCCACAGAGCCACGCGAGGTCTGTAAACTGGTTTGGAAAAACAGCCTACGCAGGCTTAATATAGGTGCAACTTCAATTGTGGTTTTGGTGCTGGCTATCTAATTTTACAAGAAAGCAATAAACACTACATATGTACTCCTACGGTACAGGCGTCATATCAGATTAACGTCTGTGGTTCCAGTGTTGGCACCGCTTTTATAGCAGTCTAATAAAGATTACATTTGTATTCATGTGATTCAGCAAGCTAAATTCAAGCGTCGCTCGACCCCAGATGAATACGCTAACGCAACTTACGGATCATATTCACATCATCGCACCGTAAAGTGCATTTTGTTTCGAAAATACTGGCGTCACACCATAAGTTACCCTTTAAACGGCAGTGTTGTCGACGTGCCTAGTAAGCCCACGATGTACACGCACCTACTATACTTACAAAAAACGCCAGGCCTGCGCGGAAAGCGCAGCACAGTCACAGCGAAAGCTCGAAGAGCGGCATTTCTAGAGCCCGTTATAAACTCTCTTGTGGCTACTAATACAACTACACTAGCAACGTACCCACTACGCCACAAACGATAATTTTTGTGAAGTTGGAAGCACCCACCACGACATTACTCGTCATTCTGCGGAGAAGCGAGGTACCATCTTCAAGGCATTATGTGCAGTTTCTTGATGGGATGACGATGAAGAATTATGACTGAGTCATTTGTAATGGGTTGGAAGCTTTAAATGACCAACTAGTTACGTACTTCGCATTGTGTGACGCCTGGTCGTTATTTCATTCTCCCACCACACTTTATAACATACGCTAACGTGAGAAAGAGATAGAGAAAGGGAATTAACTTTACCCTGAGGAAATGGATCATGGGAGCCTTATGGGCTTCCTTGGCAACCAATAGAAGTGCACTTGCGCGGAACCCACTACGCTATAAATCATAATTTTTGTGAGGGAAGGAAGCAGCCACTACGCAATTTTTCGTCATTCTGCGCAGAACCGTAGTATCTGCTAAACACCTGTGAGGCATTATGCGCACTTTGTTGATGCTGTGGCTAATGAAGATGAAGGATTATGGCAGAGCTCTTTGTAATGGGTTGGAAGCATTCAACAACTCACTCGTTGCGCAATTCGGATTGTGTGACGCCTGGTTACAGAATTCGCATTGTGTGACACTTGGTTGTTATTTTACTCTTCTACCACGCTACATTACATATGGTAATGTGGTTCCTTCCCGACATGAAGACTGTATAGGGTCTTTTAGCAAAGCAGTTTCAAGCACCGGCATGGCTCAGAGGTTGAATACTGGGCTCCCACGCAGAGGGCCCAGGTTCGAAACTCGTTCCATCCTGGAATTTTTTCTTATTTCGTTTTTTTTTTCTTATCTCGAGCGATAGTGGTTACGGACACCGGCGGCGGCGGCGGCAGCGGACAACTACGGCGCCAAACACCAGGCCTGCGCTGAAACCGCAGCACAGTCACAGCGAAAGCTGGAAGAGCGGCGTTTCTAGAGCCCGTTAAGCTCTCTTGGGGCTACAATACAAGTACACTAGAAAGGTACCCACTACGCCATAAATCACAATTTTTGAGAAGTTGGGAAGCACCTACTAAGCCATTATTCGTCATTCTGCGGAGAAGCGAGCCACCAGCTACACGTCTGTAAGGCATTATGTGCACTTTGTTGACGCGACGACTGATGACGATGAAGAATTATGGCTCAGCCCTTTGTAATGGGTTGGAATCTTTAAACGGCCCACCAGTTATGTAATTTGCATTGGGTGACGCCCGGTCGCTATTTCCCTCTCCCGTCATGCTGTATAACATATGTTGTCGTGGGAGAGAGACCGAGGGGGGGGAGGGCGAAGAACTTTACTGAGACCCCGAGGAAATGGATCATGCGCTTATGGGCTTCCTTGGCAACCAATACAAGTGCACTTGCGAGGAACCCACTACGCTATAAATCAGTGTAATTTTACTGAGACCCCGAGGAAGTGGATCATGCGCTTATGGGCTTCCTTGGCAACCAATACAAGTGCACTTGCGAGGAACCCACTACGCTATAAATCATTGTAATTTTTGAGAAGTAGGACAGCAGGCACTGTGCCATTTTTCGTCATTCTACGGAGAGCGTTGCTACCTGCTAAACGCATGTAAGGCATTATGCGCACATTGTTGATGCTGTTCCTGGTGACGATGAAGAATTATGACAGAGCCCTTTGTAATGGGTTCGGAGCATTCAACAACCTACTCGTTGCGCAATTTGCATTGTGTGACGCCTGGTTACATAATTCGCGTTGTGCGACGCTCGGTGCTTATTTTACTATTCTACCACGCTATATTGCATATGCTAATGTGGTTCCTTCCCGACATGAAGCCTGTATAGGACCTTTTTGCAAATCAGTTTCAAGCACCGGCATGGCTCAGAGGTTGAATACTGGGCTCCCACGCAGAGGGCCCGGGTTCGAACCTCGTTCCATCCTGGAATTTCTTTCTTATTTCGTTTTTTTTTCTTATTTCGAGCGATACTGGTTTCGGACACCGGCGGCGGCGGCGGCGGCGGCGGCGGACAACTACGGCGCCAAAAACGGCCGGTGAAATGATCTCATAACAGCTTTCGCTGTAAAACACGTCGATCCACCTTGTAACGCTTGGCTCAAAGCCATAAAATGCAGTAAAATAAGTAATCACTGGCTGCTTCGCATGAAACCGATTCCCACGAGGTGTGGGATCTGCCGAATTTTTTAGATTTATGCTATACGGGTACTATGCTGTTTATGAACACAAAGCGCTCACTTTTCTACGGCAAGATAATGGCAAACAAGAATCGTAGCAAACTGTGCACTGCTGTCTGTGCTATGAAAGCACCCTTGTTAGCTGGGACAGTGGGGTGAGTTATTGTTGGTTTGATTGTAATGGCAGATGACTAAATCACTCAACAAGAGAAATCACTCAACAAGAGAAAGACAGAAATATCGAACGTAGTTTACAAAGATAGCCTTCCTCCAAATCACCGCATAATTTTCTGATCCATCTTATCATTTCAACCACTCGATATCTCGTAGTGTCTCTTCGTGTGTTATGTTTTAAAACCGTTACAAATAGCGATCAGTTCTATATTGTCGCATTTTCAGATTTAGCTATAAGTCATGTGCTGTCGCACTGCTTGAAATCTTCGGATTTCTTAAGCCAAGCTCATGAAACCAGGAACTGGCCGGTTATTAGGAGTAGTGGACCCTGCGCTTCGCGGTATCGTGTCTGCGTCGCAAGCGTCGGAGGTACCGCAGACAACTTCCATCGATCTCGCTGCTTTGCCCGGAAGCGGCATGCAGATAGCTCCTGAGATAATTAACGAATCATCGCGAGACCACTCAGCGCTGGCGACAAATTTCCCTCGGGATTCCGACTGCCAAGCGCACGCGATATCGCGGTCTCCACTGACTGCAACAGGACATGCCGAGGTGCCGTGGAATTCAGGATTACACGAACTTCAAATTAGCTTCTCTTCTTGTTTCGTATGAAAAGCTTGGCACTTTCCATTGGAAGCACTCGATGTTTTTTGGTTTGTTTGTTTCAGCAATGCGTTATTCCCGGTGCTCTATCGCGTGTCGCAAACTCTCCCGTTATAAACTGATATTGTGTCTTTAACACGTAAGCCCACAAGTTGAAAGTGTACACTACCGCGCTATCTATTTGCAGGGAAAATACTGGCAAAACATTCAGGTGTGTTTTTAGGCGAAAGCTTCGTTGAGCAGCCTCATGAGCGAAACATGACAGGCGAATGAAGCGGTACAAAAACCCACGTGACCTACGTCACAAACGACGTCATATTGTGACGTCATAATGACGTCACAGATCTGAGACATTTGTAACGTCATCGTTACGTCACATAAAAATGTTCAATAACCAATCGAATAATGACTCCTTCATTTGTTTAGTCATCTGTTATTTACTTTTTATTTCTTCATATGCACGCGAGAGCGTATCTGTGTACACGCCGCGGGCATTTTATGTTAATATACGATCTTCGAGCTATATACATGCAATCCTGCTGCAGAGAGGCAGACAAATATATTCAAGCTTCTCGTACATGCAACAATATTCGAACCACCGTCTTTACTAATGGATAGCGAGTATGATGTAATAACTGTTGTGGTTTAACGTCCCAAAACAACGATATGATTATGAGGGAGAACGTAGTGGAGGGCTCGGGAATTTTGACCACCTGGGCTTCTTTAACGTGCATCCAAATCCAAGTACAAGGGCCTCGAGCATTTTCGCCTCCATGCAAAGTGCGGCCGCCGCGGCCGGGATTCGATCCCGCGTTCTTCAGGTCAGCAGTCGAGCACCGCAACCACTAGAACACCGTGGCGGGTGAATAGCGAGTATATTTACACAAAATTGGGTTAAACATTAAGTTTCATGGCTCCGCTAGAACTTTACTTTTTGATAACCTGAAAATTCTCTAAATTACCAACAGTTACCGCTAAGTATACACCGGTTATGCGCTGTGAAGCGTAAACTATATACAGGGTGTTTCAAGAAATGTGTCCAACATTCTCAAAAAATCAGGAAAATGCGATATCTGCTGGGGGCTTTCAGAATTGCTTTTTTCTGTAGCGGCAGGAATATTAAGGTACTTAAGGACATCATTTAGGACAGCAATTAAGAAAGTTACATTAATTAACTTTTTAATTAGTGGAGTTAGGTGATTGTGTCAAATGGGAGAATTAAAGTTCTTCATGCGAGGAACCCATCCGAGCTTTGAGATTTCGAAAAAGCGTCGTCTAGTAATTGTTGTGGCGTAATGAAATTCAACGAAATGCAACGGCTTTCAACAGCGAAAGCCATCGAATTTGGTTGAATTTCATTACTTCGTAATTATTACTAGAGACCGCCTTTTCGAAATCTCAATGTTTGGATGGGTTTCTGGCACGAAGAACTTCAATTCCCCAATTTGACACAGTCAGCTAACTCCACTAATTAAAAAGTTAATTAATTTAACTTTCTTAATTACTGTCTCAAGTCATGTCTCTAACCATCTTAAGATGCCTAGCGCTACAGAAAAAAGTCATTCACTCATTTTGGACGTCTCAGAAGAATATGGCAGTTGCGTTCTTCCATGTTTCTGTTTATGTTTCGCCATTGAACTTGGTTGAATTTCATTACTTCGTAATTATTACTACATGCCACTTTTTCGAAATCTTAAAGTTGGGTTGGGTTTCTGGCATGGAGAACTTCAATTTCCTCATTTGACACAACCACCTAACTCCACTAATTAAAAAGTTAATTAATTTAACTTTTTTAATTACAGTCCCAAATAATTTCTTTAACCATCTTAAAATCCCTGCCACTACAGAAAAACCAATTCTGAAGGCAGCAATCAAATATCGCATTTTCCTGATTTTTTGAGAAGGTTGGACACATTTCTTCAAACACCCTGTATATACAAGGTAGCTACAGATAAGATGGGTTAAGCATTTATTTTGGAAATTCTTTATTTACGTGATGCGCCCTGCAGGGCAGAATCATTCTTTCACGAGTTTACAAACGTCGAACGCAAACTTTTTTCGGACAAATTTCTCGATGTCTAATCAATAAAATCTATACAGCAACCCCCTTCCTCCTCCTACTTCGCCCTTGGTGTGCCCATCTGTGCCTCAGCGCGCTTAACTGACTCCGTGAAGAACCACGACGAGAGCATAATGTTCTAGGCAGCGGCGCTTCTGCAATGTTGAACATCTGGCCGCCGCCCACGAGAGGCAATGCATTCCATCCTCTGTTCGCATCCCTTGAATTCGTAGGTTTTCTCTAAAGGTGGAGCGGACACGAGCGCGTAGCTATCGATTACGAGATCGCCCTAATGCTCCCATGAACGCTAGGAAACCTCCTGTCACAACCTGACGTCGTTGGGGGTGCCGAAGCTTCTACTTTGCGATACTTAGGCGAATTTCCTGTCTCTGACAGGATGCACTTCACAAAGTTAACTTTCTCGGACTGAACATCGTTTACCGAAGACGCTTCAAACAAACAGTTTTCAAGCGAACACATGGAGGGCTTTGCAGCAAAGAGGAATCTCAACTGAACACCTTTCAGGCTTCACTGCATCTTCTGGTATTGGTAAAAAGGTATTGAGAAGCCTGCAGGCGGAAGTGCTCGGTAATGGATGACGCGCGTGATGGCGGGAATCAAGAAACCGCTGAATGTTTAGCAAACTATTGATTATATGCACATCACACGCATCTTGAGAGGAGCGTTTTAAACGCGCCTTTTATTTGTTTCGGTGAAGGCATCAAAGCGGCCTGTCTTCGTTTCTGGCAGAATGCATTAGCAACTGGAAAGCCGCATTAGAAGCCCCCCCCCCTCCCCCCCTTTCCCCCTGACACGGTTATGGGAAGCATAAAGGATGTTTCGAACACTCCTTGTAGTCCGTGTGTTTGTACTAGATGTGGTTGTAACTAAAGACGTGAGAACAGGTGGGAGCGGCCTCCCTAATCCTCTAAGGGGGCGCTAAATCTGCCCCGTACGTTTATTCAGTCGGAGCTGTCCCGGCATTGCTTAAAGAGAAGGGTAACGGCCACGCAGGTTTTTGACTAAAATGTCGGCCGAGGACCACTGATGTGACCTTAGAAGAACTGTTTACTTGCCATTTTAACTCTACAGCCCTCCCCCTTCCCCCTCCCCCCTCGGAAAGCCGGGGACCAAATGCAGCATGTTGTGATGTGAGAAGCACATAAACTCTTCATTTCTTTATTGCGATAGCAATTATATGTACACTCTCGGCGGGTTTTTGCCGTCGCCGTCACGTTCCGTATAAAGTACAAATCGATAACACACCACCCCCCCACATCGTATGCTCTACTCGCGGGTAAAAGAGAGCAAGCCGGGGCGACGAACGTGGATGAAGCAAAGCTCAAACGAGCCGGCCCATCTCCGTCGCTCGGAGTGCGCATGCGACAACATCAGCCCGCGTGCGAGGCCTGCCGTCGAATGCTGCTTAAGCAGAAAAGAAGCGCTTCGCCCGTCTTGAAAGATCATGAAGGGATGCAGGGCGGTGGGGGTGTCGCTCGAGCATCAACTGTAAACTTTGATTCTAAGGGTGCGGTCGCGATCGCTGGCGCGCGCTCTATCTCGGCAGGCATCAGCGGACGGCTCGTATACCCTTCTACGTGCTGCGCTCTCAACGCGAAGAGAATATGCGAAATCCGCTTCTCTCCCTGCAGCGACCGTGTTCTTTTACACCAGGGCTTTCTGGAGTTACGCGACACTGGATCTAAAAGAGTTAGCTGCTAGCGTTACTTCGTATGCATTACAATTTGTTGCTGTCGCAATCATTGCTTCGCCCTTGCGGTGAAACTGTGATTTTTTTTTTCAGTTTTTCATTCATTGCGAAGCTCGTTATCCTCTGGACTCGACAAACGGAAGGGGGGGGGGGGTTAGTTAGACACAGGGGGGGGGGGGGGGCTTCGGTGAAGCTTGGAAAAATCTGCGCAGGCCTATTTACATCATTGTTGGGGCGTGACTATGACTTCAGTTGAACGTGAATAGTAACCTCATCACTGGTGGTTACCTTCAGATGGCCATCCTGACGGCGCCGGACGACCTGCTTAATTAAGCTCCCTTAAGCTGCAATGTCGCCAACAATCTGATTGGTCAAAATGGTTTACATTGCGAAAGTAAAAGCTCCTGATAACAATAAGAACACGGAAGTCGACTGTAGTTGGTAGCATGTAATCTGAACAGAGCTGAAGGTAATATATTTTTTGTTTTTGTTTTTGTCTGACCACTGACTATTAATTTATAACTTACTGAATTAAAGTATATTCCCCACATACATGCCTCAATTGATTTAAAAACAGACTCTCTTTGTTTTAGTAGACTGTGCCAGTTAAACACCGATCCATGTATAGGGAGTAAAAAGAAAGACTCATTTCATTTTGTATCACACGATTATGCGAGCAGCGTAGAGAATGCTTGCATTGTAACGAAAGAACGCGAGCCTTTCTAGTGATTTCTGCAATGCAGGACTTAGCTATGTGGCAGTAGTAGAACCTTGATGATTTATCTCAATTGAGCAATCGAATTTTCACGCTAATAATTTTTCCTTTTTTCGCATTACTGTGTCACGCTCTAAGCACAACAAGGTACGTTATTCAATATTATCGATAAGCTTTATTTTCATCATTTGGTCCTTATACGCTGCTGTCTAAATGAGCGACGACATCGCGATAGCCTGTACTTGAAGCTTTTCCTTCTCTCGTTTTTGTCCCATTACGTTAATAAGCACAGCTCTTACGAGTGTTTAACAGTATACGTAATGAACAGTCGAGCGCGACATGAAGATTATCGCGCGAGCGTCGACCGGCCTAGCGTCCCAGGGGCCCAGCGGCACGTTTCAGAACAGTGAAAATCAAGATTGCGCATTCTTCTCGCCCTCGTTGGCTGTTCCATGCTACAACAATCGCCCCTACGACGAACTCTACTCCCTTTCTCTGTGTTTTAAACTTTACATTCATTGCGATCAGGTTTATTATTTTGCGCTCTTATCGTCTCGGACAATAACAAAATTGCTGAGAAAGATCTGGTATAGCTGGTGCTTGGCATTGCGTCGTTGAAACAGCTTGCTAAGTTGAACAAAATATATGATATTGTCACAAAAAGAACAACAGAAATGAAAATGCGTCTTCCTCGTACGGGAGTGATCACCGCTAAAGTAACAGCAAAAAGAGTGAGTGAAGCTTGCCTGATACCTCCCTGTCCTCGAAAGAGGAATCTGGGCCATGGCGCTGTTGTAGTTTTCAGTCGGCGCTCGCGCGATAACCTTCAAATCGCGATCGACTGCACTTAAGCTTATCTGCGGTACAGTTTATGAATTCCCATTCGGTTTTTGTAAGACAATTCCGCTGGCCTGTGACTATTGCAGGAAGAGGATTATCAGAGCAGCGACAACGAAGCATCATGCTGTAAGCTGCTACCGCGTAATGGTCACCAGTTTCATTCGTTGCGTAAAGTACCGAACACAAAAGAGCCTGTACGTATCTGATCCCCTCTCTTGCTGTGCGACTTCGATAGGAATTGGCAGTCCCTTCTAACTTTCGGCCATAAACCGGTTCGAGGTGGTGCTTGCTGCACTCGCAATGTTCCCGCTTGCAGAAATGACGACGTCGTATTTCCGAAGTAGCATTACTCCTTGAAGAGAAGCTTTCTGTGATGTCCCTAACGGCCGCGTGATCGTGGCAGAAGGAGCAATAAAAGAGCGGTTGGAGCAGCTGTGCTCGACTGCAGGATAGACGTGCGTGGCACAAGGGAGAGTGTTCTGTTAGCTAGCGGCAAGGTGGGCAGAAGAAGGGAGAAAGAAAAGGCTTTTATTGTCTCCGCAGTGCTTAAGGTACCGGGATCAAGTATAAATATATGTGCTCAGTCTGAATACCGTCATTCCTACGTCCGCGAAGACACGACATATAATGTTTCGTTTTGTTTACTTCGTAATCAATACGGCATAGAGCGCAGCTGCCATATCTTCCTAATTTGTCAAATTACACTTCGTTTCGTCATTTACTGGAAATTTATTATATCAAATGTCACCCTCTAAAATTCCACAAAGGCAAGGACACGCTTTTCTGGCGCAGAAAAACGTCAATTCCCACATTGTTTCAATTCGAGTTAGACTGTGTGATTTACCATCTGCAGCCGAAAGTATATTATGAAAAAATTGGCCGCGTATCTGCGTGCTTCGCTGCAATGTCGTCGAAAGACGATAGTCTTCTGCAATTTATGTTTTTTTTTTGCCACAGACAGCGCCCCCTCTATGTTGAATTGGCCGCATCTGGATGGCATTGATAAAATAGAGGAGGCGCTGCGTGAGATATGGACGCCATCTGGCAGTGGCGTCGGGAAACATGAGCTTGTGCAGGACCCATGGCCACTGCCAGGTGGCAGAACCATATCGTCGGCAGAGTGCCTTTTTTTTAGTGCATAACGTCGCATTTTCAGCGCAGCCTAAGAAACACTAGGGTCTTTAGAATTACGTATCTATGTATTACGTATCTATGTATTTTCTAGTAAAGGAACACACTACCTAGTATTTACGTATTGGTGTTGCGCCTCCGATATGCATAATATTTGGTTTTCGATCGACAATGTTCACAGGTATGAACGCAGCTACCAGTTCGAGATGGCTGGGCGTTCAGCAAGTGCTTAAACTTTGGCCGGATGACAGACAGACAGACAGACAGACAGGCCAAAATTTCTGCGTTCAAGTATCCCCCTAAGAAAGACTATCGTCTTTAAAAAATTGTTGCCAGTTGCACTAAATCGCGCAAAGCTTGGTACAGCGAAGCACGGGCCCAACGCCGCTCGTGCACCCCGTCGACCGACTCGTCTAGCTTCTAGGAGCGCGGCTTCCTCCTCGGGAGTGCGCAGCCAGAGGTTGCGCGCGATGTCTCCGTCGGTGGGCGTGGCTTAGCTACTGCGCATGCGTGGCTTGGCCAGGTGGTGCGGTGTGTGGTCGCTAGACGACGCAGTGCTTCCTTCTTTCCTTCCTCTTTCTTCCTGTCTTGTTTCGCTCTCTCTACTTCTTTCTCTCTCTTTCGTTGATGTTCTCTCTGTCTCTTTTTGTTTCTGCGTTTCTTTCTCTCTGTTTCTCTCTTCCTTATTCTTTCTATGCTACGCTTTACTTTCTCCCCTCCTCCTTTTCCTTCTCCTCAGCATCACATTTCTCCTCCTCACGCTTACTTCCCTTTCACACCCCTTTGCTACACTGTACTATACGAGGCTATGCATGCTGTGGTAGCGTGCCTGCCGTGTGGTTAGGACGCTCGCCTTCGGATCGAGGGTACGCGGGTTCGAATTCCGAAGCCTGATGAACAAATTTTTTGGGCAAGAATTTTTCTCTTTCTTGATATCTTTCTTTCCGTCTCACTGTTTCTCCCTTTCTTTCCTTCTTTCTCTCTCTCTCTGTACTCCTCCTCTGGGTTATTACAGGCCACGCCGCGGCGTTGAGTAGTGGGTTGTGCCCAAGTTCTGCGGCACATACCCGTTCATGATGATGGTAGTTTTCGGGCACGGCCACGCACTGTACGCCGAGGTAGAATAGCTGCACTGTTAAAAAAAGCGGATGGTTTTTTTTTTTTTCGAAAAAACGATGTGCGAAAGTGGGGGGTCGCCTTAGATTCGAGTACAATACATACATACAAAAAAACTTTATTGAAGGACCAGAGGGACTGGTGTAAGGAAGTCCTAAGACCCCATCAACCAGTCGGCGGCTCCACCCAGGTCGGCACCGGAAGATGAAGACCCTCCGCGACGGCCCGGGCCCTCCGGACAGCCAGTAGTTGCAGACCCAGGTCCGGGCTGTGTAAACTCCGCCGCCACGAGTCCTCGTCACATAAATCCGCCCCCACATTCGCGGGGCACTGCCAGAGCATGTGAGCGAGCGAGCAACTCTCGAGGCCACAACGAAGACACTTGTCTTGAAAGTCCGGCTCTATCCTACGATACGTTCGCGGGCAGAGATATGTACCCGTTTGTAGGAGTCCAAAAGTGATTCCTTGGGCTCTGTTAAGCGTAGCATTAGGAAGGGGAAAACGCCTCCTACCCAGCTTGTAGCTTTGTAGCTAGACGTAATCTCATGGAACGTTGTGAATGATTAAGTTTTGTTTTTTCTGGCCTTGCGAATTTCGGGGGTCGGCATAGAATCGGGGCCGGCCTAGATTCGTGTAAATGTGGTATTCTAATTAAACTTATGCTCCGATATTACATACATCCAATATAACTCTTGACTTAAACCAGAATCATCGATTTCGTGCCAGTTGTACTTCTTTGAAGGCTTCCTCAAAATTCTCGGAAAACCGGAAGTAAGTGCTCGACCGGAAACACTTGAAAGAGAAACAAGAGTGTCACTCGGTTCTCGTGCATTTAACTAGATACCGCGAATAATAATATCAGTAGTAATAGTAGTAGTAAGAAGAAGATGCCGTGAGTAAGACTAAAAAGCGAGCAGCATTCCAAGCGCTCCGCTTCCTCTGCTCGCGCAGCCGGCTGCTGCTAGATCATTGAGCTATGTGCCGTTTCAGCAATCGACCAGTCCTCCAGTGACATGTTCTCAATTTATATCGCCGACACCCTCCCTTACACTGAGCTTCTTAAGTGCCTACACAAGTTTAGAAATTTGTTCGATGTTTCTCGAACGCAACTGAGCTGCACGTCGGAAGTGCGGCATTGTATTGACACCGATTAACGCGAGTTGTTGCGTAAAAGACCGTGCCGCGTCTCCTTTTAAAGTGCCTCGCATCGTTAACCACAAAGACAAAGATAGGCTTCCACGCGCCTTTGTACAACCGTCCCACAGTCCCTGGGAATCTGCTTGTCGTCCATGTTCGCATAAGAGACGCGGCCTATTCATTTTTGCGTCGACAACCACCGGTTAAGTAAGATAACGCGCAAATATATCAACTATTTGCCACTTATCGACGAAGTACATGACCACCTTTAACGAGCGCAATTCTTATCGTTAGTAGACTTGCGTTCTGGTCACCGGCAGATCCCTATGACTGAAGTCGATCATCACAAAAGTGTATTTGTTTCATCTGACGGCTTACGATGGAGGATGGTGGTCCTGCGATGATGACCCTGCAATGAGTGGCATTCAGGGGGATCGGCCAAGAGTCGGCCGGATCATTTAGTCAAAAATTTTTCAAGTGCTATTAGAGGTTAAAGTGTATTTAACGCGATGGCCTTCAAATTTCGTTCACTTGCAGTGAGTGCACTCCATTCCAGAGATGACAAACGCCAGATAGCACGACCAGTGATGTAGACAGTGAAGAAACAAACTTTATGGCTGCCGCACCACTGAGCTCTCCTGCTCAGGAAACGCGTCGAGTGAAACGTAATCATTGTTTCCCACCGTTTGTGGCAGCCTCACTCGGCGGGACTTTAGTCATCGCTGGTCTTGGCGTGTGGTTCGCCACTGTCGCACTGCAGCGAAAGGAAGAGCCTGCGCCCAGCCCTGCGAAGAAGTCCGTGCGTTGTCTCACTAGCGCCTCGAGCGAGATGGCCAACTACGTCGGCGACGCAAGAGACCCGTGCACCGATTTCCACGGTCTCGTGTGCAACAAGAGCGGCTACCTAGATGCCCGCACTGCCTTCCGATTCAAGTTCACCAAGGACATCATCAACAGGTACTGAACCACTTACACTCACTGTACTGTGGAAGGACCCAAACTACAGCGATTACGGCTACAATTCGGATCTTTCCACCATGCGAATTGTAGAAATTTAGCTACATTTAGCAGTACTGTTGCTGAATTGTGGCGATCACAACCATAATTTTGCTTAGGCACCATGCATTCGAGATGTCCCGTGTGACTGCAGCCCAGAACGCAGAGCATAGCGGTTAAAAAAACAATGTTGAGACGGGCCCGGACAAAATGGAGCGCGTTGCGTGCGTCTCCCCCCCCCCCCCGCCCCCCTGCATGAGTGGACGGACTCTGGCCTGGCTAGAGGGAAAATGCGTGCGCGCGTCTGTTTTCTTTGTGGCCCTAGCGGCAAATGTCAACGAACTTGGGATGGGCCTCTGCTAGCAACGCAGCTACCTCTGGTCGGTGGACTAGAGTTTACTGCTAGTTGTTTTGCGCATACCTGTTATATAACCGCAGAACTCGCCACCATTTCTTCAGAAAATACGCGGTTTTACGCTTTTGAGCTGTAACTTTTATTCGGCGAATAGGTTCAGCGGAATCCCGCAAGGTCACGGAAGGGTTAAGAAATGGCAATTGACAACCGCCCGTTTGTAGCACGAAACCAGAACAAAATTCATACGGATTTCTCGGAAAGATGGCTTCTTAGTTATCAAAGAAATCGTCCTGCACCGGGGATCGAACCCGGGACTATCGCCTTTCTTAGGTGGCCGGTCTCCTTGTGGCTTCGTGCTACAAACGAATGGTTGTCAATTTCTAGACATATATATCGGTCACCGACGTTTTAGGAAAGATTTTCTTGGTAGCTGGCGTGAAAGAAATGAGAAAGAGTCGGCGTCTTGTGTGGCTTTATCCTTGCTGAGCGAAGAAGGAATGATTTTCAAGAATATCAGCCTTCATTACATTAATTTCGCGCAAGGATTGGAGAGAAAACTCAAATGTGTCTTAAGGAACCTCAAGCCTGGAATCAATCTTTCTCTTAGATTTTTTAATCGTAAATTTTCAGATCATGTTCATTGATATGCTGTATTAACATTATGTGCAATGGTTCCTACCTGGGTGGCTAATTTACAGTTACGTAACTCAAATAAACTTTGTAAATACTAATAAGCATTTAAAGCGTAGAAGAAACTCTTTGTCTAACAGTGCGCTAACGAAAATACTTGGCGTAAGAAGTTTTTGTGGTTACTGGAACTGATTTGCACGCAGGTCCTTTATCCGTTGAACAATAGGTACAGCAACAAAAAAAATAGACTTAAATTCATTCTTTGCAGAGTCGCCTCAAAGATCAAAAGAGTCAACTTCTGAATGACCACTATTTGGCCTGAGTAAAGACAGCTGCTACTGGCAAAGTGAAACTTGAGGAAGCCGCCGGCAATACGTTCAAGATGTTTCGCTCGAAGTCCGATCTGAACACTGACAGCGACGTCATAAAGTTGATTGGTGTGCTTAGCATTCAGCTCTGGCTGTCCATGCCTCTCTACGTTTATACGGGACTGGATTATCAAGGCGGGTATTCGTATGTGGCCCTCGCGCCATCAGCTTCCCATTGCACACCCAACTTTTTCACTGACGAAGACCTCAAACCTATCGCCGAACGCTTCGTCAGTGTTCTGCGGTCCGAAACGCAAGAGGACATTACAATTGAAATTCTACGATCTTGCAAAGAGCTTGGTAAGGGAAGATGACGAGGGTGTTCTGAAAGGAAATTTTTCGGTTTTGAACGCTGTTAGCCCCTCCGTCAGCCTAATTCTCTGGAAGCCATACCTCCTGGAAGCGTTCACTATACGTGGACGGGAAATATTCAGGGCAGTAGCGAGAACTTGAACGTAGAAATAGTGGGTCCCGCGAAGATTGGCAAGCTCCTCGAGCTCTGCATCCTCCCAGAACAGCGCTTGCCAGCAGTGGCGTACCTGGCGCTTTGGAGCATCTATAAATTCTTTTGGGAGGAGCTTCTACTGGATACAATAGCCAAGAGCGCAGCGGAGCGTGCCGTGATGTGCCTCAAGAACATTAACAACTACCGATTCGTTTGGGCCAGTATCGCAGTGGGCAGGCTCAGACAGCCACAGCACGACGCGCTCATCGTAGACTTTTACAAGAGCGTCATCCGTTCCCCGTTAACACAGATGGAGACGATCTTGGAGTACGTGCATTCGCGAAACGAGAGCGTGCTCGATATTCCTGGACTAATGTCGGGTTTGCGGCTCGTGCTACCGGGATATTTGACGAGCGCCTATCCTCATCGACTGCCCCGGCTCACGAGGGACTACTGGTCGAACGCGTTCCTCATGAGGCATCTGTAGCGGACGGCGGACTTGACGGACAAAGCCCGTGGTTTCAGCGAAGTTTATTCCCTACAATGGGACATGTTCACGCACCCAGTCATTTTCAGCAAGAACCACGTCGTGTTTTCGCCCATCGTCTACTCGATGCTCAAATAGCAAGCGCAAGGACAAGAAGGAACAGAGGCTGCTCGACGCGTGGACCGTAGAAGTGAACATAGCCGACAACCTCTTCCCGTGGATGTGCGATTTGGCCTTGTCTGAGCGTGACCAAGGAAACATTGTGGTTGGAGAGTGGCTGCACTGCCATCGGCAGCCCGCCGACGCGAATCATCGTCGTTTCACGATGATCGTGTACCCGTGGCTCTCCGTGCGCGTAGTGCTGCGCGTGGCCCAACTCGACTGTTGGCACGGCGTGACCATACACTGGAGCACGTGGACTTAGCTGCCGGCGCAGATATTTTACGGCCTTTTTTACACGCGCCACATGTGCGGCCGTATCGCCGGCACCACGGCGTTGAAGGTTGAGGATGCACGCGCTTCCTGGATTCAGCGCGGCCTTTCAGTGTCCGCTACCGGCTACAGGTTCACGTGATCTGTGCGTTGCATTGCAGCAATGACCAATAGCATGCAAGCACCCACTACGCGTATGATTATGTGCTCGATCGACCATATATGACGGCGATTACTGCCGCACCATGCGGCATACTTTTTGTTCGGGAGAGGTTGTGAACTGTCATGTGTTAGTATAAATGTATTACATAATTCGGCACTAGTTACGTATGTGTCAGTTTTTATTGAAGTTAGCTTCCTACGCTTCTAAAGAGATTTATGCATCAGTGCGACCAAGCTAACTGGGCACTGCTTTGTCCATGTCTACTGTACTTCTTAGGCGTAATGAGCCAGAAGTTTCAAGAATAAGAAATCAAGGAGATATTAGGCAAGATAATTGTAATAGCCATGGATGCTCTACACTTAGACGTCTGACACAACCTTAATGAAAACCAGCAGGATAATGAATCAAGGAAGGTATAGGGAACGGTAAATGTACTGTTTTAAGTGTTTGCAGTAATTATGATGTAGATGCGAAGAAAGTAAAGTGGACAAAAAGAAAACTTGCCGCCAGCAGGGACCGATCCTGCAACCTTCGGATTACGTACCAGATGCTCTACCAGTTGAGCTACGGCGGCGGTCGTCTCCTCGTCCAATTTATCGGGCATACTTGACGCCTTCAGGTAGCATACGAGGGCTTATTGGTCAGCTGTCTGCTCGTTAAAGGATCACGTGCTCTGTGTACGCCAGCTGGCAGAGAAAGTGTTCCACACGCGCTGTCATGGCTACGAGCGTCGCTGACTAACACTCCCCGGTTTGCAGTCACATAAATACTCGATAATGTGGGCAAGGGACGACCGCCGCCGTAGCTTAATTGGTAGAGCATCGGGTGCGTTATCCGAAGGTTTCAGGTTCAGTACCTGCCGTAGGCAAGTTGTCTTTTCGTCCACTTTACTTTCTTCACATCTACATCCCAATTACTACAATACACATAAAACAGTACAATTACAGTCCCCTATACCTTCCTTGGCTACATTATCAGCTGGTTTTCATTAAGGGTGTATCAAACAAAAGAAATGAGCCCTCAAAACTCCCTTCCTTCATACACTTAGTAGTTCTAGTACACCAGTAGTAGTATGGGCTGGCGGTCTGCGCCGCATCGTGCTGCATTGTTCGTGTTAAGGCGCGTTACTTTTGCTAAATCATGAATCACGATTGGCCTACACCCACACATTTTGATTTTAGACTGAATTAATGATTGAATGGTAATAAGTGAAACTGACATTACCCTCCGTTAATGAGCGATTGTTAAGGAGAGTTTGTTGGAAGTTGATATAAAGTGCGCGTTAAAATTGCAACACCTGATGGCCTTGGAGTCGTCTTAGGCGAACGCATAAGGGACCCCGTGAGTTTTCTTTTTTCTTTTACTTCATGTAGGTTAAGAGGCCACGAACATCATGCACCACTGTGAGAACGAAGGACTAATTGCGCAGAGATCGATATAATGCTTGCAAACAAAGTTTGGAGAAGTGGCAGCTTTATTGTCCTTTGCTGGTTCACCCGTATCACTGGTGCGCACTTAACGCAAACTTGCGCTACCTTGCGGTACGTCTCTTGAAAACAACGCGGACGACGCGGGTGGCCTAAAACATTCTTCACCTATGCACTCCCATTTAAACCGTTTCGTTGATAGGTAATACTTTAATGGCTTTGCTGGGTCGCGATATTCCAGCCTCAAGTGAAAGAGACGATTGGCTTCCATGTGATGTCTACGGCTTTCTGGCACCGCTTTTGTGGTTTAGGTTCGTTTCAGGCACGAAAACATGGCCATCTGTATGGTAGTGAGGGGCTTTGATTGCGTACGTTCTATCTATATCCCCGCACAGGAGTCGGCGATTTGGATTGTGCTAGCGCTACGGCGGAACCTTAAAACACTATTTTCTCCCAAATTGAGCATTCGTCTATCGAAACACCAGTCAGGTGACGTTTCGCGAAACGGCATTTTAACTATGCACGTCGTCCTAATATCTGCCCTTAATGACGCTTTAACGTTGCCGTGATCTCAACATCACTCTTTTCTATGCTCACCTTGATACATAAATACCGTTTGTTCCCTCACTCCGCGAATAGTTGAAACTATAGCTCACATACTTGATTCGTTCCTTGTCATTACCTGAATTTATTGAAAAAAACAAGAATTAACCAATGGTAACTCTAAGACCACCCTGCCTCTGTTCTTGGATGTCTTTTTTACTTAAACATTTATAAGCGCCACTTTACGATTGTCTTTAATGCTTCCATCTCCGTCTCTCACCTTTGGCTTCGTGTTTTAGTTTCTCTTCCCATTCCTGTTATAGCACAACATATAGTACAACAGGGCTGCAGTATGTAAAATATATAAATGCATAAAATAGCACGAAAATAGCCGAGACCAGGACGAAAAGTAACCTCCAGGAAACGTCTGGTAACAGCAGGTTAACGCAGTTTGTTTAAAAAGACCGAAGCACCATTGGAGCCTGTCGCATTTCCTTTTATGAAGCGAAAGAATGCGACACGCCCGGGATAGCCGCCTTTAAACTGTACCTCACAACCAGCGCACGTCGTGCAAACCCTATACAGAGCTGCAGAGAGTGATAGTTCGACACATCTAAGGCCGCTGTGTGTTCAAACTCGCCTAAACTATATAGTTGGGTAGTTGTGCTGCACCTACCAGTTATAAAACAAAAAGAAAAAAAAAAGAAAAGCTACAGCTTATCAAATTATCCTGGTAGCGGTAAGTAATCTACCGCGGCGGAAGCTTAGATGCGTTAAGAAAAGCCAGATCTCTACTCCAGCACTTTCCCACATAATCCGCTTAACTCGGAGGCCACATGTTGTTAGAAGGCGCGTATATAAAGAAGTGTTCACAAAGAGACAAGGAAAGAATGTATATGTAATAGAGAAAAGTTTCCCAGAACACCTGGCGCTGAAGTAAGCTGCAATTCAATCCAAATGTACTTTTACGAAACACAACTCAGCGTTTAGAAGCGGCAAATAAATCCGTAAAATTTCAGCGTGCGTGCGTGCGTGCGTGTAGTACTTTCAACACATTTTATGTGGAGCATTGCATCGCTATTGCGTAAGTATTCTAGGGCTAATTTAATATCAAAAGCGGGCGTGTCCCTCAATTCGTAGCGTAGAGCGCATTGCGCCAATGGCTTCATCCTCCATATTTTCTTGATAGAGGCGGCGGTGCCATAGGAACGATGCGGTGCATTGCCGATGACTACTAAGTAAATGAATAGACATAAAGAGGACAATGTTGGACTGCTGCATTGAACGTTCGATCACCACTCCGCTAGGGCGCCTCGATTGTAGTGCCGCCACGGAGGAGGCGGACACATCGAGGCACCGTACAGTCCGCAGCAGTCCGATGCCAAGAGTATAGAAAACCCATTACAATATTCCGCGTGTAATCAAGCTCGCTCAAACGCTTGGTGGTTTCTTGAATTTCACTCGTGCAAGCGAGTGCATCGAGACGCTTGGTACGCACGTGTCTTGGTTGGACCTTGATCACAAGGCAACGCCCATGCAATGTTCCAAATAAGTTATATTTATTGACCATCCTAGGAGTTGTGCCCGTTGTGCCATCAAAGCGGGAACGTGACAAAATGCGTCCCGGTGAGACGGCCTGACCACATGCCAGGCGAACTGCATACTAAGAAAAACAAAAACAAAAACTAAACAAGGTTACCATTCAGCATAGTTGGAATTTGGGCTCGTTGGTTCATTATCGTCGAAGAAAATAGCGCTGATTGAACAAGGACAAAAGACCCACAGCGCCTGTGTGGTGTGTCTTCTTGCGTCATTGTTGAAACAGCGCTGTTTACTTCGAAGATTACCTGTTACTACTTTTTGATGAGTCCTGACAGGTCGAATGTATAACTCTCTGAAGATACACGTTATGTGTATCTTCAGAGAGTTACAAAAGAGTGTAATATCTCAGAGAGATAACTCTCTGAGATATTACACTTTTTTTGGATTCAGAGCCTGAATGTCCAACGAGACGGAATGTACAACGAGACTGAATGTCCAATGGGTCACGTGACCGGCGAGACTGAATGTCCAACGAGACGGAATGTCCAACCGAGACGGAATGTCCATCGAGACTGAATGTCCAACGAGACTGAATGTCCAACCGAGACGGAATGTACAACGAGACGGAATGTCCAACGAGACGGAATGTACAACCGAGACGGAATGTCCAACGAGACTGAATGTCCAACGAGACGGAATGTCCAATTTAGAAGAGATAAACGTGTCCTCGTTAGAAATTTCTCAGACAACTGATTCATTGGGTTAAGATAGCCTAACGAAAGATCGCATTTTTTTGTGTGTGTTTTCCAAATATTGACTGTCTGTGGCGTCGGGCGTCGTATTTTTGTTTCCGTATTCGCTTTCCTGCATTTACCATAATTTCAAATTTTGTTAGTTTTATTTCTGTTTTGTATTTTTAGTTTTCATATGTATATTGAATATGTTACTTTAATGCTTTATTTTGGTTGTTTGCATACTTTGCTGTTCCTGTTTATCTTTGTCATAAATCGGACATCACAGCCCCTTAAAAGATTACGAGAGAGGGCGCTCTCTCGTCCACTTTGTGCGGTATCTATCTGCGTTTAATCGCTGAGAGCGTTACCAGCGCCACTCGTAGCTAAGGCGGCGAGTGTGAAACACTATTTTTGCCAGAAAGCGTCACGAGGCAGGACGAATCCCTTGCTATGAAAGTGCGAAAGAAGAATAGTTCGAGAGACTCAGTTATTTGTTAGGAAACCAACAGCCAATTAAGCCAAATAAAACATTGGGGACATTATTTGTTGCTTTTTTTTAACTTCGATGTAATAATTATAACCCATATGCAAAGGAATCCAAGCAGACGAAAAAACACCCTTTCCATCGGTGGGATCCGAACCCGCAACCTTATAATTACGGCGGCGATTTGCGCTTGCTAACACTCCCAGGGATCAAGCTCACGTAAATACTCAACAAAGTGGACGAGGGAGCGCCCTCCATCGTAGCTTAATTGTTAGAGCATCAGACGCGTAATGCGAAAGTTGTGGGTTTGAAACCCACCGAAAGAAGGTGTGCTTTTTCGTCCCATTTAAGTCCTTTCAATTTAGGTCATATTCATTACACCACAGTTAAAAAGATCCACAAATAACGTACCTATGCTTTCCTTGGCTTGATTGTTGGCTTTCTGCGAGCCCCTAGAACAATTCTTCTTTCCTCTTAAAGAATGCGGGTCGAAGAAGCTAGGGAGGAACTTTTCCTTTAAAATTAAATTCTTTGGTTTTACGCGCCAGAACCACGAAATGATTATGAATCATGCTGAGTGTGGGATATTAGTTTTAGTTTTGACTACCTTGATGAAAACATGTCATGGCATTTCGGCTAGAGAACCGCGGGCCGGTATAGGAAAGACTAGGCCGTTAAAGAGGTGGTGTCACCAAATTTTGAGGCTATAAAAAGCCTGCTGTAGGCTTTCTCTGTAAACAAGGACGCTCAGCACGAAGTATTGCACGCAGCAAACGTTTAGAATATATTTTAATTCACTTCCAAAGTCTGTATAAATACTCATTCTCGCGATCGAGACCCATCGCTAGCGCGTCTGACACCGACGTCACTGTGTAGGAAGCGTAACGAAAGTTTTAGTGACGTCACACCACATTAGAGTGACGTGCAATGAGCGGTGACCTACACCTCCGCTGCACCGGGCCAGTCAAGAGAGCATCAGGCCATTCGCTGCGAAGTGCTCATTTTTTCTGAGCTTATTGCCGAAGTAGCCAATCTTGCTCGCGTTTTGCAGTGCTTCGCGTGAATAATTTTTCATTACAACACATAGCATACAGGTAATCGTTGGCGACAATAAAACCGTTTTTATGATGTTTAAAATAATTTGAGGACTTTTCAGAACCGGCCTGAACACGAGCTTTTCTATTACTCTTCCAATGATGTCGATATTAGTGCTGTGAAGCTCAAGTGAAAAAAAAACTGGGTCGGGAACAGACTTGTACGCATTACAGTGAAAGAGCGTCAGCGATTACAATTACCTTTTTAAAAAAAACTAACGGATTACCGAGAAAAAACTGAAAGCTAATCGATTACTCAACAAGGTGACGTACCGGGCTTTTTGGTTTTGCATAATTGTTAAAGTGTGGTAAAGTTACAGGTACATATTTTTAGGGAGGACGCACATAACAAAAGCATGAAAAGCGCAAACTTTCAACTCGATTTGTTGAAAAGGCATCAAGTTATATGAACACGAGCAAACGGGTGCAAAAGGGAGCTCTTTAAATATTTTAAATGCAAAGCATTTCTTAGCGAACCTCTGGCACTTTGAGCGTTTCTATCTACGTATCTATCTATCTATCTATCTATCTAGCCGCCTACGTCTGGGTGCTCTCATGATCGCCTCCTTAACTTGGTCTAGACCAAAATTTGCATGGTAGGGTAAGAGGATTTGACGAATATGACTGTCGGGTCATGACATGAATAACGTTAAAATCCTGTCGCGTACGTCGTCAAACCCTTTCCACTAGACACGTGTGGCACATACCCGTTTACCACGGGCCGCGGTGTACGGGTATGCGCCACAGATCGATTGACAGTTTATATCTTCCCTGGAACGGCGACAACAGACATTGGTAACTTAAATGCTAGAACGTTAAGGAAAACCAATATCGGCAGCGTTGACTCAAAGAATGGAAAGAATGAAAATTAGATCCCAGCAGGAATCGAACCCAAGCATTCTGCGTGGCAATCAGGTATTCTACGACTGAGCCACGCCAGGTCTATAAACTGGTTTGGGAAAACAGCCTACGCAGGCGTAGTGTCGGTGCAACGTCAATTGTGGTTGTGGTGCTGGCTATCTAATTTTACAAGAAAGCAATAGATACTACAAGATACTCCTACGATGTGTACTTCTACGATACAGGCGTCATATCAGATTAACGTCTGTAGCTCCAGTGTTGGCTCCGCTTTTATAGCAGTATAATAAACATTACGTTTGTATTCCTATGATTCAGGAAGCTATATTGAAGTATTGCTTGACCCCGGAGGTATACATTAACGAAAGTTACATATGATATCCACATCACCGTACGGTAAAGTGCACTTCGTCCACCTGAACGACGCAGTGTCCTCTTCATTTCTTACGAGGCTGGGCGATGGCCTCATGCTGACCGAGGATGATGCCAGATTGCTTGATAGCCGCCTTGTAGAATAGGCTACGTAGGCCCAGGTAGTCTACGAATACGACAAACACCATCCACTGATGTTGGTCTACGTAGCACTATCCAGGCCTACCAGCCTCGACGGCCTATACCTCACCAACGCGAAGGGTGGCTTCAAGTTCCGACATGTCGCCGGCTCTGTCGACAGACAATTCGTCGACGAAATGACCGAGGCATCCACGAATTCCAACAGCTCTACTATACCACATACTTCACTACACATGGACCCCTCGTCACCCCGATCACGACCGGATCCTATAACAAGTCATGACCAGCTGCTGGTGCTCACTGATCACGGTGATGATGCCCTTGTTCAAGAACTGTCAAGAACTTCTTGCACACATGCACACGGGTTCGTGAAACGTGCGTGCGTTCTCGGGACATGTATAAGCACTACATATCAGCTTACCGCTTCTGGTGTTGGTAATACCCACGTTCCCATTGGCAGCGTTACCCTACCGTCAACAACTGGTTATATCACATATGCGGCTCTTCAACATATATAAGTGTGCGTATAAAAGTTATACAAATCTTTAGCGTCATTTTGTAACGTGTCGCTCGGTAAAAAACGTTACGCCACAGTCACCTACCCGCCGCATGCTTCGCATACATCGACTCCCACGGTACGTGGGATCTGCCGAATTTTTTTTTAAGAATTGGTC
Organism: Rhipicephalus sanguineus; assembly: GCF_013339695.2. Taxonomy (NCBI): domain Eukaryota; kingdom Metazoa; phylum Arthropoda; class Arachnida; order Ixodida; family Ixodidae; genus Rhipicephalus; species Rhipicephalus sanguineus. The sequence goes on along the minus strand of NC_051177.1, from coordinate 104,880,622 downwards.
TATCTTGCAATCATTTATCTCTATAAACCTGTTCTTTTGCGTTATGACTACTGTGGCAAGAGCTTGCTAACCCCAAGATGACACGAGGTAAGTGCAACTCTGATATGAACAAAAGCCTGATGTAAATTTCTGTGAGATAACGTCTTGGTGAAAAGGCAAATTTTATGTGTCAGTATCTTCATTCTGGTTCTTTTGTTCCGTTTATTGGACATAGCTATCCCACATTCAAGTATTGTTCAGAATTTTTAGCACTAATGTGTTTTATGCCGGGATCGACCAACACTTCAGTGACGTATTTTCGTCACTGAAATGACATTTAAAAAATGCACACGATCAGATGGCAAAGCAAAATTTAAAGAAAAAAGTTTGATCAATGGGAGTCGAACCCACGTCCTCACGCTCCGTGACAAAAGATGCCGGGCACGCTATCCACTGCGTCACCGTCACACACTCTGGAGGCTTTACAAACACGCCCTTTAAATCTCACACTTTCCTCTCTTAGTGCTCTTGGTTGCCGTATGGGAGCAGTAAGGTGAAAATAACGCATTATGACCGTGGCCTCTGCGATTAGCTTCAGCAGCGCGTCGTTGCTGCGCCTCCGTTCCATTCGGTGCATTTCCAATAGGAGAAGTGCAATTTTGTCAACGCCTTAACACACCACGAGGTGGCGGCCTTAACCCAAGCCTTGGCCTCTCTCATATCATCCATCCATAGTGAAAATAGCTCTGCGATGCGCGCCTGCGTTGCCTGGCTGTAACACCGCGTTACCCACTTACGCTCACCCCTAGAAAAATCGCGGCCGCGCTTGAGGGTAGACACGAGGTGTGTTGCGTTTCCCTCTAGTCCCGCCCTGGTGTTCATTAATTCTTTAGCATGCAGTGGGATGGTGCATGTTAAAGAGCCCAAGTTTACGTCCCAAGTCCGATTTCTGCACCCAATCAGCGATGCTCTTCTGGCTGTCACACCGCTTTCTTCGAGTACGCTCTCCCCATTAACTGCTACAGCTACCACAAAGGTTTGTCTAATCGTTGATCATGGACATTAGTCGTCGCAATGGAGATGTGCTACTAAGCGTCGACATCGGTGCATCCATGTTAAACGGTGCTATAGCTGCCGAACAGCAATAAACATTTTGCAAGCTCTCTTATATCAATGTACAGTAAACATTCAACTACTTCTGTAAAGACGCATTTTACTTTCTTGTTATACAGATTCCTATGACGGGGGGATCAACCATGTGCTTTATGCTCCTTGCAATCCTAGCTGACGTATAGAGAGGTGTATACAATTTGAGTTGGAACAAACAAACGTTGCGATGTTGAAATGCTTTGGCGCCTGGCGCGCTTTTACGCTTCTACCCTGCAATATTACATGCGTTAAGGAAACTCCTTCGGCCACATGACATTCATATAGTGTTTTTTTTTTCGAAGCTGTTTCAAGAAATAGCGTATCTCTCTGGTAAACTCTTGCTTTCCACTCAGACGGTCTGGGTTCGATTTTCACTCCAACGCAAAAATTTTGATTATTTATCTTATTTGCACCTTTCTCGATTATTCATATAGTATTTTTCTCCTAAGCAGTTTAAACAAGCATTATGGCTCTGCGGTAAGATACTGGAAGATGACCGATTTGCCACAGTCAGCTTTCCGGCAGTACAACCGTGTAATGCCGCAAAGCTTGTACTGTGCATTACGGTATTGCGGTTCATTTTGCGGTGAAACCCACCAGCGGAGGAAATCATAAGTGCACCTACATTGCCGGATGATTAGTACGTCATGTCTTTTTAAATTTTAAAATTAGCGCCACGCAGTCTCAAGTCACGGTATGAGCACCGAAACGTCTAGTAAATGCTCCAGTGCATAGCTAAGGTTTCTTTTCAATTCTTCCACCTGCCACGCAAACGCTTAGCATCAACCCACTTGAATAGAGAACAGACAAGGAAGCCCAAATTTCTACGCCACTTCTTGGAATAGTGTCACAGATGATGACTAGACACCACTGAATCAGTTGGCCGAAGCATCATCGCATAGTGAACGTGCTACACGAATGCGACACGCCGCTACGGATATCTATTGAACACATGAAAAATATTCTACAGTACGATTCTTCCATTCACACGCAACACAGGCCTCACAGCACACGTATAACAAACTAAGTATCACTAAAGTGCAAGTAACAATAAAAAAGTGTATAAGGAGCAATATAAAGCTTCGACATGTTGCTGATTCTCAACGACATTTGTATATGGCAGATATTTCGACAGAAATGACTGTGATAATATCAGTGGGCCTTTGTTGCGAATAGCACCAGTAAGGTTGAATATCCCCCTGCTATGTTTCGGGATGTAATGCAGAAGCCTGTATAACAAATTCGAAACATAGACCACTTAATGCGCCAAAGTAGACCGTTGACAACATTAGCGGTATGACCAATCGCACTGCCCTGGCGAGAACCGTACATTGCAAGATATGCGCATGTCATCATATGTGCATTCTGACGATATTTACCAACTCTGGCCACAAGCACACACCGGCGATGATTATGTGCAAACGCCACCGCCTCCCACGCTACATGAACAAGTGTGTCTTGCTTACTTGTTCATGGCCTGGTGAATATAGACATAGATATACCTCCTTTTAAAGCGTCATTCGTTGGGTAAGTTTCAGGTATAGAAAGTTTTTGTATCATACACGACTGACGCACTTCTCGGTGCTAAAGGTCGACAATCTGACTCGTACGTGACTGCAGTCAGACTCTTACACATAATGCCTTACAGATGGTGAGTCGCTTGTCCGCAGAATGACCAATAATATCGGAGTGGGCGCTTCACAAAAATTTTGATTTGTGGCGTAGTAGGTGCGTTGCTAGTGTACTTGTATTAGTAGCCACAAGAGAGTTTCTAACGGGCTCTAGAAATGCCGCTCTTCCAGCTTTTGCTGCGACTGTGCTGCGCTTTCTGCGCAGGCCTGGCGTTTTTTGTTTTCAGGCGGCTCCTATTAGAGCAAGCTATTTAGGTTGTTCCACACACTTCTGCACTTTTGTAAGGTACAGTAAGTAGGTCATTTTACAACAATCGTCCAGAAAAAAAAACTCAAGCAGCTTCAATGACTTAACACATCGAGGACTTGTTAAACTGTGGAACTGGTAGCATCATAATGCTATTTCGTTACAAGGCTTTGCTCTAAGGTTGTTTTGCCACGATAAGCCTACACGAAAGTCCGGTCTTCTTATCCAAAGTCACAGAGCAATGATTAGAACTATTCATAGAGCACCCCACACCCCAGTTCGTCGCCAAACCTGGCGGACCTCAATCCCTACCAAGAAATGCTGCGCGCAGGCTCTCCTAACAGAGCATTCATGCATTATATTCGCATAAAATTGAAAACGGACAGTACACGAAGGCTACTAGAAGCTACACCATCACCTCTATTAAGCGACAAGGGCGGACTTACTCGCCAGCAAGAGATATTTCTGAATAAGGTTATGGCCAATGCAGCATACACACCACATGTACTTGACAAATGGATTAGACACAGACAAGCAGTTGCAAACACTTCTCCTCGATGCCCACGTTGTCAAGAATTATGCAGAGCAGATTTACATCACCTCTTTTGGATTTGCTCAGATTTCTCGCGAGGAAGAACACGCATCCAACACTTGCCACGCGACGACATAAGCGCTTTAGGAAACATACTACAGTCGAATGATGAAGCACAAAAAGCACTCTCGAACTATGCTAGTATAAGTGGCCTGTTTCGAGTGGTGTAGAAGAGGTCGACCATCTCGCGCGAGAGCGACTCCATTGAACATATACTGAAAACGGATTCACACCAAGTGATGTTAATTTATTGTGCATATGCTGATCACCCACCAATCCCTTCCCCACCTATTCCCAAACTGCGGCCGATCGCCTTCCTCTCCTGCAAAATAAAGGTTGAATTCATTCATTCATTCATTCATTCATTACTTGGCTTTGCTCTAAGGTTGTTTTTCCACCATATGCCTACATGAAAGTCCGTTCTTCTTATCCGAAATCACAATCATTAGAACACATGTAACGTACAGCTGCTGAAATTTTTGACGGTGGCGCGCACAATTCTCCAAGTCCTTGAAATGCCGCCGATAGTGTCGCCGTTTGCGTATATTGCGCAAGTGAATTCCTGTAAAGAAGTCTGAGTATCCTGACTGGAACACTGAGTGCGTGCTCTTCTTTCCTCTGCCTGCTCTTTGCATTGGGCACTGTCTGTCTGTCTGTCTGTCTGTCCGTCTGTCTGTCCGTCCGTCCGTCCGTCTGTCTGTCTGTCTGTCTGTCTGTCTGTCTGTCTGTCTGTCTGTCTGTCTGTCTGTCTGTCCGTCTGTCTGTCTGTCTGTCTGACTGTCTGTCTGTCTGTCGAATCTTACAGAATGGGCATGACTTTAGCCATCGCAGAACATTCTATTTATAGACTGCTTCTTCATTATTTACCGCACCGAAGAGGAGTAGTGGAGCTTGCCCTATTTGTGTGGCGCCTAATGCTCAGGAGCTACGGACACTCCTTCGGGCTTTTCCACTAAACTGGTTAACTACCTTGCCTTTCCTTCTCAACCATTTCTTCTTCTCAACCTAAAACATCTCCGCTGTTAAAAAGGGGGTTGGTGGTGGGGGCGTGGAGTTCTCATTAGTCAAGTCAACTTGTGGGCGCGGAGATGTCCGTTAACGATATTAGTAAAGCGGTGACACGGGCCGAATTAGCAATCTTCTAAAGCATGACAATGCATTTTACAACAAAAGCTGTTAGGAGATCACAACAATGGCCGTTTATCGCACCGTAGTTGTCCGCCGCCGGTGTGCGTAACCGCTATCACGCGAAATAAAACTAAATGAAATGTATCCAGGATGTAACGCGGTGTGAATCTGGGCCCTCTGCATGGGAGCCCAATATTATACCTCAGAGTCACACCGGTGCTTGAAACTGTTTTGCAAAAAGACGCTATACAGGCTTCATGTCAGGAAGAAACCACATTAACATATCTGATGTAGCGTGGTAGAAGAGTAAAATAACAACCAGGTGGTCACACAAAGCGAATTCCGCGGAATGAAGAATAATGGCGTAGTGGGTGCCTCCCAACTTCGCAAAAATTATGATTTATGGCGTAGTGGGTGCTTTGCTAGTGTACTTGTATTAGTAGCCCCACGAGAGTTCAAAGCGATTCTAGAAATGCCGCTCTTCCAGCTTTCGCGCTGTGACAGTGCTGCGCTTTCCACGCAGGCCTGGCGTTTATTGTTTTTTTTTTTGTACGATAGGTGTACATGGTCTTTGAGGACAAAGTTTACCTACTAGCTTCTGCTAAATACTCCAGTATGTTCCTATTCAATCGTCTAAAATTGCAGAAGGTAATTACTGGAAAATGTTCAGCCTAATTGCGCAATTTCTCCGGTGCCATTGTGTTAACTGAACGCCGCTTTACGACGACGACCGTGCTCTAGAGCGTCGTGCTTAAACCTCAATATGGCGGCCACGAAATTTGAATATTTCAAATTGGGAATATGAAAAGAGCATTTGTACATAAGCAAAAACGCGCCGTCTCGCATCCCGCCCTTCTGATATGTTTCTGCAGCGTGCAAAACTCCATTTCAAGCAACTGTGCACGTCGTGAAAGGACAATGAGAAAGGAAGTGTTGATCATTTATACCGCTAGTGCAACCATTTCGTAAGAGGGACACGTCGTCAGTTTGACAAATCAGGTGTGGCCAAATCATTGCCAAATCTAAGCATGAAATGACCCCCTCGGCGTTGTCTAATTGTTCTTAAGTACAGTGCTCGTCCGGTGTATGCATCAGAAGCACGCGTCTGTCTGCAAAATAAACGAAGCTCACCTAGATTCACTTAAGAAATATATTTCTGCTAAGTCAACACTCAGACTCGCACACAACAGGATCGTCCTTACACAGGTTACAACTGTGGCCTTCGAGATTGGCTCTTACAACGGCGCGTTGCCGAATGTAATCGCGGAGGCCAGGTTACAAACGACCAGAATTTCGCTCGACTGGGCTGACACAGACTAAGTATCATTGAAATCCAGCACATCTGCTGCTCAATCGCACTCGTGCGAAGTATACTCTAGCGGACTCACTCGGGCTTTTTAGTCAACCTTACTTTCTCAGTGTCAGACTCCCGGGAGTCTTATAAGTCTGACTGCAGTCACGTACGAGTCAGATTGTCGACCTTTAGCACCGAGAAGTGCGTCAGTCGTGTATGATACAAAAACTTTCTATACCTGAAACTTACCCAACGAATGACGCTTTAAAAGGAGGTATATCTATGTCTATATTCACCAGGCCATGAACAAGTAAGCAAGACGCACTTGTTCATGTAGCGTGGGAGGCGGTGGCGTTTGCACATAATCATCGCCGGTGGGTGCTTGTGGCCAGAGTTGGTAAATATCGTCAGAATGCACATATGATGACATGCGCATATCTTGCAATGTACGGTTCTCGCCAGGGCAGTGCGATTGGTCATACCGCTAATGTTGTCAACGGTCTACTTTGGCGCATTAAGTGGTCTATGTTTCGAATTTGTTATACAGGCTTCTGCATTACATCCCGAAACATAGCAGGGGGATATTCAACCTTACTGGTGCTATTCGCAACAAAGGCCCACTGATATTATCACAGTCATTTCTGTCGAAATATCTGCCATATACAAATGTCGTTGAGAATCAGCAACATGTCGAAGCTTTATATTGCTCCTTATACACTTTTTTATTGTTACTTGCACTTTAGTGATACTTAGTTTGTTATACGTGTGCTGTGAGGCCTGTGTTGCGTGTGAATGGAAGAATCGTACTGTAGAATATTTTTCATGTGTTCAATAGATATCCGTAGCGGCGTGTCGCATTCGTGTAGCACGTTCACTATGCGATGATGCTTCGGCCAACTGATTCAGTGGTGTCTAGTCATCATCTGCGACACTATTCCAAGAAGTGGCGTAGAAATTTGGGCTTCCTTGTCTGTTCTCTATTCAAGTGGGTTGATGCTAAGCGTTTGCGTGGCAGGTGGAAGAATTGCAAAGAAACCTTAGCTATGCACTGGAGCATTTACTAGACGTTTCGGTGCTCATACCGTGACTTGAGACTGCGTGGCGCTAATTTTAAAATTTAAAAAGACATGACGTACTAATCATCCCGCAATGTAGGTGCACTTATGATTTCCTCCGCTGGTGGGCTTCACCGCAAAATGAACCGCAATACCGTAATGCACAGTACAAGCTTTGCGGCATTACAAGGTTGTACTGCCGGAAAGCTGACTGTGGCAAATCGGTCATCTTCCAGTATCTTACCGCAGAGCCATAATGCTTGTTTAAACTGCTTAGGAGAAAAATACTATATGAATAATCGAGAAAGGTGGAAATAAGATAAATAATCAAAATTTTTGCGTTGGAGTGAAAATCGAACCCAGACCGTCTGAGTGGAAAGCAAGAGTTTACCAGAGAGATACGCTATTTCTTGAAACAGCTTCGGAAAAAAAAAACACTATATGAATGTCATGTGGTCGAAGGAGTCTCCTTAACGCATGTAATATTGTAGGGCAGAAGCGTAAAAGTGAGCCAGGCGCCAAAACATTTCAACTGCGCAACAAGCGTGTGTTTTGAGGCCCGCCCACTACAAAGTGCAAATACATATTTATTCATCATCAGCAACAATGGCATCAACAAAGTGAATAGTTGCTTAGGTTCGCGTGTTTCCTCACGGACGCGTAGTGGGCCCTTCGCCGATTCGTAAAGGAAAGAATTATGGCGCAGTGGGCAGTTAAATGTACTTGCTTTAGGCATTCTAGGCATTGCAGTAGTTCGTTTCCTTGCTGCACGGTTCAGGCATGCACCGAGAACCGAAGCCAGGCTAGCAGTTGAGATGGCGATTCGCATGGGGCCGGATTATGCCATCGCGTTCTCATATTGAAGGCGAAGCCCAAGCGTTATCTCAGTTTTTTTTTATTTTGACTTGCCCTTAAGGGTACTAGGCCTGTGTTTTGTGGGAATCGAAGAATTGTGGAATATTTTATCATGTACCTAGTAGGCACGACTGGTCGAAGCAATGTAGCGCAGGCCGGCCTGCAGTCGGAAACGGGAGCGTTCCGATCACAAACCTGTACATGTCCCAAGAGATCCCCGCCGACCTCGTTCGAAATGTGCAACCAGTCTTCGTACTGGTCCCATGTTTCTCTTTTCTTCCTTTCTTTTTTGAGAGCTATAAAGATACCACCACTTCCACCTGTACATGTCAATATTATACTATGTATATAGACATGAGGTGTTCTGTTGAACCATTAAACGAGACCACTTACCTTTTTGTTGGCAAACAGAGGAGAAAGAAGCCGCAGTTTCGCATCAAGTGCGAAGCAATGATGCGAAAGCAACAATTTTGAATAGTATCTGTAGTATAAGGCAAATAGTTATTTACTAAAGCAACAGGCCCGGCGGAACTGAAGAATACGCCGCGTAAGGAAACGCAGCCGCTGCAACGAGCGAAGCGACCTTCGTCGCAAACCTAGCGCTGAGAACAGCGCTTAGATGTATAGATGCTTAAATGCTTATAGATGCTTAGATGCTTAAAAGCGTATAGATGCTTAGATGTATAGATGCTTAAATCTATACATAAATATATAGATTTCCTTCAACCGTGCTATAATACGCTCCTGCATGAAACTGGCTCTCTGCAAGTATTTTTTTTCGAAGAGTTATATATTACTGCCTGTTTTGAGTCCACTGGTGCGCGTTACATAGTGCGCTAAGAGAGGCTGCGCTAACACATTGCAGCAATAAATTCCGCAATGTTCGTCTCACCGTCCATTCCGGCGTTCGCAAACTTCTCTAAGCCTTTCACTCCAGGTAATGAGACGCTGAGCCATAGCTTTAACATGCGGCTAATATTAATGCGGTGCCGGTTTAAGCATGTTAGCGCGCTTCTCCAAAAACCGCGACAATCTCAGGTTATTTTGAAGTGCTGCATGTCAGTGACATGTAGGTGCTCTCGCTAGAAATCTTTGGGAAGTTTCGCAGTTTTCCCAAATATTCGCCCGGCAATATCGAAATGATACGAAGCCGACTGTGCTTGCAACAGTGTGTAGCGTGTACAGGTTTTATAAGCTTGCCATAACAGAGCCGCAGCAGCACAGACACTAGCAAATGAAGATAGACAAGCTTCACTGCAGCCTGTAACAGTTTTCGCTATGTGTTCATGGTTGTGCCCTTGCACTGCGTTACATCATTGAGAAGAAGCTTCACGTTTGATTAAATGCAATTTTGCAATTTAAGCACAGGGAAATCTAAGAATTTATTTACATATATTTATTTATTTGATTTACATACATAGATACATACAAAAGGACCCAGAGAAAAGAGGGAGAGAGCAAGCTGGCAACAGTCACCTAGAGGGGCACAACGCCTGCCTACTCTTTCGGGAGGAGGGAACACACAGAGGAAAGCAAGTTAGGAGGAGAGAAAGAAGAAAGAATATACGGAATTAAAGAAAAAGTTGTTGAAGACTTGGACAAAAATAGGCAAACACACACACGAAGAAAAAACGATACAAAATACTTATAAACGTGTGGCCAGATCTGTTTGGCCCATAAATGTCAGGAGACCTCGATGGGCCTGGTCGCGTCGAGACACACAGCCTCTCAGAAAGAGGTAATCGTCAATAGTGTCGCACTTAAATCCGAAGAATTTATATTCCTTAATCAGCAAAGCCCGCTGCGTAACAAATCCAGGACAGTGTTATATAAGATGCTGAAGTGTTTCACAGGAGCCACAAACTGCACATAACGGGCTGTTCACAGGTCCTTAACGGCATAAGCGTTCGCGCACCAATACTGAGCCGACTCTCAGTGTATATGCGCCATTTTGACCCTTCTGCCGCAACAGAAGTGCACACCGACGCGAGTGGAATACGTCACGGCGCTGTTCTCATCCAGCGCTTCGATGGCGCGGAGCATGCCGTTGCCTACGCCAGTCGTTCATTGAACAAGGTCGAGAAGAATTACACCACCACAGAACAAGAGTGCCCCGCTGTGGTTTTCGCTGTCCATAAGTTCCGCCCATATCTCTACGGGCGGCACTTTTCGATCATTACTGACCACCATGCACTATGTTGGTTGGTTGGTCTCCGTGACCCGTCTGGCTGCCTCGCGCGATGACCGCTACGTTTGCAAGAATTTGACTTTGGAATGCATTACAAGTGTGGCCGCCATCATGCGGACGCGGACTGTCTCTCGAGGCTCCCTCTACCAACAACTGCATGTGACGCTGACAATTTTGATGACTTTCTAGCTGCCATCGACGATACTGCTTTTCCTGACCTCGCCACTTTCCGGAAGGAACATCGCAATGACCGCAGCTTGGATTCTCTATTCGATTCAGCTATTCAGCCGATAGATAAAAATAGCTTTGTTATCCAAGATGGCTTGCTCTAAAAAAAGAATTATGCAGCTGATGTTGCGCGCCTTCTTTTAGTGGTCCCTAAGAATTTGAGAACACACGTACTTCACGCTATGCATGATGACGCATCTGCTGGGCACATGGGTTTCGCCAAAACGTTCTACCGCATACTGTGTCGATCATACTGGACTAGTATGCGACGCAATGCAGAAAGGTATGTGGCCAGTTGTGATAACTGCCAGTGATTCAAGCCACAAAATACTGCTCCGGTCGGTCTCCTTCACCCTGTGACAACACCCTCATCGCCTTTCGAAATGGCTGGAGTGGATCTTCTCGGCCCATTTCCACGCTCATCAAAGAACAACAGTTTTCGATATGGATGGACGGTATGTGCGAGGCTTAGGCTGAAGCCACCACCTCATGGTGTATTACACGAAATTGCACTTCTTTTGGAAACGTGCCGAATGGGACGTTCAGAGCAAGGTTTTTTTTAGGGGCGAAGCTCCTAAAGCCGCGGGTCTGTCCCTCCTAGCTCGTACGTGACCGCCTATGCCGCGCGTATGTGCCAGTGGTGATGGACACGAAGCAGCACGAGTGTTCTTGGCCCAGCGCAGGGACGAAGAAGACGTTGCAGTTCTTTTTCTGATCGATAAAGCTTGTTTGTTTGTCGTGCTCCATGTCCTCGTCGATCCCACGTCGTTACACTGGTGGAGGTGCGGGGCAAGCTTCATGCTTGGCACTCCATCGCGGAGCCGACAATCGAGCCCGGAATCGCCACCACGCGTCGAAACACCGGTCCACCGATTCAGTCGCCGTCTGCTAGTCGCCGTCATGACCGTGTACCTCGCACCCAACCTATCTATCGGGGACGTCAAGTCGTTTATAGACGCTGCGTTACGTGACTACGACAACAAGTACAAGAACCGTCCGTTTGTGCTGGTTGGGGACTTCAACGTGGACCTCATTAAATCAGGGCTGGGCAAAGATACTTTGAAATTGTATCGCGATACGATACAAGATACTCAGGCAAGAAGTATTGGAGATACAGGTACAAAATACTGCCGCAATAATTGTGTCCGATACGATACTTGGCAATTGTATCTTAAGATACTTAGATACATTCTCAAATTTGTTATTATAGATTCATACAATGTAGCAGCAAACGCCTATACACGAAGATGTCTCCTTGAAAGTTTCTGAACTGTGACCTATTTAGTTTCATTTGCATGAAATGTCTGTTAGTATCTCAAAAGTTTTGCCCTTCTTGCTCAAAGTACATTAGTTTCCTTCCAAAACAACGTATTGGGGCTTGTTTTAGCTTACAGGACAACTGTTCACACACTTTGCTGACAGCGCTTATTTCTTATCATTTTTGCAATTGTTGGGAGTCGTTGCTGTTGGTAACGTCAATATGAAGCCTTCGCATGATGGCGCAAATACCGGTGTGGAGTGGGGGGGGGGGGGTGGACCCCCCCCTCCTGGATAAGGGCCTGGTTGAGACAACAGAAAATTCAGTGCCTATGGAAAATTGCCTGAAACGGCTCGTTGGGACGCTCATGAGTAAAACGCAGCATTCAGTAAAACAACGTTTCTTGAATTCCCTTCCTAACATCTTTAAGATGGCTCCTAATTATTTTCATTATAATAATGGAAACTCAATTTCGCTATTTTCTTAACGGTAAGCAGAATATTTTGTACTGTATACTCAAGGTACGCCCACATATTAATATATTTGTTTTCAAAATCGCTTTGGCAACGTGTAAATATGTGAACAGTAGTAGAAATAAAGCAGACAGAAGAATAAAGCAGCAATCTTTTTTTCGGAACGCGTTTTCGGAACAGCTAAGAAAGCACTTCGGAACAGCTAAGAAAGCACTTGTGCTAATAATCAAATTACGATTTCATAAATTCTCTGAATAAATGTAAAGTGAAAAAAAAAACGGTACGCCAAGATATTTGCTGTTAGGTAAACGCTTGCTCTATTAGATCTAGCGTCAGTACATGTGGTGTTAAAGTTGTTATAATCTTATTTGCATATACGTTAATTCATTGCATGCAAGTCAGACTTACATCCACGAGATCCTTCAAATCACTGATATGTAAAAACCACGCGACGCAAAGCAACCCCATTCTTGGACGCATCACATTTCGTTACGGAGCGAGACAGAAGAGAATCTACATTAACGACAATGTAATGTCAGAATTTACGCGATAGACGCCGCACGCAGTGGATAATAATAATAATAATAATAATATCTGGGTGTAACGTCCCAAAACCAAGATATGATTATGAGAAACGCCGTAGTGGAGGGCTCCGGAAATTTCGACCACCTGGGGTTCCTTAACGTGCACCTAAATCTAAGTACACGAGCCTCAAACATTTTCGCCTCCATCGAAAATGCAGCCGCCGCGGCCGGGATTCCCGCACGCAGTGGAGTAAGCGGCGCAGGATAGTGGCAAAGAGCAAGTATAGCGGCATTGGCGCAACTAAAAAGAAACGAAATCGAGAAAACAAAAGGTACGTGGACTGGGCGTAGACGTCCGCGTGCTTGTCTTCCTGATCTTCCACCCTCGCTGGACGACTCTGGCGTAAAAATAAAATAATGTCACTGCCCTTAGACTTATTCAGATCGCTTATTGGCACCAGTAGCAGCTTGAGAGGCGGAGTTTGGCCAGCGATTATTGTTTCGCACGGCTGTGTTGCGATAGAAGTATCTTGTATCTTAAGATACACGATACATTATTGAATGTATCGGAAATACAGATACAGATACTCGTCTTACGAGACGTATCGCGATACACTATCTTCGATACTGTCCAGCACTGCTTGAATGACTGGATTGTGCAGCACATGGTTTCCAAATACGCACTCAGATGTATCCATATGCAACCTACCACGATCTGAGGGACGTGCATAGACTTAGTGCTTGTAAACTTCCCACTGCAGCCAGTACAAGAACCTCTCTCGCTTCATTTCACGGACCATAAAGCTGTCATAATGAAGGGACCTCGCAATCCAGCCGCCATGACAACGACGAAGTTAAAAGACCAAACGAAGAAACGAAACAACAAACGAACAGAACAAAATAAAAGTTGATTTTGTGTAATATACGAGTCTTACGTCTTTCTAATGATGTAATGGGCTAACATTCACGGGAGAGTTACGGTTTACCGATGATCTCACCCTCTCGAGCTTCGCCCACTTATCATCATTCATTCCGTGGATATGGCGTGATTTTTGAACACGAAAATGTTTGATGCCGGGGTCCGCCAAGACTTTCATGGCGTACTTCCATCACGCAAGTACTTCAGCAAAATGAACGACATCAGATGGCAAAGAAAAAAAAACTATAAAAAAAAATGTTCCGTTTACGGGAGTCGGACCCATGACTTCTTGGTCAGAGACTAAGGCTGGCCGGCGTTTAGCCCACTGAGGTACCGCTAAACACATTACGGAAGATACATGAACGCGCCTTTTATCTTTCACACTTTCATATCACAGTGCTCTTGGGTGGATGTATGGATGGATGCTATGAGCGTTCCCTTTATAAGGGGGTGGTGACATCTGTACCGCGCAGGCTCGAAAAAAAAAAAAAAATGCGCCGTCGCTACAACCATCTCATTCGGTGCGTTTCTAATGGAAATTTAATTTCTTCAACGCTTCAACACACCGTGAGGTGGCGGCTTTAGCCGAAGCATCGCTCATAGCATCCATGTATATCGAAAAATAGCTCTCCGACGCTCGCCTGGCTGTCGAACCGCGTTCCCCGCTCGCTTTGTGAGAAGTAACGGCACGGCTATGGGGGAGACACGACGCGCGTAGCGTTTCTCTTCCTATTTCATGACGCTTTGAAGGAGCGCATATCGAGTATCAGTGTTTATTATCTGCTTGTTGATACCATCTTTGCGCGGGATTCCCCATATGCGTTGTTCACGTATATGGTAAAACTTCAGCTGCCGCAGGGGTAAAATCGTGATCATAGGCGTTAGTCGTCGGTACAGAGATGTGTCACAAGGCGTCAACGTGAGTGTGATACGTCCACATCAAGCGGTGCTATATCTACCAAAAAACACTAGACATTGTACTAGCTCTCACATACCAATGCACTATAAACAATAAACTACTTCCGTGACGACACGTTTGACTTTCGTGTTATACCAATTCTCATGACGGAGGGATCAGCCATCATTTTTTGTTATGTTTTTCGAGCCTCGTGGCACAGATGTCAAAACCCCGTTATAAAAAGGTTCGTTCATAGCATCCATCCATCCATTCATCCATCCATGCAAGAGCGCTGTGAGAGGAAAGTGTAAAATATAAAAGGCGCGTTCATATAGCCTGCGTTACGTTTTTGGCGGTAGCTCAGTATCCTAAACGCCCGCCAACCGTCGTCGCGGACCTAGAGGTCATGGGTTCGACTGCTGTCAACGGAAGATTTTCTTACAGTTTTTTGAATTTGCCATTTGATGACGTTCCTTTTGCTGACGTAATTCCGTGACGGAAATACGTCATGAAAATCTTGGTGGACCCCGGCATCAAACACTTTCGTGTTAAAAGGGGGACACCACTTCGCAAGCGCGGTTTGTGCCAAAAGTTTCTGGCTCGTTACACCGGCCCTTTTGTCATCGTCGATCGCTTAAGTGATGTGACGTATTCGATCGCTCGTCTTGTATCTCACGGCTACCGCTCTAGGCAGACACAGCTTGCTCACGTCGCCCGCCTAAAGCACAGTCATGCCCGTGACTCTTAGTGCACGTAATTGATACTTGCCCAGGGGGCTTCGTCTCGGAAAGAGGAGTACAGTATAGACCGCTTATAACGTAAGTCGCCGGAGTCGCGAATATCTGCACTATAAGCGGTACCGCACTATAACCAAAACAACCTTCTACAAACGCTGCACTTGCGCAAAACGTGTTGAGCATGTAGCCTCGCGTGTCCGATAATCGACATATGCGATTTGGGGCGCTTACAACCACTTAAATGTCCGAATGTTCAAAAATTAACCGCCAAAGACCTGCATTGCCAACGAAATGAACACGGCGGAAAAAAGCAAACAAAACAAAGTGCCATCGCGGAAATTCGCCGACTACGTTTCAGGCCACCTCGAGGTATGCGCATTACACAGAAACCATGTCGAATCGCGACCGAAATTTCACGTTCTGAGCGGTACCGATCGTTCGATTTCACGGGCGCGCACGCGATGTCCAAGACATTGCAATCGAATCCGGAACCACAATTCGAGAGTTGCATGTGCCAACCTTGCCCTCGTTTTCATTAACTATATGATTCTTTTCCCTTCAAGTGCAGCCATCGCAAAAAATTTGGCAGATCCCACGTACCGTTGGAGTCGATGTTATGCGAAGCATGCGGCGGGTAGGTGACTGGCGTAACTTTTTTTTACTTAGCGACACGTTACAAAATGACGCTGAAGATTTGTATAAATTTTCTACGAACACACACACACACACACACACACACACATATATATATATGTATATATATATATATATATATATATATATATATATATATATATATATATATATATATATATATATATATATATATATATATATATATATATGTTGAAGAGCCGCATATGTGTTGTTATACCAGTTGTTTACGGTTGGACAACGCTGCCAATGGCAACGTGGGTATTACTGACATCAGAAGCGGTAAGCTGATATGTAGTGCTTATACGTGTTCCGAGAACGCATGCACGTTTCAGTAACCCGTGTGCATGTGTGAAAGAAGTTCTTGACAGTTCTTGAACAAGGGCGTCATCACCGTGATCAGTGAGCACCAGCAGCTGGTCATCACTTGTTATAGGATCCGGTCGCGATCGTGGTGACGAGGGATCCATGTGTAGTGAAGTATGTGGTATAGTGGAACTGTTGGAATTTGTGGATGCCTCGGTCATTTCGTCGACATATTGTTTGTCGACAGAGCCGGCGACATGTCGGAACCTGAAGCTACCCTTCGCGTTGGTGAGGTATAGGCCGTCGAGGCTGGTAGGCCTGGATAGTGCTACGTAGACCAACATAAGTGGATGGTGTTTGTCGTATTCGTAGACTACCTGGGCGTATGTGGCCTACGTAGCCTAGTCTACAAAGCGGCTATCAATCAATCTGGCACCTTCCTCGGTCAGCATGCGGTCATTGCCCAGCCTCGTAAGAAATGAAGAGGACACTGCGTCGTTCTAGTGGACGAAGTGCACTTTACGGTGCGGTGATGTGGATATCATATGTAACTTTCGTTAATGTATTCCTCCGGGGTCGAACAATGCTTCAATATAGCTTGCTGAATAATAGCGATACAAACGTAATGTTTATTAGACGGCTATAAAAGCGGAGCGAATACTGGAACTACAGACGTTAATCTGATATCACGCCTGTATTGTAGGAGTACACATTGTAGGAGTATCATGTAGTGTTTATTGCTTTCTTGTAAAATTAGATAGCCAGCACCACAACCACAATTGACGTTGCACCGTTATTACGCCTGCGTAGGCTGTTTATCGAAACCAGTTTATAGACCTGGCGTGGCTCAGTGGTAGAATACCTGATTGCCACGCAGAATGCTTGGGTTCGATTCCCGCTGGGATCCTAATTTTCATTATTTTCATTCGTTGAGTCAACGCTGCCGATGTTAACTTTCCTTAACGCTCTAGCATTTAAGTTATCAATGTCTGTTCTCGCCGTTCCTGGCTAGATATAAACTGTCAATCACCTGTGGCGCATACCCGTACACCGCGGCCCGGGGTAAACGGGTATGTGCCACACTTGTCTAGTGGAAAGGGTTTGACGACGTACGCGACAGGATTTTAACGTTATTCATGTCATGACCGGGCAGTCATATTCGTCAAATCCTTTTACCCTCCCATGCAAATTTTGGTCTACACCAAGTTAAGGAGGCGATCATGAGAGCACCCAGACGTAGGCGGCTAGATAGATAGATAGATAGATAGATATGTAGATAGAAACTCTGAAAGTGCCAAATGTTCGCTAAGAAATGCTTCGCATTTAAAAGTTTCGTTGATTCCGCACCAAACCGCAACTTTTATCGCCCGCGACCGCTACCGAAAAGCAACCAACGCTGATTAGGCCTAGCGTGCCGTTCAGCATGTTGTCGTGGGAACTTTATCCAAGACAACATGAAGATCGGACGTCGAAAAGATCGCACTCAAGCACTAACTTCAGAACAGCGCGCGTGATACGAAGTTTGTGTTCGCGGCCGGGAGATCAACGGCGACAAAAGCCCGCCAAGCTCATTTAAGTCCGCGCACTGGCAGAAAAGGCGAAAGCTCGCGTCATGAAGCCGCAAAACTTTTCAATTTGCGGACGAGGTCGCAAACGCGATATCTGTAGCAAGTGTGATAACGACGACGCTTTTCCCGACAGGAAACTTACTTTAAAGCGCACTTGATGAGGACGCGATCGTACGTTCCACGCGTAAAGCGCTGCCGGCAAGCGGCCGCGGAGCCTTGCCGCCTTGCCGCCGTCGGTGCAAAGGCTACTCCATCGTCTAGGATTCAGAGCCTGAATGTCCAACGAGACGGAATGTACAACGAGACTGAATGTCCAATGGGTCACGTGGCCGGCGAGACTGAATGTCCAACGAGACGGAATGTCCAACCGAGACGGAATGTCCATCGAGACTGAATGTCCAACGAGACTGAATGTCCAACCGAGACGGAATGTACAACGAGACGGAATGTCCAACGAGACGGAATGTCCAACGAGACTGAATGTCCAACGAGACGGAATGTCCAATTTAGAAGAGATAAACGTGTCCTCGTTTGAAATTTCTCAGACAATTCTGATTCATTGGGTTAAGATAGCCTAACGGAAGATCGCATTTTTTTGTGTGTGTTTTCCAAATATTGACTGTCTGTGGCGTCGGGCGTCGTATTTTTGTTTCCGTATTCGCTTTCCTGCATTTACCATAATTTCAAATTTTGTTAGTTTTATTTCTATTTTGTATTTTTAGTTTTCATATGTATATTGAATATGTTACTTTAATGCTTTACTTTGGTTGTTTGCATGCTTTGCTGTTCCTGTTTATCTTTGTCATATATCGGACATCACAGCCCCGTAAAAGATTACGAGAGAGGGCGCTCTCTCGTCCACTCTGTGTATAATAACATAGATTTAATCAATGTAGATAAGGTATTAGACCAACATGAAACAAGGAAGCTTTTTTTTTTTTTTTTTTTTCTTCGAGCCTGGTGGCAGACATGTCACCGCCCCGTTTTAAAGGGGACGCTCATAGCATCCATCCATCCATGTGCGGTATCTATCTGCGTTTAATCCCTGAGAGCGTTACCAGCGCCACTCGTAGCTAAGGCGGCGAGTGTGAAACACTATTTTTGCCAGAAAGCGTCACGAGGCAGGACGAATCCCTTGCTATGAAAGTGCGAAAGAAGAATTGTTCGAAAGACTCCGTTATTTGTTAGAAAACCAACAGCCAATTAAGCCAAATAAAACATTGGGGACATTATTTGTTGCTTTTTTTAACTTCGATGTAATAATTATAACCCATATGCAAAGGAATCCAAGCAGACGAAAAAACACCCTTTCCATCGGTGGGATCCGAACCCGCAACCTTATAATTACGGCGGCGATTTGCGCTTGCTAACACTCCCAGGGATCAAGCTCGCGTAAATACCCAACAAAGTGGACGAGGGAGCGCCCTCCATCGTAGCTTAATTGTTAGAGCATCAGACGCGTAATGCGAAAGTTGTGGGTTTGAAACCCACCGAAAGAAAGTGTGCTTTTTCGTCCCATTAAGTCCTTTCAATTTAGGTCATATTCATTACACCACAGTTAAAAAGATCCACAAATAACGTACCTATGCTTTCCTTGGCTTGATTGTTGGCTTTCTGCGAGCCCCTAGAACAATTCTTTCCTCTTAAAGAATGCGGGTCGAAGAAGCTAGGGAGGAACTTTTCCTTTAAAATTAAATTCTTTGGTTTTACGCGCCAGAACCACGAAATGATTATGAATCATGCTGAGTGTGGGATATTAGTTTTAGTTTTGACTACCTTGATGAAAACATGTCATGGCATTTCGGCTAGAGAACCGCGGGCCGGTATAGGAAAGACTAGGCCGTTAAAGAGGTGGTGTCACCAAATTTTGAGGCTATAAAAAGCCTGCTGTAGGCTTTCTCTGTAAACAAGGACGCTCAGCACGAAGTATTGCACGCAGCAAACGTTTAGAATATATTTTAATTCACTTCCAAAGTCTGTATAAATACTCATTCTCGCGATCGAGACCCATCGCTAGCGCGTCTGACACCGACGTCACTGTGTAGGAAGCGTAACGAAAGTTTTAGTGACGTCACACCACATTAGAGTGACGTGCAATGAGCGGTGACCTACACCTCCGCTGCACCGGGCCAGTCAAGAGAGCATCAGGCCATCCGCTGCGAAGTGCTCATTTTTTCTGAGCTTATTGCCGAAGTAGCCAATCTTGCTCGCGTTTTGCAGTGCTTCGCGTGAATAATTTTTCATTACAACACATTGCATACAGGTAATCGTTGGCGACAATAAAACCGTTTTTATGATGTTTAAAATAATTTGAGGACTTTTCAGAACCGGCCTGAACACGAGCTTTTCTATTACTCTTCCAATGATGTCGATATTAGTGCTGTGAAGCTCAAGTGAAAAAAAAACTGGGTCGGGAACAGACTTGTACGCATTACAGTGAAAGAGCGTCAGCGATTACAATTACCTTTTAAAAAAAAACTAACGGATTACCGAGAAAAAACTGAAAGCTAATCGATTACTCAACAAGGTGAGGTACCGGGCTTTTTGGTTTTGCATAATTGTTAAAGTGTGGTAAAGTTACAGGTACGTATTTTTAGGGAGGACGCACATAACAAAAGCATGAAAAGCGCAAACTTTCAACTCGATTTGTTGAAAAGGCATCAAGTTATATGAACACGAGCAAACGGGTGCAAAAGGGAGCTCTTTAAATATTTTAAATGCAAAGCATTTCTTAGCGAACCTCTGGTACTTTGAGCGTTTCTATCTACGTATCTATCTATCTATCTATCTATCTATCTATCTAGCCGCCTACGTCTGGGTGCTCTCATGATCGCCTCCTTAACTTGGTCTAGACCAAAATTTGCATGGTAGGGTAAGAGGATTTGACGAATATGACTGTCGGGTCATGACATGAATAACGTTAAAATCCTGTCGCGTACGTCGTCAAACCCTTTCCACTAGACACGTGTGGCACATACCCGTTTACCACGGGCCGCGGTGTACGGGTATGCGCCACAGGTGATTGACAGTTTATATCTTCCCTGGAACGGCGACAACAGACATTGGTAACTTAAATGCTAGAACGTTAAGGAAAACCAATATCGGCAGCGTTGACTCAAAGAATGGAAAGAATGAAAATTAGGATCCCAGCAGGAATCGAACCCAAGCATTCTGCGTGGCAATCAGGTATTCTACCACTGAGCCACGCCAGGTCTATAAACTGGTTTGGGAAAACAGCCTACGCAGGCGTAGTGTCGGTGCAACGTCAATTGTGGTTGTGGTGCTGGCTATCTAATTTTACAAGAAAGCATAGACACTACAAGATACTCCTACGATGTGTACTTCTATGATACAGGCGTCATATCAGATTAACGTCTGTAGCTCCAGTGTTGGCTCCGCTTTTATAGCAGTATAATAAACATTACGTTTGTATTCCTATGATTCAGGAAGCTATATTGAAGTATTGCTTGACCCCGGAGGTATACATTAACGAAGTTACATATGATATCCACATCACCGTACGGTAAAGTGCACTTCTTCCACCAGAACGACGCAGTGTCCTCTTCATTTCTTACGAGGCTGGGCGATGGCCTCATGCTGACCGAGGATGATGCCAGATTGCTTGATAGCCGCCTTGTAGAATAGGCTACGTAGGCCCAGGTAGTCTACGAATACGACAAACACCATCCACTGATGTTGGTCTACGTAGCACTATCCAGGCCTACCAGCCTCCCTCACCAACACGAAGGGTGGCTTCAGGTTCCGACATGTCGCCGGCTCTGTCGACAGACAATTTGTCGACGAAATGACCGAGGCATCCACGAATTCCAACAACTCTACTATACCACATACTTCACTACACATGGACCCCTCGTCACCCCGATCACGACCGGATCCTATAACAAGTCATGACCAGCTGCTGGTGCTCACTGATCACGGTGATGATGCCCTTGTTCAAGAACTGTCAAGAACTTCTTGCACACATGCACACGGGTTCGTGAAACGCTCGTGCGTTCTCGGGACACGTATAAGCACTACATATCAGCTTACCGCTTCTGGTGTTGGTAAAACCCAACGTTGCCATATATATATATATATATATATATATATATATATATATATATATATATATTATATATATTATTATATATATATATTATATATATATATACATATATACATATATATATATATATATACATATATACATATATATATATATGTGTGTGTGTGTGTGTGTGTGTGTGCGCACACAATTTATACAAATCTGTAGCGTCATTTTGTACGTGTCGCTAAGTAAAAAAAGTTACGCCACATTCACCTACCCGCCGCATGCTTCGCATAACAACGACTCCCACGGTACGTGGGATCTGCCGAATTTTTTTTTGCGTCTTGTTTCCTATTTTATTCCCTCGTGTCTTTGCGCTTTCTCTCTCTCTCTCTCTCTCTCTCCTCTCTCTCTCTCTCTATATATATATATATATATATATATATATATATATATATATATATATATATGTATATATATATATCTATAGACCGGTCCTCCGGTCGAAACCGTTGGCAAATAAAATTAAGACAACCGCTTAGTTGTGTCTCTTCTCTTCCCAAGTACGTTTGGCCCATTGGAAAAGCTTATTCAATATATATATATATATATATATATATATATATATATATATACATATATTATATACATATATAATATATATATATCTATATATAATATATAATACATATATATATATATATATATATATATATCTATATATATATATATATTATATATTATATATATATTATAATATATATTATATAGAATATATATATATATATATATCCTTGCCGTGCGTAATACGCAGTCTCAGCGCACGTCCTATCACGACGAAACGAATTTTCACGCACGTCGCAAATATTAGGGCACATTCGGAAAATTTTCACAGCAAATATTGGGATGTGTGGAACGAAAACGGAAAAGTGAAATTTGTGACCGGGACGGAATGTCCAACGAGACGGAATGTCCAACCGAGACGGAATGTCCAACGAGACTGTATGTCCAACGAGACTGAATGTCCAACCGAGACGGAATGTCCAACGAGACGAAATGTCCAACGAGACTGAATGTCCAACCGAGACGGAATGTCCAACGAGACTGAATGTCCAACCGAGACGGAATGTCCAACGAGACGAAATGTCCAACGAGACTGAATGTCCAACCGAGACGGAATGTCCAACGAGACGAAATGTCCAACGAGACTGAATGTCCAACCGAGACGGAATGTCCAACGAGACGAAATGTCCAACGAGACTGAATGTCCAACCGAGACGGAATGTCCAACGAGACTGTATGTCCAACGAGACTGAATGTCCAACCGAGACGGAATGTCCAACGAGACGAAATGTCCAACGAGACTGAATGTCCAACCGAGACGGAATGTCCAACGAGACTGTATGTCCAACGAGACTGAATGTCCAACCGAGACGGAATGTCCAACGAGACGAAATGTCCAACGAGACTGAATGTCCAACGAGACGAAATGTCCAACGAGACTGAATGTCCAACCGAGACGGAATGTCCAACGAGACGAATGTCCACGAGACTGAATGTCCAACCGAGACGGAATGTCCAACGAGACTGTATGTCCAACGAGACTGAATGTCCAACCGAGACGGAATGTCCAACGAGACGAATGGTCCAACGAGACGAATGTCCAACAGACGAATTCCAACGAGACGAATGTCCAACGAGACTGGATGTCCAACCGAGACGGAATGTCCAACGAGACGAATGGTCCAACGAGACTGAATGTCCAACCGAGACGGAATGTCCAACGAGACTGAAATCCAACAGACTGAATGTCTAGCGGATGTCCAACGAGACGAATGTCCAACGAGACTGAAGTCCACCGAGACGGAATGTCCCGAGACTGAATGTCCAACCGAGACGGAATGTCCAACGAGACGAAAGTCCAACGAGACTGAATGTCCAACCGAGACGAATGTCCAACGAGACGAAATGTCCAACGAGACTGAATGTCCAACCGAGACGGAATGTCCAACGAGACGAAATGTCCAACGAGACTGAATGTCCAACCGAGACGGAATGTCCAACGAGACTGAATGTCCAACGAGACTGAATGTCCAACCGAGACGGAATGTCCAACGAGACGAAATGTCCACACGAATGTCCAACCGAGACGGAATGTCCA
Organism: Rhipicephalus sanguineus; assembly: GCF_013339695.2. Classification (NCBI taxonomy): domain Eukaryota; kingdom Metazoa; phylum Arthropoda; class Arachnida; order Ixodida; family Ixodidae; genus Rhipicephalus; species Rhipicephalus sanguineus. Next base: position 104,856,730 of record NC_051177.1, on the reverse strand, counting down.
ACGAGACGAATGTCCAACGAGACTGATGTCCAACCGAGACGGAATGTCCAACGAGACTGTATGTCCAACGAGACTGAATGTCCAACCGAGACGGAATGTCCAACGAGACGAAATGTCCAGACTGAATGTCCAACCGAGACGGAATGTCCAACGAGACTGTATGTCCAACGAGACTGAATGTCCAACCGAGACGGAATGTCCAACGAGACGAAATGTCCAACGAGACTGAATGTCCAACCGAGACGGAATGTCCAACGAGACGAAATGTCCAACGAGACTGAATGTCCAACCGAGACGGAATGTCCAACGAGACGAAATGTCCAACGAGACTGAATGTCCAACCGAGACGGAATGTCCAACGAGACTGTATGTCCAACGAGACTGAATGTCCAACGAGACGGAATGTCCAACGAGACAAATGTCCAACGAGACTGAATCAACGAGACGAATGTCCAACGAGACGAAATGTCCAACGAGACTGAATGTCCAAACCGAGACGGAAGTCCCACGAGCTGTATGTCCAACGAGACTGAATGTCCAACCCGAGACGGAATGTCCAACGAGACGAAATGTCCAACGAGACTGAATGTCCAACCGAGACGGAATGTCCAACGAGACTGTCTGTCCAACGAGACTGAATGTCCAACCGAGACGGATGGTCCAACGAGACGAAATGTCCAACGAGACTGAATGTCACCGAGACGGAATGTCCAACGAGGACTATGTCCAACGAGGACTGAATGTCCAAACCGAGACGGAATGTCCAACGAGACGAAATGTCCAACGACGGATGTCCAACCGAGCTGAATGTCCCAACGAGACTGATATGTCCAACGAACCGGAATGTCCAACGAGACGAATGTCCAACGAGACTGAATGTCCAACGAGACGGAAGTCCAACGAGACGAAATGTCCAACGAGACTGAATGTCCAACCGAGACGGAATGTCCAACGAGACGAATGTCCAACGGAGCTGATGTCAACGAGACGGAATGTCAACGAGACGTATGTCCAACGAGACTGAATGTCCAACGAGACGGAATGTCCAACCGAGACGAATGTCCAACGAGACTGAATGTCCAACCGAGACGGAATGTCCAACGAGACTGTATGTCCAACGAGACTGAATGTCCAACCGAGACGGAATGTCCAACGAGACGAAATGTCCAACGAGACTGAATGTCCAACCGAGACGGAATGTCCAACGAGACTGTATGTCCAACGAGACTGAATGTCCAACCGAGACGGGAATGTCCAACGAGACTGAATGTCCAACGAGACGGAATGTCCAACGAGACGAAATGTCCAACGAGACTGAATGTCCAACCGAGACGGAATGTCCAACGAGACTGAATGTCCAACGAGACTGAATGTCCAACCGAGACGGAATGTCCAACGAGACGAAATGTCCAACGAGACTGAATGTCCAACCGAGACGGAATGTCCAACGAGACTGTATGTCCAACGAGACTGAATGTCCAACCGAGACGGAATGTCCAACGAGACGAAATGTCCAACGAGACTGAATGTCCAACCGAGACGGAATGTCCAACGAGGACTGTATGTCCAACGAGACTGAATGTCCAACGGACGGAATGTCCAACGAGACTGAAATGTCCCAACCGAGACTGAATGTCCACCGAGACTGTATGTCCAACCGAGACGGAATGGTCCAACGAGACTGAATGTCCAACGAGACTGTATGTCCCAACGAGACTGTATGTCCCAACCGAGGACGGAATGTCAACGAGGACTGTAATGTCCAACCGAGACCTGTAATGTCCACCGAGACGGATGGTCCACCATGTCCAACGAGACGGTAATGTCCAAACCGAGACTGTAATGTCCAACCGAGACTTATGTCCACGAGGACTGTATGTCCACCGAGACGGAATGTCCAACGAGACTGTAATGTCCAACGAGACTGAATGTCCCAACCGAAGACTGTATGTCCAACCGAAGACTGGAATGTCCACGAGACTGAATTGTCCAACCGAGACTGAATGTCCAACGAGACTGATATGTCCAACGAGACGGAATGTCCAACGAGACTGAATGTCCAACACGAGACGGAATGTCAAACGAGACGAAATTTCCAACGAGACGGATGTAAACCCAGAGACGGAATGTCCAACGAGACTGTAGTCCAACGAGACTGAATGTCCAAACCGAGACGGATGTCCACGAGAAGAAATGTACAACGAGATGATTCAACCGAGGGACGGAATGCCAAACGAGACTGTATGTCAAACGAGACGAAGTCCACACCGAGACGGATGTCCAACGAGGAACGAAATGTCCACGAGGACCTGAATGTCCACCGAGAGGAATGTCCAACGAGACGAAATGTCCCAACGAGGACTGAAATGTACACTATTGGACATTCAGTCTCGTTGTGCATTCCGTCTCGTTGGACATTCAGGCCGCAAGCGCTTTTTTTGGAGTCGTAGGAGGTGTGACTCTCCAAGAGAGAGCCTCCGTGTTTCTTTAAAGATTCTTTATTATGTGGTAATTGTCAGGACTGATGCAAAAGAGTAACAGGTAATCTTTTTATTTTCTTAGGGTATAGAGGGTGAGCCGCGCTTTTTCTCCAGACAACGGCCCCCTACCCCCAACGTCTGCTCCCGCCGCCCTCTGCCGCGCTCGCGCTCGCCACTCTACAACCCTGCCTGGGGGCACGCATGAAGACGCACCATTGAACACGCACCTCCTGCGCTTCTACAGGATACCGCGAGCGGCGTGTGAGATCTTATCGCGCATAGGTTTTGTACGGACCACTACGTTGGCGCCGACACCGACGGCAAACTTTTCGCGTGTAGGGTCGTTATAACTGCTGCCGGAATAAAATAGGCTGTCGGGAGCCTATGACATATTTTCCGCAATTTAACCAACGAAATTGTTTAGCACCACGCAGTCGCGCTTTGCGATTGAGCGAAGCATATATCCACAAGTTGTAACGATTTGCTGCAGATGTTAGCGTGGTTCACTTCCCGGCATGCTACAGCAGGGGCCGGATGTTGGCTATGGAGATCACACAAGCACGCGAACGGCGCATACAGCGACATAGACACATGCATAAACGAAAGAGTTGTTTACAATGTTTCATTAAGTCATGCCAAGTTCTGAAACCCGAGCACTTCTTTGGCGAAGCGTAATACGCTTGCATTTTTTACATTGACCAAGTACGCGCCGCAAATACAAGCTGGATCCCATTTCCAAGTTTACAAGTTGCCTTCGGAGACCGTCTGTTCGACAAGTAACAGAAGGAGTCGTGCTTCGCGACAAACATTTCGCGCAAACATAGTAACTGAATTTTACTTACTTTATTCCAAACCTTCAGACGTTTCCTGGAATGAGCTGGGCACGCTAATGTGAGGCGCCACTGAATTAAGGACAACGATCAGAATGTGGGAGAAAAAAAAAACATGTCGCACATTCTCTTCGACTCGTTTTCGCGCGAGAAAATGAAATAAAACTACATAACGAGAAAGAACTTAGCACGTGTTCAATATGCATATGAAGGCCCGTTTTTAAGAGCCTTGCTCTTGAGTAAGGGACGTAATTAAAATTCTTGCCAGCGAGTCACGAAGCGCTTTTAATATGTGCTGACAGGCTTCGATAACAGGCGTTTTATTTTCCGTGTGTGTTTTAACTTTTCGTGCACGCTGTCTAACATTTTTCAATGCGTTTTATTACAATCAAAATTGCAAGGGCGTTTAATTAGTGACAATCAATCATTTCGCTCTTTTTAACATTCTCGGGGGATCCACAACTCGTGATGAGTTAGGGCTCTCGTAATGAATTTAGGAATATAGACAGGAGAATGAAATGAGGAGCAAAATAGAGTTTTAATAATAATAATAATAATAATAATAATAATAATAATAATATAATAATAATAATAATAATAATAATAATAATAATAATAATAATAATAATAATAATAATAATAATAATAATAATAATAATAATAATAATAATAATTTGTAGGGTTGTACGTCGTAAAACAACGAAACGGTCATGAAAAACGGCGTTATGGAGGGCTGCGGGAATTACAGCCAGCTGAGGTTCTTTAATGTGTGCCTAAATCTAAGCACACGGGCCTCTACACTGCAAACGGGTTTGAGCCTTTTAGGGAGTTTTGGGCTCGTTGCGCAGCGTGCATCCTAAAGGTACTACGCAAAACCCCTTCGAAAGGAGGTTCAAAAGGAGGTTCAAAAGGAGGGAGTGATTACACGGAACTAAGGAGGTAAATTTGTGTTTTTATTGAACTCATTTTGAGGGCTTGAACGGAGCGCATTGGAAGTTTTTCTGGTTCTTTTGAGAGCTTTTAAAGCCTCCTTTTGGAGGTAAAGTTGGTGTTTTTATCTAAGCCATTTTGGGGGCTTGAACAGAGCGCATTGAGAGTTTTTCTGCTTCTTTTGAGAGCTGTTAAAGCCTCCTTTTATACGAGGCCCTAGAGCGGTCGCGAAATGAAAAAAAAAAGTATATTTTAGGCACTATATTACGTTTACCGGCCAATTTCCGCTACTATTCATCCCTAGGACATAATAGAAAATGGACATCAAAGTATTTATGCACAACCATGACATTTGCATACAAGTACGCACGACACAGGAATCGAACTCGCGACCACACGCACTTAAAGCAAGCACTATAACCATTACACCACAGCGCCACCACTTGCAAGCATGGTTTTTTCGTGGGCTTATATATGTACCAATGCATGTACAAAGCGGCTGGTAACCCGTCGGCACAACTTCGAACTTCTCTTCTTGTACCATCGGCGTGTGTTTGCTCTTGCGGAAGGTCAATACATAATTTGTGGGGCGTCATGCAGGCCGAGCCGATCGACGTAAACACCCGCATCTCCGAATTATCCGGTTCACCGTATCGTGCCGCTAGAAAAATTATAAACGTGTGCCCTCTTCGCTCGCGCTAAATTCGTGAATACCAGCGTGACAAAGGTATCTTCAGATGAGCGAACGTATGTGCATTCCATGAGCGTATGCTGTGGAGCAATTTTCGTTATTTCTGCAGCCGCGAACTGCGCGCGTCCAGATGCGGCAGCGTGTTATGAGCGGTTCGAAGACCGCCTGCGTTCTCATATGAAAGTTACACACGCAGATGCCCGACTTGGAAGAACATTGTAACGCGCCTACATTTTAAGTGCATTTAATGCGCGCGTACTGCCGCGAGCTGCACGCAGGGGCAGCAGCGCGCTCTGAGCAGCTGAACAAAAATCTGTTTCCGCAATTAGCGCTTCTTCGCAATGCACCCTTTAGCGCGGACCGCCTGCGTTCGCATATGAAAATTACACACGCAGAAAATTCCAGAGTTACAAGGACATTGTAACGCGCCTACATAAAGTGCGTTGAATGCGCGCGTACAGCCGCGAGCTGCACGCAGCTAGGGGCAGCAGCGCCTTCTGAGCAGCTGAACGCTTATCTATTTCCGCAATTAGCGCTTATTCGCAATGCACGCTTTAGCACGGCATTCAGTGATTCTCTATAACGCATATTCAGTATTTATTTGCTTTCATACTCGTATACTACCTACATTTCTTACTAATTAGCTTTTATTGTTAAGCACCACGCCACCGCGTTAAAGCGAATGCCTAACGCGTGCCCCAATGTCAAGGACAACTTCCCCAGTTTACCAGTGACAGGTCTCCCACAAAACAAAAAAGTTAATGTACTTGCACTTCTCTCTTGTGAACGTCCATGTGCACTTGGCCCTCCCCTCAGACAGATGATGCAGTACCCATTAAAAAAAAAGCATATACCCTCTTCCTCAATGGAACAGCTGTTCTTGAGAAAATATGGTTCTGTTGAATGACTTCACCACAGCAGCAGAGAGGTTGGCTTGTTTGCAATTCAGAATTTCACAATCGTAACACAGAAACACGAGGACTGTAGCAAATATGCAGAAAACTGGAAAAACTATCATATGTGCACTCCCTCGTCCACCTGCACACTACGTTAAACTTTATTTATACAACAGCAACCTTCAATAATGCTACTATTGATAAAAGATCACCCAATCTACGTTAGAACACAGTGATGACTTTCTGTCTTTCTGTTGCCTATCTTCTACAATGTGTCATAATCTGTGAATCATCTGTTCAATGTGTTTGGTAATAAACACAAGCAGTTACATTGAGCAGGCAGTGTTTCAGCAATTTGTTTCGCAAGCACAAATTCATTTCTTCAATTTGCATGCACGACAAGTAGTCATACTTCAATTGATACAAGAACCAGTGGTTGCAACATTTTATTGGAATCAAAACAGCAGCAATTCTCGTGTCAATGTAAGGATATAGGTATATATTTCCATCGTCGTGCACAGAACCTACTCCCAAAACTGAACACGTGGAACAACGTATACAGTACAGCCTAAGCACTATACATAATTCACAGCAGTAAAGCAATACGAAAGTAGGGTGTAAAATCTCATCATGATGCGCACTAACGTGTGCACTTCACCATGCCAGTATGTAAGTATAATCCAAAAAAATAAGCTACCCAAGGAACTTGGTGTCAGCCTACACACGAAGGCAACTATTTAGTACAATAAGGCTAGCATCACTTTTGGGAAATATGAAACCGTGTAGACAGGCAGTTGTACAGTTTTTCATTGCATTAGTTTGCCCTATGGCATCAAAACATGTCGCACATGATTTTGGATTTGAGTTTCCTACAAAAAAGCCCAAAATAGACCTGTGGTGTTGACTGTAGGTCCACTTACCAAGGTGCATAAAAGCATTCAGCAATGCCCACAAAATTACAAGGTTGCCTTCATATGTTGCTGTACATATTTACTCACAGATACCTTGAAGCCATCGTAAATTTCTGGAAGTGTGCTTGGGAACTTGTCGGCATAATCACACGACTGCAACGTACCAATACTTCTCATATGCATAACAAGTACAGCCATGCTTCAATGTTTTTATGCCAGCTAGTGCCATCTGTAACTCAAAAGTTCATCCTTAATTCCTCACTTGATGGCTTACGCATAATTACCACAATGAAAATAATCCAAGCACTATGGCTGCAACGTCAACTTGCAATTAGGCAATCACAGGCACTAAATTAAAAAATTCCTGTAAATAGTGACTGGTCGCTTTGCAGATTGGATCCTAGGACTTGATATGCCATGAGGATGAATAAAAATTGACCACACATATTTAGAGACTGTGAAACAGTCAGGAGTTCAGTTCATAGGTAAGGAAAACGTGAAAACGAAATCAGAACACATAGCAACAAAGGGGACGGAACGACGCACTACTAACAACTGAAGTTGAACATGTGCTTGGCTTTTTTAGTCATGTGCGTATATCTTTCTGTGGTTTTGATTACACTTCAGTTACTGGTAACACATTGTCCTGTCTGCCCCCTTCATTCCTCTATGGATGTGTGATTGTTTAGTCTTGTAATTTTTTCGTACTGTGTGTTTACATCTTTCTGTGGTTTCCATTAAACTTCAGTTGCTAGTAGCACGTCATCCTGTCCCCTTCATTTCTCTGTGCTGTGATTTTTTTTGCACCCTCTTTAACTATGAATATGCACCAACTCGCCCAACTGCCCCTGTTAAGACTTATGTTTGCTGAATAACACTGGGTCCACTCAGCGTCTTTTTAAACAATGCGAAATTTTCAAATGCACACGATATCAGAAAGGTTGCACGCAGTATTGCGCATAACACTCTGCATCAATACCAGTGTTGGCCTAAATGTGGTAAGATGTACGAGCTGTTCGACATAGTGTAAAGTGAGGCACATCAGGGTGTTCCCACAATCATGGGTGTCGACAGGGGTTTGCATAAAGGGCACCTGCCGCCATCAAGACACACCAGCACTTGACCCCACCCAAGCTACACCAATGCTCTCCTGCTCACCAGACCGACACGTTACGCCGCCTTGCACCCCCAAGACAAAATCCTGCCGACACTCATGCCCACAATACACTTGCATTGAACACAGACTGGTGGGCAAGCAACACTTGCTGCTTTGCCAGAAGTGTATTCCTGAAAATTACACAAAAAAGAAGTCCACTAAGATTTCTGTATACATAAAAATGAATGTCTTACCGAAGATTCGCACTTGACTATCCTTATTGCAGACATTTTGTCAAAACACGAAATAAATACAAAATTGAGATGCTGCTAAGTATTTCCTTGTGAGCGTTTCACTTCGTGTGCACAGGGCGATAAACAAACGGACGTAAAAAAAATGCGAAACACCACCAGAAGTGTACCCTTGCCATGTTTACCATTATGTGGGTAGTTTTTGATGTCAGTAAAGTTATCATTATAAGTACACTTTAAAAGGGTTGTGAATGTTAGCAAGGTCTTGATTAACCGCACCTACATTGTTTAGGAGTGAATATTGGGCAACTTGGCACTGAACCATGGCAAAAATAAACAGCGCACTTCTAATGAGGATAAACTAAGGCCTAGGCACAATAACACTGCTTTCACCTTGTCAAATTGTGTCAAGTCATTATACTATGTATTGACCTTGAAAACTATGGCAACATAATGCAAAACAGCAAATTAACGAGAGGGAATAAACAAGATGATTCAACAATCTGGTTCAACAGACTCAACAGCTGACTTATGTCAATGCGAATAAATTAGCCTTGCACATCTTAACCGGACGCTACATCCTTGACACCCTCAATATTCACATACCAGCAGCCGACCCCACACTTCTACCAATCCCCCGACCCATACACACACAGATCATAGTAAAACCTCTCCCAAGAAACACCCACGTTACCTACCATTCGGCCCGCCGCAAGGCACGTGCAAAAGCTCCCCACAAGTACTACGGTTCTGAAGAGGACGCCGTATGGGTGGATGCAGCTTGCACGGGCGACGACGCGGCAGTTGCAGTCGTTGATCGCACACTCCGACCCATCGCAACTCTCCACCTTCCTCCTACGTCCACACCGGAATCCTCGGAAGAAGCGGCGATCGCGCTTGCCCTCACACAGACTGACGCCCGGTACGTTCTTTCCGACTCGAAAACCGCGATCCTAAATTTCGCGCGAGGACGAGTCCACGAGACCGCTTTCCAAATTCTCAGCTCGCCCACCAAAAACCCGGCCCGCCATGTGGAGCTGATCTGGGTGCCTGCGCACTCTGGGAATCCCGGCAACGAAGCTGCCAATGACCACGGCCGAGGTTTCATCAACCGGGCGGCGGCGGAATCGGAGTCGGGCTCTTCTAGGGAGCGCATGCATTCGTTCAACGAGATTACCCAGTCATACCGCGCCGAACGCCAGCTATACCCCCCACCCCACCGATCCCTGAAAAATTTTCACCAAATATTATGGCGCCGCCTTCAGACCCGCACCCTTCCCTCCCCCTACTTCTTTTCTCGCATTTACCCGGGAGCGTACGCCCCGTCCTGTGCTCAATGCACTCATCCCCACGCTACCCTCACCCACATTCTCATGGAATGCCCGGCGGACCCTCCCCCGCGGGGCCCGGAGCCACTGACCACATGGGAGGAATGGGAGACCCTTCTGCGCTCGACGGACCCGGCTAAGCAGAAGATCGCCACTGACCGGGCCGCCCACGTCATGGAACTGCATGAACTCATGAACGCATAGCGCAGTGGGGTCGTGCGGGGACCCTGGGACGTACGTGCCCAAATCCCTTGGTCAAATAAAGTTTTACCTCCTCCTCCTCCTAATGGCTAAGAATATGCACATGCAACCTTGGCAAATTCCACTGTTGATACGTGACCAATGAAGTTGCATTCCTTCCATGCCGTTGAATGGCCGTTCCTTCTTTTCTGTTTTCACTGTTTTCTGATTTTCATTGTTTTCACTAGCGTAAATGTTTACCCTTTTTGATTTTGTCACTTTGCAGATGGCGTAGGTGTTTGCCTTTGAATGTGCACGTTTCTTCTGCTTTGTCTTTCCTGCTTCTTTTTGTATGCGTATATGTTTTGCCTTTGAACGTGCACACGTTTCTGCTGCTCTGTCTCTCTTTCTGCTCTACTGGGCCTTGTGCACTTCTCAAGCTACCATTGTCGCTTTTCACTTGAGGCCCATTTTCTGTATTTTGCTGGAATAAACATTTATCCATTCATTCAATACCATAAAACGCATGTGCTTCACAATACACACTGCACTTAGCAGATGTCTGTCACATGATATGGCCGTCATTGTATAGCTTTAACATGATTTATTCGTTCTAGCTAAATGAATCCAAGCTAATGATGTTAATGTACCTTGATATGCTATTTCACTGTTCCTTGATGCATATGTATGAAGGTACAGTGCTTATGTACCTTAATATGCTATTTCAGGAGACGGGCAGAGTGCGCAATGCAAAATTGTTGCCGAAAAGTCTTTTCACTTCCTGACAATCTGTGCTTCGGTGGGTTCTCACAGTTGCATGGCGGGAGAAAGATGTCCAGGGTAGCTGACTGCATCCAAGGTAGATGCTGCAAAATGAGAGCGCACGGTCTTGTCACATGTCAATGTGCCCAAATTGACACGGTGATGAAGGATTAAAACAAACAAATGAAGTTGCAGAAAAGAATAAATCGAAAACAAAGTTGTCCTTTATGCACATTCCTTCATGTGACAATGTGATAACCGTGGCCTTTTGCTCCAAAGTATATTCCCTGAAAGCATCATGCCTCACTCATGCTTTATCGCAGGCAAGAAAATTATATCGTGCAAACAACTTTATCAGGGCGCACTCCTGGGTCGATTGACTGGTCGTATGAAGCATGAGTGATATTCACAGAAGTTCCAAAACATGCATCACACATCATTGCTATCTGAGTTTAACGACTTAAATGCGAAGCATTTGTTAAACACTTCTACGACTTTGAACGGATCTATCTACATATATATATATAGCCGCCTACGACTCATAGCTCGTGTGGTTGTTTCGTTAATGGGATGTATGCCAAAATGGGTGTGGCATGACACTACTGCATGAAGAACATGAATGATGCATTTCATTAACCACATGATTTACACGTCACTCCCTTGGTTCTCTTGCGACTGTTTCGTTAACTTGATATTTACCAAAATAGGTATGGCGTCACAAGAGTGTATGACGCACATAAACGACAGTTTCTAACGTGCAAATCATGACACGCTTGTCATGTATGGCGTTATTTTGACAACATGGTCTCGGGGGCGCTAGTGACCGTTTCGCCTGCTTCATATACACAAAAATTGTTATTGTGCAGTGTGACTGTACGTCCAACATAAATGACAGCTGGCAACATGAAAATAATGACATGCATGTCATGTACACACGCCACGCTCATGGTGCGCTCGCGGCCGGTTCGCTAGCTTGACATACACCTAAATTGATATAGCGTGACGTGATTGTGCGACGAACATAAATGACATAGAGTAACATGAAAATAACGACATGTATGTCATTTACGGCATGGAGCCTGGTGCACTCACGTCCGGTTCTCTAACTTGATATCATACCAAGATTGGTATAGCGTGACGTGACTGTATGACGTACATAAATGTCAGCTGGTAACATGGAAACAATGAATGACATGCGTGTAATGTACGGCATGGGTTACATGCCACGCTCATGGTGCGCTGGCGGGCATTTCGCAAGCTTGACATGCCGATTTTACTTCTCCTTTTTTTTTGCTTTTCATTGCACTTTTCAAGCGACGCAATATGCAGAAGGCCATCTACAGGTGCATAAGCGACGATAAGGGCTCGCAAAGAGAGAGAACATCAGTATTACTTACCATTTTTGTTCCTGACTGTGCCGAGCACGCAGGGTGCCCATCATCTGCTTGGTAATGCACAGCGGCACGCTCGCTTGAGTCGACAGGCCGTCGCGATTATCGCACTCGCAGCGCAGCATGTCGCACTGTCGTCAAACCACGCATATCACATCCAGCAGCGAGAACACAGTGAGGCTGCAGGCACAAAACGCGCACACACGACCGACACAGCTGATCGCTTGAGAAGTGGCGTTCACAAGGCCTAGCTGGCGTAGCCGGCCTAGCTACGACGATCGCGCCGCCGCGGGAACGACTCCCTCCTCGCTTTTCTTTCTTTTTTTTCTATGTTTTTTTTTTCTTCGCGCGTGCATGCGGCGCGAAGCTTTATCCCATTTCACTTCGGTAGCGCCTCGTCTGGCTTGCTTTTAACCTGGCGGGGGCGGGCGGCAGCAGGCTGCAGCCCCCCCCGCCAAGGCCAAAGGGTTTCCTCGTTTCCTCTCCAGCCGTTCGGTGGGTCGCGCGTATCTCTTTCTCTGGGCTATCTGTGCAAGGGATTTTTAGTGCGCTGAAGCATGCCGCCTCTTTCTTTTACTTCTTTCCCCCGCACAGCTGCATACATGCCCGCCAGCACTGAAGGCATTATGGAAAGCTTCGGAAAAAATAGAGAAAACATGCCAGAGGAAATGAGATGGGAGTTTTTTGTTCTTGGAACTCCATTCGACGAATGGCGTCATATAGTGAATTTACCTCCTTTCTTCCACATAATTTCTTAACGAAGTAAAATTGAGGACGCAGAACTTTATTACACCCACCTCATTACACCCTGAGGTAGTACTGTCCAGATGAAGGTAGTATTAAGAAGGATTGTAGCCCTTAAAACGCCCAATTCGGCTAGTTTGCGTTTGCAGTGTAGCATCTTGCCTCCATCGAAGTGCGACCGGAAATAAAATGACATAAAAGTGAAGTGAAGTGAAGTGAAAAAGTGTGGCCGTGGCCATTCGACCCCGCGACCTTCGTGTCAGCAGTCGAGCACCATAACCGCTAGGCTACCGAGGCGTATTAGCAACAGAAAGCTTGGCGACAAGAAAAAAAAAGCACTTTGGAAAACGTTATGCAACTAGAGTAAGTGCGGGCGCTTGCGAATGTTATTAAGGCTTAGCGTGGCCCTAAGCGCCATCATAAGGCAAAGCACATTGACGTCATGTTTGGGGAGCCATGACCCACCATGACATGCTCATGCTGATTCACTCGACAAACTGACTACTGACTGCGCTGTTCGCGGCGGCGTAGCCAAATTATGATCGTCATTGGAACTTGTTCCTCAATTGCTCAGTCTGCTTTATGCACCCGTAGCTTGTAGAGAGTGGGAGTACAACGCCAAGGGAGCGAACATCGACTGTAAATCTTTTAGTTCTAAGCCTCACAAGCAGCCTTCGGTGGTTTTCAGTTTATTGTGCGGTTCGGGGCCCATGCACGACATTGCATAGTCATCCGTCATTTAACACCGGTCAAAAGAGTGCAGGCTGTTGCTCTATATTTAAGGAATAGATATATGTAAGCGCCGGAGCCATAACGCAACCTGTTAATGTTCGTTATAATTATGTGTTTTAGATGCCTACTCGCAAAAATTTCACTGCAATAATTTCGTAAAGACTTTATTCCATTTTCTTTTAATTGCGCTGAGGGCTGTTTCCAAACAGTTGATGGGGTGATTCTACAAAAACATAGAAGGCAGTTAAAACGGTTTCTTCGGTATGTGTTCTGCTACAGTGCATCTTGCGTGTATGCGGGTCATTTCATATTGCTCGTAGACAAGATGCCCATTGCACAGCAGCCTACCGTTTTACAATGCAAAAGCGTGATGAGCGTGCATTGTTTACGGGGTAAATATTCTATGCTGGTTTTCTACTTGTCATTGAGTATCCCTGATGTGTGCGATATACGAAGGTAACGATAAGGGGCCAATTTATTGCTGAAAGGTAGTTTGGCTCTGGAGCCATGTTTCACTTTTGTAGACAAAGGTACGTGCGTAACCCGCCGTCAAAGAGCTTCTTGAAGACACGCTATGTAAGCAAGCTTACCGCAAGCATGATACTATTGGTCATGGGGTTATGGCATGGTGCTTTTCAGTGAAGGTGGTAACTTAGCAGCAATGAAAGCTGGTGCGTACATATCAACTATATAGCAAGTTTTAGCAAATGAGAAGCAACGCCAGCTAATATGGAGTACGACCCACGAAAATATTAGCACGCGACAACGGTTGCTCTATTTAAGAAGACCGATATCTCTGCGTCGGCCGATTGTCTCAGTTCAAGACACGGGGCTCACATGGGCCGGGTAACGCAACCTTTATATCCACGTATGAGCCGCTCAACTAGAACAATTACCGTCTATGTAGGCCGAGGTAACTCGTCCTGCTGCGCCAGTACTTCCCCATCACTACGTTTTCAATGGAGGCAGGTCGTACTGCAGGGGCGCAAATAAACTGCCGTCGTCATTTTGCAAGCACATCGCGTCTACTTATCTGACGCCTGGAAACGCTTCGTGAAAGCGGGTGTAATGTGATCGACCCATGGGTCAACCAGAAAATCACCGCTTCTATGAAACTCTTCGTTTATATGTCGTTGTATGCCTCCTTGCCAGAAGAATATGGTGAAAAAAATTTTGCTAAATGGCATTCCTACCCAGTCTATTTTCTTGTCTCTTTTCTTAGTTGAGCATGAGGTCAACTAAAACGGGGAAAGCTCAACTTCTGTGAGTTGGGAATCTTTTGGATCTATAAGCCATACACACGCACAACGTGCTTACTTCGATCGAACCGCCAGTACACGAGAATGCGTTTACGCGCTCGTGTCGGCAGTCTCGTGCTGCGGATAATGGAGCGTTTCTGGGACAGGCAAACACGACCCGGAGACCTTCGATGATTAGGATGCATTGTTCCGGCTTATACTGGAAGTGGCCACTGTCGCGAGCTGAGTTACGGCAACTGCGTTGCTCGCACTTGCGAAGAAAGCTTTCGCCGTACGTCAAAGGGGCACCTCAAATCCCTCCCTGTTTCGAAAGTGTCGAGCCCTGTAGCGCAGTCATGTCACTGGCTTTGAAAGAAACCCTCGCGAACTTTGCGAACGAGTGCTCTTTGTTACTATTGCTGCTGGTTTACCCAAGCTTTTGAACACCGGAGAGCTCACATGTCGGACAGCACCCATATAGAAATGTGGCGTACATGTATCTGCGTCTTGAAAGTTCCGCCAAGCTACCCGTTGCTGGTTCTGTCCTGTACATAATCTCACAGTCAAAAGACAAACGGTGCCGAAATATCACTGGTTTTTTCGTTTCCAATTGTTCGCTCGTCTTCTTGGTAAACACCTTGACGAGTAATAAGGGCAGGCCGTGGAGTTAGTGAAATTTACAAAACTGTGCCAATACCGAAGACTGCTCGCGGTGGTGATTTGGAAGGTGCCTCGCATCTAAGCTCGCGAGAACGCTGGTTTCTATTCACGGCCATGGCGGCCGCATTTCCAATGAGGCGAAATGTAAGAGAACTCATGAACTTATATTTAAGTGCACGTTAATTATCCCTATAACTCCGCTTGTACCCTGCGGATTCGAAAAAAAAAATTGGGAACAGTGGGTTCGTGAGAAAATAAACTCTGATAGTGAGGCCATACGATGGTTACTTGGAAAATGGTTACAGGGCAACTTTAAATTCGCAAGTTTTAATATTTATTCAACTACATGAGGGAGAAATTATTTTGAAAGTACGACAGCATTCGCTTTGGACAGTTAATGTAGATGTAACAACTATGTAGTGGAAGGCACCCTGTGTTGATGCTAATAAATTCGATTACACAAAGACATCACGGCCGGCTTATGCAGTGTAACACCCCATTAGCGTTTTATGCTGAGAATCTGATCTGAAGGAGTTTTTTCGCGAATGCATGGCTTCTCGCGTTTTGTATGTATGTATGTATGTATGTATGTGTGTATGTATGTATGTATGTATGTATGTATGTATGTATGTATGTGTGTATGTATGTATGTATGTATGTATGTATGTACGTACGTACGTACGTATGTATGTATGTATGTATGTATGTATGTATGTATGTATGTATGTATGTATGTATGTATGTATGTATGTATGTATGTATGTATGTATGTATGTATGTATGTATAGACTTGTATTCAGCGAAATTCATAGGCCGAGCATTTCGACCACCTGCGCAATCAGTCGACGCTGTTCTTCTTCCCCTTCGGCGCCGATCCAGTCGAGCCAGGTGGTGATGAAAAGGAAAGGGGGAGGATAAGAGCTAGATTCCTGAGCCGTTGGCCAGTAGAAGAGGCAGTATGACAGGTCTGCATATGATGGACCCTTCCTTACTTAGTAATAACAATCTATAGACAGCGCTCATTTGAAGTAGGACTACAGAAAAATGCTTTAAGATAAGAACACACTGCTACATTTGCTTTGTGATACGTCTACAGAACAGCCCCGAAAATAGAACGGTGAACAAATCAGATCTCCCAACCACAAAGAACGCAAGAAAACACCACGTCAAGAGCTCACCGGCATACGGGAACGGCGCTCTTCTTCCGCTTCTAGAATCACACAAGCTCGGGCAAAACGCAGTTAACACCGAGCACTTCCTGGCGTACACATTTCCGTCCCGGAGACCGGAAGAGGAAGGACCGGTGATGACCGCTTAATGGACGAACACGTGGGCTCAGTTACTTTCATTGGCGAAGAGATGTGCACCTGAAAATGGTCTCTTATCTCTGCAATGCCACGGTGACTGATCCCGCTGTGTGAATACGTTGCAAGTGATGCTTGATGCCCGGAAACTTAGTCGCACAAGGCTTTTGTCTAAGTTTCAAGCATACGTCCCTTGAACACCACGTGTGCTGCTTTGAATGAAGCGACTAAAGTGCGCTCAACTAGACTCTGGCAACAGTCTTTTCTGAAGCCCCGTTCGTCTTGAGCATGTAACTGGCTAGAGCATGTAACCACACAGCACGACTCTAATGCAACTTTTTTGTTCTTTCTCTTCGGTGCAATCGGGCCCGTAACACTTAAATGGTGCATCAAACTTGATTTTGAAATCTCACAGGTTCTCCTGAAATAACCTTATTTGTTCTAAAGGGGGCAGTTTTCGATTTTGAAGACCTTAGTTGGACATTGAAAGGGCTTTGTCAGATCATGTAGAAACACACTGAGTCCTGAGCTCAAGTCCTCCGGATCATTGAAAGACAAATATAAGTGCTATGCGGTAAGCGATATGAACCATTTCAAAATTTTTCATCACCTCAAGCCTCAGTCTTCCCCTGAGCATCTATTTGTTTTGTTTGAATGACTGCGCAAGAGTATGCAATTTATTGTAAGGTTATATACATGCGCAGCGCTTCAGATTTCATATCCTCATAACTGGTTTATTTTCTCTCGGCGCCGTTCAGTTATTAATAAAACGAGTGGATAAAGTTTCTATGATAACACTGAAGTACCGCATAGATAAACAGCGGTTCACTAAATCTCATACAGTAGGTATGCGATAGTTGCACAACAAAAGAAAATGCATGGGTTAACTTGAGCTGTGTACAGAGTATCATGTAACGCGTTCTTGTAAATGGTGGATCCTTCAATGGTGATAATGAAGGCGGGCAGATAGCTCCATTCTTTGCGAGTTTTTGGGAACAAAAGGTTCAGAAGACAGGTTAAGTCTACATAAATCTTTAAACTGCAGTCAATGCACCATGTTGATTAGTTAGGAGAAGAAAAGAGGTTTGTTTATAATGTTCTCATTGAATTAATAGATTTTGTAAACTGTGCCCTACCTGCATCGCCACCACATCGAGTTTTCAGGTGCCTATGCCGTTAAGCCGTCGCAAGGCTGAACGACATCACTCGGGGCACCGGTAGAACTGGCCGACGCCATGGGTGATTTGTCAATCTTTATTGTGCATAAATAATAAAATTGTTGGGGTTTGATGCCCCGAAACCACGGTCTGACTATGAGAGACGCCGTAGTGGAGGGCTCCGGAAATTTTGACCACCTGGGGTTCTTTAACATGCACTTAAATCTAAGTACACAGGCCTCTAGCATTTTCGCCTCCATCGAAAATGCGGCCGCCGCGACGGGATTCGATTCCGCGTCGTGCGGGTCAGCAGTCGAGCATCCTTACCACTAGAAGACCAGGGCGGGTTTATTGTGGAGAAATATTGTTCGTCATTCTCGAAGCACTTCGCAACCCGTTGAGCTTAAAGAAGCCTTAAATGGGCACTGCCTTGTGACATCCAGTGTTGTCTGCTTGTCTTACGGGATGTTCCCTGTTTACGTGAGCTACCTCATCATCAGCGTTGACCATGCTGTTCCTTTTTTCTAACACTATAAATATCCCTTTCTGCGTTGTCGGCTGTATCCGTGATGATTTCTAACATGTCAAGCTTCGGCATCGTGTGTCTGTGCAAGGCAATCGGCGACCAGAGTTGCTGCGCTTGTAAGGATCGGGCTCTCTGCATCCAATCGATGCCATGATCTGTAGCTTGTCGCCGCTACATTACAGTGAAACACTGTACCACCAGAATTCCCGTACTTACGCTTTCCGGTGATCGTTGTGAGAAAGATTTAGTTAATTGTTCGCTCAAAAATATTTTAGCGCCTTCAAGTTAGCGGAGGAGGAAATATCAGTGGCCCAGACCGGCCAGGGGCTTTTCTCCGGCTTCTACCAGCGTAATGCTCAATCAGATGAACATAGAGCGTGGCATTCGTGATCTCCCACGCCGCGGCGCATGATCGCGAGGAGGCGGAGCTTATTTCCGACCACCGATATGCAGTGGATGAAACCGATCGGTGCAGTTGAGGAGGAAGAACGATCTCAGGGAAGATGGTAATATTTTATTGGCCGTAGATACAAGGTACATCGCGTAAATTTTGGCGCGATTGATTCGATAATGCTGTAGTTTAACGCCTATATTATGACAAAAAAAATGGGGCCGTTTGAGGTACCCTTTAAATTGTGTCTGTACTGTGTTAACACCGAATAACCAAAGCCAGATATCGGCTAGAAATAATAAAACAAACATCATATCTTGGTTATTTTCTTGAGAATACGAGAAGCGCATGGAAACTTTTCTTTTATCATTCCTAAAGAAACATTCGTGAGCAGGATACTGTTTCTGAGTAAAAACAATTCATATGAACAGTCGCCAGATGCACTATTAAGTTAGGCGGCAGCACTAGGTTTATATAATGTACGCTTAATTGAAAACGCCTACGAGTATCGAAGTCAAAATTGAATACTACCCTGCCGACGTTATCGTGTTACTCATGCCGTTGTGCATGCCAGCGATCAG
Source organism: Rhipicephalus sanguineus (assembly GCF_013339695.2). Classification (NCBI taxonomy): domain Eukaryota; kingdom Metazoa; phylum Arthropoda; class Arachnida; order Ixodida; family Ixodidae; genus Rhipicephalus; species Rhipicephalus sanguineus. The sequence continues at coordinate 104,837,651 of NC_051177.1, read as the reverse complement.
CTTGATTCAGGTGAAAAGAAGAGAAAACGGTTTCAACCCCGAGACTTAATTAAGCGCCGATATTGTTACTTCTAATTTTGTAAACCATCGCTCTGCTTGCTTCTTGCTTCTTCCGTTCATGACTTCAAGTGAACGAGCTCTTGAAAACATTCTCAGAAAAACTGTCACTGTGGTATCAGTATACTCTCGCGGGTCACGTTCTTTCTCTCTAAATATACCCCTACAAGGCATTCAAGTGTTTATTCTGTGTTTTTTTAAATATATTTTCTCTTTTTCGATCCATAAACACAAGTACAAAGATCGCCTGTTCTAGGTTATGTCTTATGGGCGTGCTCAAAGTTTTGCAGTGTGTCTCGTTGTAAAGAGGGCATGGAGCAATCTTAGAACACGATAAGAGGTTGACGAGCTCCTGAGAAGTATTTTTTTTTCTTGTCTTAATGACTCCGGCCTCCATAGAGGAACGCAGTTGGTCTTGACACGATAGTGCCAGAAATGGCTGCTTCGATACAAAAAACAACAACAGAACGTCTAAAGCGTAGGAACACCGTGAAATAACTGTCGCCTGGCTGCCCTATCTCAACCAGCAAGACTTTTCAGTGTATATATACAAAAATCAGTAAAACACATCGTCGTAAGCACTTCTTGCGGTGCAAATGTTGGTGCGAGCTATTGAGTGGCCAAACTTAAGTTCCTTGATATAACGCCAGGGGCTGGGATGCGAAAACACGAGGAATAAAATAAATGCCAGTGGCACGCAGGACGTCGCAGCTGTTAAACGTGTACATTTCAACATTGTTTCGTTGTTTGTTGCGGAATAGTTTTGTGGTAATGTCCACGAAGTTCAAACCATTCGTTTCAACGACAAAGATAAATAAATAAATAAATAAATAAATAAATAAATAAATAAATAATAAATAAATAAATAAATAAATAAATAAATAAAACATATAAAAAGCGCGGGAAGTCAAATGTAAAATTTCATTATCGAGGAAATATAGAGTTCTTGAAATTGGTGATCATACTTTAGGGAATAATCCCTTTAGATTCGCAGATTGCTGAAGACAATTGTGTTCTAGTCGTTTTATCAAATCTTAAGAATGCTTATCAACAATATTTTTTTACCCTTGAAACTAACAAAAAAAGCAGTCTCTTACTTCCTGTGCTATTCTTTATCATCGCTGGATGGAATCATGCCTGTGCGCGATTCAATCTACTTATTGTTTCACACATGAACATTTGGAACTGTAAAACCGTGTGCACGTACCTTTCAGTTGTCTAACCAGAAAAGCGTCAGCAATAAAGACAAACCTTGGTTCAGCTGTATACTAAAAGATTACTGTCGTTTTAACTGGAAGGGACTGTTGCTTACAGCTGTTGCTTTTCTTCTAAATACACTAGATGCTCTACTAACTTATCCCTTTCGCACTACAACTTCAAACGACCGCCAAGAAATACAGGAGGTTCTACAAGCGTGGTTTAGTGCCTCATTCAAGCATTGGTTTACGATTTATTTGTTCATTTATTTATTTATTTATTTATTTATTTATTTATTTATTTATTTATTTATTCATTTCAAACGCTCTTAGGCCATTATTACGAGGGTGATTTGGGGGGGGGGGGGGAGAAGTGTGCCATGCTTATATTTATATGTGCAGTTAAAGCAAGAAACAAATACGCACGCAGACAAACACGGCTCTTGGCCACATAAGTGACAACTCGAAGATAAATAAAGATGCAGAAAATGTCATATAATCCTAGACTATGCGCACACATTTCTATAGTGTATTTACGAGGAAGTTCTGGGACATGACAAGAAAACAGATGGAACGTGGTGATTGAGTGGTGCTTTCAGGATAAAACTGTTAAAGCTTCGCCACTGAAACTCAAGATTTTGTGTAGCTTTACTTTTTTTAACGGTGTACAAGAGCCAAAATCTTGAACGGAATGAATTAAACATTCATTATCACGTGCTCCACCCTCTGGACCATTAAAAAGACAGCTTGTTGTGATGGCAGCCGGGGGTCTCATTAATCTATCGTGTACATGTTTTCATTTAAAGTAACGCTTGAAGGTTTTTTGCCTGCTTGAAAAATTCCCTGCCTATGAATTTTCAGCGACTTTTAAAAAGCCTGCTGTAAATAACGTGCTTAGCGTATGCACCGTGCGTGGTGAAAGTTAGGGTGCCGCGAGTGTGGAGCCTTCATCGAATTTTTCGCATCTTGTTCTTGGATTGCATACGACTCAAAAGCGTTTCTGATTCTTCAGTAACACTTTTTCATTTATTAAGCAGAAATTGAAGTTTACCATAGATAGTTAAACCTTATACAATAGGTAGGCGATAGTTGCATAAGAAAAGGGAAAAAGAAAGCAATGATTAACTTGAGTCGAGTGGGGGGGGGGGGCATGAAAGGGAACTTGCGGCGTTGCCGAAATAGAAGCATTTCAAGATCTAAGGTAAATATGCCTCAATAGACCTTCTTTGATCACCAGAGGTACGACCACTGGTGAGAGACCATTTCATTGTTCGGGTAGGTGGCATATTGTAGTACAGGTTGTGGAGAGGAGGAAAATTGGTGATGCACTCTTGTATACGTTGCATCTCATTGCGACCGCAGCTTGCGAGCATGTACAATATATGTACTACCACGGCCGCTCGATGAAAAACGCACGGTGCGGCCTGCCGCGTGGAGCGGATACTGCGCCGCGCGCCTAGTGCTCCTGGCTGCCGCCGCGGTGCCACCAGTGGGGGAGCCTCTGGGGAGACCGAAAGCGAAAGCGCCGGAATTATTGCGGCGGATCGCGGCTTGACAGCACAGCTGCTATGCACTTGTTAGTTTTTAAAGGGTTACAATAAACTTGCTATAGCGTTAAATATATTGGTAATCGTTCTACCGAATGTGCGCCGGCGATGCTTCAACCTAAATAGAGCAAGTGCTAGTTTTATCTGAAGTGGTTGCTCGTGTGAGTTGCGATTTTTCGCGTCATGTTTTCTCTCTTTTGTTGCCGTTGCGCTGTACACCCTCGATACTGTATGTTTGTGCTACAGTTATTTTATCCACAGGAGAGTCGCTCACTGAGAGGTGCGGTTGTATTTCCGTAATGACTGTTGCTGACACCTTAGAAACAAAAGCATTGTGAACATCAGGGGAGTCATAATTGCTTTATTGCACGTGCGTGAAAAAAGGATCACTGTGTTATTGAAATCTCAGGCGCAGCATTTTCCTGGCCAGATATTTTTGCGCCAAGCGTACGAAACGCTCAACAGACATATTAACATTTCCTGTCCAGTTGGCAAGAAGCATTCATAAGAGCTTTCTGATGAAAACTTTGCAGACTTCCATGGCGTGGTCGTCCGCCCCGCAAGTGCACTTTCATCACTTCCATGGTCATAGAGAACAGCTGGTCACCTTTTAGGCATCTCGTGAAAAAATATCCGACAGGAATAATATATGATGTTGACAAGCCTCTTATTACAAAACATAGTAATCGGTTTGCCACTTGGGGTACCGCTGTTGAGTGCTCTTCTTCACCACGGTCAACGAAACCAAAACGTTTGTAGACTTGTCGGTCGTATATGACCCTCTGCTGCATGGCCATCTCGTCAATGATCAGGGCGCAGAACGCTTCTTGCTCTACAGTGAGACCCTTGCATTCGATGCACAGCCGCTCCTTTATCAACGAAGTGACGCCGATTCCACCTGTTAAATGGCCTACATATTTGTGGAGCGTTGAGCAACAAGGGAGCTGAAAGATATTTCTGGACTTTGCATGCTCATAACTTTTGTTGAAGCATGCCTTCCAAATTACACATTCCCTTAGAATGACGTCATTGTAGTGGGGCTTCTTCGTCGAGAAACTTCGGACTTGGTTTCTAACGAACTCGGCAGTCTTGTAACCTTGCGCAGCACCATTGAGCACCTTCATAAAACAGGCAATGTCCGTGTTATTTTCATAAACCTGCGCGCGCTCCTCAGCCTCATCCACTTTTTCTTGAAGGGCCTGCAGTGCTCCTTTCATGCGAGCGATCTTCGCTTGGAAGCAGCGCGTTTTTTTAGCTGCTTCTGTCAATTTAACAAGGTCGAATATAGTTCGACATAATGCATCTGAAAATGATGCCATTTCCACACACGTTTCATTCCCTAGTTCAAAGTTGTTGGGTGTTGTGGCTTCAGTGCTGTCACTTGACGAGCCGTTTTGGCTAGTGACAAAACGGCTATTTTGAAGCTGCATTGCCCGAGCACTCGGCACGCGATTGCGCATTATCGGCTTCCATTTCGGAGCGTGGCCGCTTCTTCCTCGGAGCAGGCGTGCTCATGTAGCTTGTATAACCGGGGAACACTGTCGGCACAGCCGTTGGCAAAAGTATCCGCAACTTCTCGGTCTTCTTGTAGTCCTGCTCCGTAAAATGCAAGGCGCACACCAGGGACCTGTCATTAGGCTGCCATACTTTTTCCTTAACGCCGGGTCCTTCACGGGAAATGTTTCGCAGCCATGCTGCCATGAGTTACTGGGAAACTCGTGGTAGCGTATTTGCGGGTCCTTCGATGCATTCGTGGAACACAACGGGACACAACAGTTACGCGGCATTTTGCCTAACGTATAAAATATCACACATGCGCAAAGTGTCTTGAGTGAGACTCAGTGCGAGCGATTAATGTGGAGAAGAACAACCACTACCTCGACCTACCCGCTGAACGCGCGCTCCTTCCCGCCCGCGCGTCGCGTGGAGCCCTCCCCTACTACTGGCGTCCTCCTAGCGAAATGCGGCGACAACTGTCAACTCCGCTTGCCCGCTCTCGCCCATTGCCTGCGCCGCGACGCGGCAGGCCGCACCGTGTCTTTTTCACCGAGCGGCCGCGGTACTACTGACCAGCCGCCGGTGGGGATGTGGCAGTGCTTGCTTAGCTCATGGAATCGATCGCAGGTCTAGGCCCCGGCTGGGCCACAATGACCTGCTGTGCAGCTGAGCGATGTAAGTTGTAGCTCGGAGCCCGGTCCCTTGAAACCTAAGGTTCAAACCTAAAGTGTTAAAAGGGACGAAGGAGGGGGTAATTTGGACGGCGGAAGGTGCGGGTTTCCGTGTCCTCACTTGTTTTACTTAGATGATAACGAAAAATTTGGTATTTCCCCTGAAGCGCCTAAATTTTATTGCTTAAAATTGCCAGGCTAGTCGATAAAAGAATTCCGCTTTTAAGCTAGAAAACCACTTTCGACACGCTGTAGTTTGCAAACCGCTGAATGTCATTAGGTTAAGCTTTTGTCCCTACTCTTTCTGTTTTATTTAAGACCATCTGGTGTTCGCTAACGGGAACACAAGAAGCCAGTGTACTTCGAACAGTACAGTGGCCTCTTTCGTTTTGCCTCCAGTGAAATGCAACTGCCATGAAAGGAATCGAACTCGCGACGGTGCTCGCCTTCAGATCGGAAGGTCTGAAGCCGACCACCATGTCTACTGTACCACCGCGGCAGACCATGCGTCTCGTTATTGTGAGTAATATTCGACTACCATGACACCATAAAGATTCAACATTACCCTTTTTAGTTAGAACTGCTACTGCTTGTAGCTATTGCGACTGGCCTACTGCAAGAGCCGACCAGCGGGTACCGTTGTGCTGAGCGGAAATGTCGAACCGCAGGCCCATGGACGTCCTGAGCAGGGAGCCGAGGCAGAGAGCGACTCGCGATGAAGAAAATTAAAGGGACCGACAACGGGTCAGAAAGTGTGATTAGATCCTCGTAGAAATGAAAACACCGTGAAATAAACTAAGAAATTCCAGCATCCTTTACTTGTCGTAAGCATGATTCATATTTTTAAATCGCGTTTAAAAGTAACAAAAACCGGTATGTCCCGCAGCCTAGTGGAATTGCCTTGAGGCGGGATTATGGAGTCAGTCACTTTGCTGGAAATAGCCACGAAGTCTGACGCCGTTATACGCGCCATAATTAGTCCTGAAAATTAGAGTATGTATATTATCATCTATCCCCGCTCTATTTCGTGCCACTTGCATGGTAAAATGAATTGCACGGTGACATGCGGCGCTGCCTTCGCGGTAGCCAGTGGTACATGTCGAGCCGCGGCGCATGCGCGCGGAATGCACGCATGCGCAGCGAACCGCCGCGCTCGTACACAAACCGCTCTCGCGCTCACTATTTGCAGCATGGGTTGTCCCCAAGTGTTTACGACTTCATATTCGCCGCAGATAGAAAAATTCTGATTGCATATGTTTCTTGGCGTTTTCCACTTTACTATTCCTTGATTAGGCACTTTCACCTGTAAGCTTTCTGTTGCGCTAAAAAAATAGGCCCCATAAAAATTGTTTTAGGACCCTTCAACAGAAATTTATATACATGTTGTAAGACGACAGAAAAGTGTGTCCAGCGGGAGCTCGGCGTCTCGTTACGTACAATTGGTGTCCCTATAGTCGAGGAAATGCCTAATTAGAAGCGTCCAATCACTGTACAAACGACCGTTTGAAGGTTGCGTGCCTCAAACGCCCCCAGTCACCGCCTCCACGAGGGCGAATACTTAACCCTCTCTCCATATCCGCCACGAGTGAAGGGAAAGGAGAGGCTTGTCCCTTGTCGAAGCTGTCAAGTTTTGACGAGTGCACACCAGTCGACCACTATTCCCAACTCACAGGTGTCACGAAAAACACCCCGGTAGAAGCACTGAAATGATGATCGTAATCTCGCGCAAAACCGCATTCTCAGACACTTGAAATATCAGGAAGAGTCATTTGCGGGCATCACTGCGTCGCTGCCGCCGCACCTGCAAGTCGAAGCACCCGGTTAAGAAGGGTACGGCAGGTGTGAGTCATAAATACGTTCTGCGTATTGAGGAAGGGGGGGGGGGTTCCCCAGACATACTTGTACAACCGCTATCGGTTGTACAAGTATGTCTGCAGTTCTGTCATATGGCACACCAAGACCGAGCTTATGGCGGAGTTCAATCCGGTGGTGGTGGTGATGTGCGGCGTGACAACCCTTACTGCGCATACACAAACCCTCTCCACATTCCTCCTCTCCTACGCTCCCTCCTCTCGCGCGCCTCATTCTCTCATGTGCAACACCGCGATGAGCGCCCTCCTACGCTCCCCCCCCCCCCTCTCGCGCGCATCATTCTCTACTGCGCAAAGCCGCGATGAGCGTCAGCGCATGCGCGTCCCCTCCCCCTCTCTCTACTCTCCTACGCTCCCCCCTCTCGCGGGCCTGTCAAGCGCGTTCCCTGCTGGCTCTATGAGAATTAACGGCCAGGCTAGAGGGAAGACACGACACGCGTAGCGTTCCTCTACGCGTTCCACGACGCTTTGAATGGATGGATGCAGCTTACGGCGCGGGACTTCGCCCCAGCTTAAGACCTGGCGTGCGAGCTCCTAAAAAATAAATTACATCATCTCCAGCTCAAGCGAACTATCTCCCCGCTGCTTCGCATCCACACATGGTTCCCTTTAGTGGGAGATGGTGTAATTTTTTTGCGACAACAACCTTCGAATACGCTAGGATCGTTACCAAGTGATGATAACTGCGACGCGAGCTACACAATATGAAAGCACTTGCGTATAAAACGTAGTCCGGTCAGGATATTATGACTTTTAGAGATTTAAGTTTTAGTCGCTCACTATCTGCCTGGTGCATCGGTATGGTGGCGCCACCGCTCGGCTCAGGCGGTTGCACCCTCTCCCATCCCCCCATAGGATCCCATGCAATTTAATGAAGTTTGCGATTCCGTTGCGCCAAAACAAACGCTGCGCCATCTCTCGACAATATGCCACACCGATGACGCAACATCTCCTCTTGCTTCCACCGATATGCCATGCTCCAAGGTTACCCCTCTCTCCACTTACTTTTATTTCTTTCGGTGGCCGTGAGAGCGCGCGCTGTGCACTGTGTAGTCGACAGCGCACCCGACAAGGGCGGCTGGGCTCGTCGCTTTCATCGCGTCTTCCTTGGACGTTGCAACGTTAATATTGTGTAAGGCGGTGGCCACACGTCGGATCATGAGCCCTGATTTCGTTCAGCTGCCATCTCATCAACGGCAATGTTTCAGACGCCTCAGTTGTGGACTTTTGTCTGTTGGTTGCTGGACAAGATAACCTCCTGCAAGACCGCATTTTTCCAAGTCAGCTGTGTGTGTGGTTCTCGGCGTCGTAGCAGTTTCATGACGCGAGGACATCAACTGGTGCTACATCGTGGGAACCGCTGAAGTGACCGCAAGCTTGACGACATTGTGCCAGAATATTCTAGAGTACTGTACGCGTGCGATTGTGCTACACTTAAAATACTGCGCTTGGCCTCGCACGTCAACCTGGTACGCCTGTGTGCACAAGTGTGTTGTTATCGTAAAAGGTAAGTGAAGCTGTAAGTAGTTGCCCTTCTATATGCTCGCTACTCCACGAACATTACTTCTAGAATCGCATTTTATGTTGAGTTGCACGTACCAAAGGAGAATCTAGCATGCAAGATACATTACACGCGTGCGCATTTCCTATATAAATCTGAGTAATGCCACGCGTGCGCATTTCCTATATACGTCTGAGTAATTTCATGCTCAATTTAAAGCGCATGTGTCAGAGGATTGTGGCTTCATTGGTGAAAGTGATTAGATATTCCGAAATATGTGATTGCAATGCAGTTAGAACTTTCTCATATGTTAGCACGGTCTGTGACCAAAAAAGAACGCTGTGTGAATGTTTGTTGGTCATTTGCTAAAGTACTTTCACCCATCATTATGCAGCTGTGTGACGGCTGTTAAAACGTTCAGCAAGTTAGATTTCGGTTTTCTTGGCCTAGTTGAGTGCTACAAGTGTTGGCCGAAGATAAAAACACGTCTCTTTTGTGCGTTTCTTAAGCAGGCATACAGCAGTAATAGTCATTGTTGTTGTACTGTTTGGGGTGTTCAATAAAATAAGAATGCTGTTTTGTACTGGAACAGTTTTTATTTCATCTGTGTTAACAGATGACGCAAACAACTTGGGCACATGCACGTAAGAAACGTACGCAGTGCATCGCGCGCACGCATAAGAAAACGGGCCAGTCATTTTAAAACAAATAATATAGAACAATCGACGTAACAAAAGGCATGGTTGTCTAGTGGAGCAGCGTCGACAGTACAAATATCAAACCAGAATGAAAAATAAATAGAAAAACGGCGAGTAACGGGCGCTTTGCCCACGGCTTCTATGAGCTGCGCGTATCCACCTTTCGCCACCGTTCGCCGTTGGTGGCGCCACCAGTACAACTCAAAGCAGCAGCGCACGAGGCGGATACGCGTGAAGAATCGCTAAGTCAGCCCAACGGACAATATATCGGCAACAAGCACACTCCTGTCTCGTTATAGTACACTTTTTCATTTATTCACCAGAAATCAGCTTAGGCACGCACGCACGCACGCACGCACGCACGCACGCACACAAACACACACACACACACACACACACACACACACACACACACACACACACACACACACACACACACACACACACACACACACACAAAACTGAAGTATACCATAGAAAGACAGCGGTTAGTTAAACCAGAGAACATCTATACCGCTTTAGGGAACGGAAACTGTACCTTTGGCTGTACGTAGTACGGCAATAAGAGTAGCGGTGGCCCACCGAACTGCAAAAGAGCGAGGCGAGATGGCGCTGCAAGTACTATCATCATCATCATAAGACAAACGCATGTTTGCGGCTGGCTCGCACTGGTCACGCAAATGCGCTTCTCACTGTCGTGGTATCTTGTTTCTTGTCGTTGCTAAATCGCGGTTCGCTTGTGTAGTAGTTATCATAAGGTAACCTAATTGGCCTCGACTGGCAAAAACGTCAATCAAATAAGGTTTGCATCGTTTATTATTACTGCCCAAGCTTGCAAGCAATGTATACAGTGAGGTCCAAGCAAAACAATTCACTCGTGGTGCACATCGAAAGCCTTCAACCCGTACGTGTGTAGTGAGTCTGAAAGCTGATGAATATGCGCAGAACAAACGTTGCTCACTTTGTGTTGCGGCGTCCGAGTTGAACAGCGCAGCTTTAGGAGAAGGGTATTATGCTGCCGTTAGTTATGCGGCATTGCCAGGTTTAGTTGATATTAAAGTGAGCGCATGGTGTGGCATAGAAACAAAACGTGCGCACGCCAACAGATAGTTAGCGCAGTGACAGCAATGTAGTTTGGCTAAACTTGTTACGTAAAAAATCGCGGATGCGTACAGTTTTGCATCTTTCTCGACCATAGATATTATGTATTTAGTTGATAGGTGAAAGAAATTATTTCAGGCTTGTTTTGTTCCTCGTTATAGTTCAGTTATATAGTTTCTACTGCTAGAATTTCTTGGCGCAAGTAGTAATCGGACTGCTGAGTATGCAGCGAAGACGAATGCTAAAGAAAGAGATATATAACGTGAGTGCTTAGACATTCAAGAAGCACAATTCTGAGAAATTAAGCTTTTCGCACGCATTGTACATATTTGTTGGTGCGCGCATAGAACACTAAACAACTTCTCAGCCATGAGCACAATCTCTGTATCACATAGACATGTCGATAGAACTTGAGCACTCTATTGGAAGCAAGCGCTCATGAAATCAACTGGTGAGGCATGATGTGAACCTGTGCCAATGCTGGATAAATAAACGTAATGTCTATATATATATATATATATATATATATATATATATATATATATATATATATATATACCAGCTTGATATACGTAAAATCTTGCAAAGTGGCTGTGGATAAGTCAAGTTCATGTATGTTTTAACTACCTCTTTGATTGCTTGGGTTTCTCCTTCGTGACAGTAGGGCACAGAATTTCACTTTGTAGTGGTAGGCGCTATAACTGTGACATGTTAATTTAATCATGCAGCAGAAGTAGGCGTGCTGAAACAATTTTGAGACATTTCTTTGTTACATGAAAAATAAAACACAACCACATCCAGTGAATACAATCTCAGTCATCACGACAACTTAAACATGCTTGGTGAAGCTGTGCTGCAAGAAGTGCTCGTAATATTTACAATTCGTTTATTAGCTGTAAATAACTTGAAGGAGCCCATTGAACATATGTGCAAAGGCTAAAGTAATTGAGCACAACCTTGTAAAGCTTTGGCGTATTTTAACACGAAAGTGTTTTATACCGGGGTCCACCAAGACTTTCATGACGTATTTCCCTCACGGAAGTACGTCAGCAAAATGTACGCCATCAGATGGCAAAGAAAAAGAACTATTAGAAGTAGTTGCCCTGACAGGAGTCGAACCCATGACCTCTCGGTCCGCGGCGATGGCTCGCGGGCGCTTAGCCCACTGAGCTACCGCCAAACACATTACGGCGGTTACATCAACACGTCTTTTATATTTCACACTTTCCGCTCACAGTGCTCTTGGATGAATGGATGGATGATATGAGCGTCCCCTTCATAACGGGGCGGTGACATGTGTGCCACCAGGCTTGAAAAAAGTCTTCATTTATACCCACAGTGTCGTTTCGTACGTTTTCATTTGAACATCCCTTGTAGCATAAAATCTAAGGCTAGGAATGAATGCAAATTTGTTTTCGGTTATGTCCATTTGAGCAAACAAAAAATCACAGCATATCCACGGAGTGAATGATGATGAGTGGGCGAAGCTGCGGAGGTTCATCGGTAAACCGCGAATCTTCCGTGAATTCTGCCCAGTACATCATCACCGACGTGAGATCGGGCGCGTTTATACTAAAGGTTCGATGAGTTATGACGACTTGCAGCTCACTTTAATTTTACATGTACGCTGTGAATTTTCATTGTTTAGAAAACCATTGCTTTAGAAAACATCTGGCGTCTTTCGTTAAGCAGCTGGCGTCTTTTCGTTTTGCTTTAGAAACATCTGGCGTTCTTCCGTTTTGCTTTTACAAAACATCTGGCGTCTTTCGTTGGTTTATTTCATCAATCAACGGCGTTTTGAACAAAATTTTTATTGTTTAATCACGCACAGGAGAAATCTCACCAGGCACTACCTTGGAGGTAAAGAATGGCTGCTAATGGGAATGAGAGACAGAAGAAGTCGGCATTTAGCTACCGCTGCGAATTTTTCATTGTTCAACAACGCACAGGAAAAATCTCCCACCGGCACCACCTTGGAGGTCAAAGCGTAAGACTGGTTACGCACTACGACTACGACTACGAGGGACGAACGGGTGCCGCCTTAAGGGGCTTCGCCCCTAAAAAAATGCCCCACCTCCCCGAAGGGAATCGTGAGGAAATGCGAATGCATTTCTTGCGCCGAGAGTACACGGCGTAGTAACTTTAATTGCGTAAAGCTGGACACATCGACGCGCTCAAGTGTCTCCCTTTTGTGCGCCTCTTTCAAAGAACGCTTCCTACGTGCGTTCGTAATCACTTCAGGGATGTTGCCACCGCCTTCAATGCAGCACAAACGCTTTTAGAACGCGCTGTTTTTAGGCTGTGCCAAGGCAGCACAAACGCTACAAACGCGTTTCAAACGCGCTGCATTGAGGCGGTGGCGCAGGGAGGAGAGAGAGCGAGCGGCGAGAGAAGGAGCGGCGAAGCACTGCACCTACCCTCTCCACACACGCGGGAGCTCCGCCGAGCCAATGCCACCTAGAAAAAAAATTTGCGCTGGCCGAGCTTCCGTGGGCGCCCTCACACGCCAGAGCGCGCTCCTCCTCTCCACTCACTCTCCGCTACTCCGCCCGCACCACCTACTCCAGTTGCTAGGGGCGAGGATAAGCGCGCGCGCCTGCAGCTGTTGCTATGGGAGAGGGAGTGAGAGCGGAGAGGCGCGCGGACAACGCCGGATGCCTTACATAGCCCGACATTCGCATTTAAAAAGAAATCAGCCGTCGCTACGACCATCCCATTCGGCGTTTCCAATAGAAATGTAATTTCGTCATTGCTTTAACACACCCCACGCCTCGCTCATAGCATCCATCTATATCGAAAAATAGCTCTCAGATACTCGCCTGGCTGTCGCGCCGCGTTGCCCGCTCGCCCTGCGAGAATTAACGGCCAATCTAGAGGGAAGACACGACGCGCGTAGCGTTTCTCTTCACGTTTCGCGGCTCTGTGAAGGAGTGCATATCGAGTATCTGTGTTTATTATGTGCTTGTTGATGCTATATTTGCGTGGGACTCGCCATATGCATGCGGTGTCCACGTATATATTAACTTTAGCTACCGCAGGGGTTAAATCACGATCATTGGCGTTAGTCGTCGGTACGGAGTTGTGCCAATAGGTGTCAACGTGGGTGCGTCCCCATTAAGCGGTGCTGTATCTGCCAAATAACAGTAGACATTATACAAGCTCTCATATACCAACGTAACATAAAAAATCAACTACTTCTGTGGCGACACGTTTCACTTTCGTGGTATACCGATTCCTATGACAGAGGGATCAGCCATCTTTTTTTATGTAAACTTCTATCATCTAAACACAGTTAAAGGGGCACTAAAGGAAAATAACAGTTTATGTCAGAGTGAAAGCTCAATATATGACAACGTCTAAGACGGCAATATTATCAACCGCAGTGCCCTACTTACCGAGAAATTGAGCTAAATGTATAACACGACGTGCGCCGCGAGTGGGACATTTTGGAAATAAGCCCGATGACGTGAGAGCGTCTGTCTACAAGTAATGACTAGTAATCAAACTAGCTGCAATAAAAAAAGAACCTTCCGTGCATCAAGAAGTGTAATAAGATGCTGCTTGTTCGTTTCTGTTTGATTCATGGAAAAAAAGAACATCTTTGGCGTTGCCATGGGGAAGGGCACGCGTGGTTCAAAGGTTCCGTTTTCGCCGAACTGCACTTCGCCCGGCTCCCGGCTTCGCTCACACGGTTGCGTAGCAGCGGTTGTTTCGGTATCGCGTACTGCCGTATGTTTTTTTGCGTGCACGTGAAACACGCTCTGACAGAAAGTTCGACAAACTGTCGCATGCATGTGGCGTTGCCGGATGCCCGCATGGTGCACGCTGCCAGTGCACGCCGCCGCACAGTAAAGGTGAGCAACGTTGGGCACAGCAACAGTGACGTCAGAAAGACCGCTTTCAGGCGGATGATTTGAATTGCGCTAACGCGATGCGGACTACTTAAACGTGATATTATTTTAAAATGAGCACTTCCTTGGCACGAAATTAGCACTACGAGGTTTCTAGACCGCTATTTCAACAATCAACGTCGGCTTAATATTTGCCTTTAGTGTCCCTTGAAGGCAAAACAGTTTTGAGCGAAGTTTGTAAACTGTCTCACAAGGCACAACTAAATGTCGGAAAGCCTGTTAATTCCCCTCATGGCCGTGATGTTCGTTCTGTAGTGTAATTTATAATTTCGCATAATTTCCGAAACCATGATGTGAGTTTGAGTCATACAGTAGTGCGCAACTTTAGATCGATTCTAACTGCCTGAGGTTAAACCAAACGCAGTTGTAGCCTTGAAGAAGACAATACTGCTTGTTGAAACATTTGCTCCAGCGACACCTCACAAATGATTCGTCTCTTCAAGCTTCAGTCTTTCCCTGAACTTCAGACGGAAATCTAAGGACACGAGTGTCCTTGCATTTCACCTTCATTGAAATGTGACCACCGTGGCTGGGAATAAAACCTGCGTCGTTGAGCTAAGCAGTCTCGTTGAGCTAAGCCGCAAACCTGCGTCGTTGACTAATACACGGAGCTAATGTTCAATCTTCCCCGCCAGAGTGGTATAGTCGTTATGGCGCTCGACGGCTCACCCACAGGTCGCGAGATCGAATCCCTGCCGCGGCAGCTGCATTTTCGATTGAGGCTAAAATATTTCAGGCCCGTGTACTTAGATTTAGGTGCACGTTAAAGAACCCCAGGGGGTTGAAATTTCCTGAGCCCTCCGCTACGGCATCCCTCATAATCAGGTCGTGGTTTTGGGACGTCAAACCCCAGATATTGTTTTAGTGTTCAATTTCAACGCTATTTCAGTGCAGATTGCATGACACAGTAGACAGCAAGTGCTTGTGGACGATTATAAGCACCCGTCCATGAGACGCCTGGTGAACCATTCACAAATACAGCATTGCAAGCGGTTTAAGATGACCTGTTGTAGCAGATGTTCATATGCTTCACCCATTGCATATCGATGTTTCCTTGTCAGGCCAGGAGGCTATAGCAGAAAAAAAAATAAAAAAAAGAATACTTCTCATTATAGTGACGGTACTTTATCACATTAAAGTGAAAGTACACTCATAATTATGTGAAACTATTGTTGCATTAAATGTGTAGGAAAAATAACCTACACTGACAACGTGGAGAAATAATACCTCTAATCTAATTGCTTATTTCTAAAGTGCGACTGCGCCAAAGTGTAAGCCGTATGTTTTTTGCACTGATATACTGGCTAGTTACGAAGATACATGCGAGGCGTTAGTGATGCGTTTCCCTTCTTTTATTGCAGCGGCCTGGTTTGTATCGCCAAACGATAAACTTCCGGAGTGCACTTCTATTGACTCAGCAACTCGCTCCCACGTGAAGCCACGCCGCCAGAGAGAGAAACATGTTATTAAAAATATATATATAAACCAAGCATGTGGAATGGAACCCTAGTCCGGGGTCCCTAGACGATCTCCGCCAGGAACCCATGTTTTCTCGGCGACAGAGTATGACACGTTAAAAAAAATTAATATTGCATTGCGTCGCCTCCGTGTGACACCCACACAAAGTTATTGGTAAAAAAAATGAAGCAGTGGGTTTTTACTCACCGGTCTCGGGTTTGAAACGAGTGTTCATCTGGTGAAAGCTTCAACGGTACCTTCATTCCCCCGAAGTCATCTGAATGTGCTTCGCGAAAGCATTTTACAGAGTCAAAACAAACAAAACGAAAGTGAGTGTGTCAGCCGGCAGCGGATAGAGACCCTTCCGAATGCAGCGCGAACTGTTAACTGCCGTTAGCCGCCGTATATTTTGAAATGAAGATAATGATGTCGATAGGCTGCAGACATCTACGACGACAACGAGTCAGTTGGAGCAAAAACTATCACAAAAGATTGATGACGCGGTACATTGCAAGGCAAGAACACTTGGTATAAACAGCACTTTGTTATATTTAGGCGTAGCATTGTACAAAGGAGTAGTATTCAATTATTTGAAGAATATTTTGAATTGAAATTTGGCCCTGACGAGGGCGCCCCTACATGGAAGTGCAATAGAGCGAATGGCGGTGCCCATGCGATCCTAACGCAGAGGTTAGTCGAGCCACTCCCGTTGTTTGAAGCCAGAACGCGCCACGGTTGATTTTTTCGCTCTCTGCGGCGGTTTCTAGAACTTGAAACTTTCCGGGTCCTGGTTAAACCTTATACAATAGGTAAACGATAGTTACATAAGAAAGGGAAAGAAGAGCAAAGATTAACTTGAGTCTAGTGGGGGGCATGAAAGGGAGCTTGCGGCGTTGCCGAAATAGTAACATTTCAAGATCTAAGGTACATATGCCTCGGTAGACCTTCTATGATCACCAGAGCGATGACCACTGATGAGAGACAGTCGTACAGACAACATACTCGGGTCATTGTTCTGGTAGGTGGCAGGTTCTAGTCCAGGTTGAGGAGAGGAGCGATATTATTGATGCACTCGTGTATACGTTGCACCTCATTGCGACCTCATCTTGACAGGATGTATCTGTACGGACCAACCACCGGTGGGGATGTGGCAGTGCTTGCTTAGCTCATGGAATCGATCGTAGGTCTGGACCCCGGTTGGGCTACACATGACCTGCTCTGCAGCTGAGCGACGCAAGTAGTAGCTCGGAGCCCGGTCCCTTGAAACGTAAGGTTTAAACCTAAAGTTGAAACCTAAAGCGTTAAAAGGGACGAAGGAGGGGGTGAATTGGACGGCGGAAGGTGCGGGTTTCCGTGTCCCCACTTGTTTTATTTAGATGATAAAAAATTCGGTATTTTGCTTGAAGTGCTGAAGTTTTATTGCTTACAATTACGAGGCTAGTCGATCAAACAATTCGGCTTTTAAGCTAGAAGACCACTTTCGACACGCTGTAGTTTGCAAAACGCCGAATGTCATTAGGTTCAGCTTCCGTCCCTTCTCTTTCTGTTGTATTTTTAATGTGTCTCGGTATTAATAATACCTGGGGTTTAACGTGCCAAAACCATGATATGATGAAACCATGACATCGAAGCGCCCGGTCCAGAAGGGGACGGAAGGTGTGGGTGAGAAATACGTTCTCCGCAGTGAGGAGGGGAGGGGGTGCTGTCCCCAATGTCCAAGAAGCCAGAAAGGCTTTTCTGCGCACAGTTGGCACAAAGCCTTAGAATCGCTTTTCAACAAGTTTAACGCTATCGGCTGTACAGGCATGTCTGCCATTCTGTCATATGGTACACCAAGACCGAGTATTTGTTGAACAACCAAGTTTGTAGGCGTTACACACCATTTGCGACCACAACCTTCGAAAACTCTAAGATTGTTTCCAAGTGATGAGAACTGCGATGCATGCTACAAAATATCAAAGCACTTGCGTATAAAACGCAGTCCGGTCAGAATATTAAGATTTTTAGAGATTTAAGTTTTAGTCGCTCACTATACGCATGAATAATCAATAAGTCAGCCCAACGAAAGATATATCGACAACAAGCACACTCTGCTTAGATTGTGTGCCGGATTTGACGTTGGGGAAGAATGCTTACTGGCAAATCATTTTTGGCGAAATCGTTCTACACAGTGATTACTCTACAACATCTAAAATCCGTGTTATCTCAATTCGACTCATTTGATCCTGCACAGGCCATATTTATTTGAAGACGGTGATCATACAGCAATCAATGGCTGTTTTTACTCGGTTAATCCCTCAGAATGAGCAGGCTCAGACCAAAGATCTTCACGATGACCTAGCCCGAGAAAAACGTAAACACATTCGTTAAGAGGGAAGCTTTTTGCTCGTTGTACATTCTACCTCGGTGGTTCCTTTAGTGCACGCTTCCATTACTAGGAGCTTCTACAAACTCCGAACTGAATGCGTGCGAATACGTTTTTTTTGGGGGGTTTTGGTCCCGGATAGAAATCATTCTTGAGCCCCTCATTTACCGTCCTCTGCTGCAACGAAGCTCTCAGGATATCCTTGTTTGGTCAGTGCTTACCCAACCACTAACGTCTGCCCTCTTTTCTCTTCGTATGTTGTTACTGTATCATGGTTCCTGTTAGTTGTTTGACTTCACTAAAACATAATGTCTTCCCTCTCTCCTAAACCAGAACGTTTACTATGTCGCCACTGCACTCGCTTTACCGTTCCAAGTGTATCGTCACAAACCAGCTTAGTTTCTTGTAGGATTATCTGCCGTTTCTTTTTACGTAGACAAGATTACCCTAATTACCCTATGAAAGCGTTTTTAAATCCCAACCTTGCTTCTCAGTGCTGTCGCTTTATTCCGAGCACAATCTCTCGTCTAGTTAGCGTCAGTCTTGGCCGTCGCAGCTAGAACATTTTTGTTTTGAACTGAAAGTTCTCCAAATATAAAGCGCGCAAAGAAAACTCAGGGTGTACTGCACGCACAAAACAAAAAAGTTTATCGCCAACGACTTGTCAAAGGATTTACGCGACCTTAGTGTTAGAAAAACGACTGCTTTAAGATTTACAAGAACACAAACTACTTCACAATACTTTATACCTATCCATACACTCAGGTCGAGACGACGGCCCGTTACTGACGTTCTCATATAGACATGTATTCTAAGTTCGTCTGTCTTTTGCCCTGGTGTCTCTGGAAGAAATAAGAATGAATTAAAATATGGGCACCCCAACTGGTATTTGTGCTCTCCAAATCTCTAAAATCAATGCATGATTTTACACAGCGTGAGCAAGGGCGAGAGTGAAAGGGTCTCTAAACAACACCGAGTTCAAAAACGAGAGGATGGTTTCTTACTCGCCTTCTCTACCCTTTTTACAGGCGCTATGTCCTCCTCGCCACTTATTTCTTCACAAAACACGTGTAAAATGGCAGCACAGAGCATTCAGCCTATCGGGATTTAGCGCTTTTCGAGTACACGCCGTTATTAAATGCGAAGCATCTTATGGCGGAGTTCAAACCGGTGTTGTGCGGCGTGACCACCCTTACTGCGCATGCGCAAACCCTCTCCACACACCTCATCTTACGCCCCTCTCCACTCCCCCTCTCCCTTTCACCCTCTCCAGAGACCCTTCTCCCTTCCCCCTCTCCACTCCCCCTCTGAAACGTGGGCTCGACATGCCGAAACGCTGCTTCGCATCGCATCATGGTCCCCTGCAGCGTCAGATGGCGTGATTTTTTTTTCGTCCTGCGCTGTCGAAAACGCACAAAACGGAATGAAATCCGGTGATCGCGCACGACAGTCATGCGAGACAAGGCAGAACGGGCACGTATACGACTGCATGACAAAGCAGGGGAAATACGCCTTCGTATGAGGACCAATCGAGAGCTTAGTTCCTCATGACGTCACCTGAACAAGACTGCTCGCGTCATGAATTGTGCCTAGAAGAGAAAAACGCGCTCGTGCTTTGTATTTTCAGATGTTGTTTAGGGGCCCACTAAAGCTAGTTCATGAAATCACAAGAAGATTATCAAACAGAACATTTTATAAGTGCGCAAATTTTTCTGAACTGAAAATCTAGAAATCAGCAAGCGCTGCTTATTCGCCGTGGTATATGTTATCGTCTCGAGATGTTCTTCGTCATTTTGACCAGTTTAGCTGCACGTTCACAGTTAACGAGCCGATATGTGCACTCACGTCGTCAGGTGATTTCTCTACGGCACTAAGTCGCTTTGGCGTTGGCTTCAGTCCTCTCGGGAGTGACTAGGTGGCGCAATGTCGTATTTTGCTGTAGTGATGCCCACGCCAGCGTTCCCTGTTTCGAAGGCTCCTTTTATTCTCTTTTATCTTTAATTTGAATGTTCGTGGAAGTATTTACCTTAGACAGCGAAGTCATTCCACTCGCCCTGAAAGATTACCCTTGGGCAATCTTAAGTGTGTCCCACTGAATCTTGTTGCGCAAGGAACCACGCGAAGATACACGGGAAATCCCGAGGTAATCAATATTGCCGCATTCAAAAGAAGCAAGGAAGAGACCAACCGGATGTGCGCTAAGACACAAGCTTTGTCTTACAAAAGCCTCAAGGACCCACGACATGCCACATGGGTCTACGGGACTAATACTTGCGTGCTTCGCCAGCGGTAAGGACGATTGCGCAGTGAGCCAACGTTTGCTTCGTCGCTTGTGGGCGGACGTCATATTAACGGGAGCTGATTTAGTTCCGATTGGAATGTCTGAACGCAACTGTAGTGCGTCACTGCGCCTCTTGAAGAATGTCATTGCGCTTTCCAGAAACCTTGTGAAAGTCTGTGAGCGTTCCCCTGTGTGTGCACGGAGCAGAGTTTATATGTTCATTCGGCTGATGTTTCCTCCGCCATTTTGCCAGTGAGCGACAGCTCAACGGGGCGGCACTGCTTCAGACTTTGTCCCATAAAAAAAAAAATGTCTCATCACTTACTCCGAGAGCATTTCCGGCACAGGAACTTCACGCGCAACCGCGATCTTTCAGCAGTGGGTTAATCATTTGTGAGATACTACCTTCAAATTGAAAAATTGTTTCTTAAAATCTGCAGAACAACATTTAAGATGACTTAAGAAAATGCTTGACACTATGCTCAAAAAGCTCGGCAGAATAGATTCTGAGAAAAAAGTGGCAATGTCCTTATAGCAGGGCATGAAATGTGGTACACATGTGCACCGCTGTCCTCAAGAGGTATCAAATGCAAAAAAAAACAGGAACATTATTTAGAACTTTAATGGGGCTGCTTACTTTTAGAATTGTTTTAAGCGTTCAATGCATGTCGCAACTTGGTATTTGCTGCTCAGATAGCTACTGTGCATTTATGCCTAGCACACGCGAAGGTGGCCTGTGACAGGTACATCAGCCAACGGGATTTTGCGAATTTATGTATACAGTAACTAAATGATTTGACTGCGATTGACGCCGCTTTTGCAAATAAATCATGCGTTACAATGAAAATAAAAAATATATACTGCATATGTAGAACTGTACCGATGCGATAGTTGTCCTTTTACAGGTAACACAACCAGTCAAAATCAAGGCCAAGAATGACTAGTTGAAAAAGAAAACTCAATAATAAGGGCAGCAAAAACATCCGTCTGTGTTGCAAGTGGGTCACTAGGTTTTGTCTAGTAAACGGATAAAATATGACACTTCACAGGCATATTTAAGCAATGTTTTCAGGGCACTAATTTGGGCCACTGCAGCTGACAGCGAGCAGTAATCAATGCACGCGTAAAATCAAGTTTGCTGTCTGCGCCCCATGGCGTAGCGAAGTAAAAACTCCAGATAGCATTCTTCAATACCTCTGTAGATGGTACCACCAGTAAGAGCGGTAGCAATTTGGACCGTGTATTTTGTTATGCGTCTTTAAAGCGCAGTAAGAAAAGCGGTACACATTTGCACCACTGTCCTACAAAGGGTCAAGTTTCTCAGAAAGTACACATACGCGGTCTTTGATGGGAGATATCCACACTGAATGTGTTGACACATTACAAAACTTTTAAACTTCGTTGAAATAACACTACATGTACACTAATTGGGGTACATTGTTAGATGGATGTTTTCAAACATTTTATTCATTCTTCTAGCATAAAAAAAGATCCATTATGGAGCTACAGAAAATCAGAGGAAGGGTTTTCTGGTTTTGTCTTATCGCTCTTGGATTGCGCATATAACACGTAGAGAGATCAATTACCACAAACGCACTATGGAATATCAGCCGCTGAATTGAATGCCAATGTGTTCGGTTTCATTAAAAAATGATGTCTGCGCTTCGCTATACAAGTTTAAGTCGCATATCTATAATGTTCATCAACTATTATCGATAAATTAGAGCATCATTGAATTCAGAGCTTGTATGCTACCTTCCTCTCGTATTCAGTTAGGCTATGTGGTAATTTTTGCTTTGGTAGGCCTGTAGCTCGAAAAATGCCACATGGTGGGCACGAACAAAACATATCTGCTCTTGCTCATTCCTCGTGTTTCCATTATATCAGAGAGAGAGTACGAGCGCATGCGCACTTCTACTGTACTGTGCGCGAGCAGTTTACAAAAAAAGCTGCCTAGCATCCCTGCCGGGATTCGAACCCGGGACCTTTGGATTAGAAGTCCAACGCGCTTTCCACTGCGCCACAGGGACACGCTCACGCCTCGGCACTGCCTGTCCAAAGTGCAACGAAAAGTAGTCGGACCAGCACTTTACAAATAAGGAGAACTGCCAGAAAAGCCTTACATATTCTCGTCAATTTTACCTTCAATATTTTTTCTTAAAAACACACAGTAACAACATTGTACAGCGTACTGATGTTCAAATTATGTGTTTTTTACGCTGTTGCAATAAGAGTAACGTAGACCGTTTCGCAGATGTGGGGTAAATAAAAGTGGTGTCATATTCAGGATTTAACGTCGCATACCAACGCACAGAAAATGGCACTGGTAGCGTTGGGGTTAACTTCCACCACTTCGATTTCATTAACTTGAACCTTAACGTTATTACACTAATGTTATTGCATTTAGCCCCCATCGAAACGTGGCAACCGCAGAGACAATACATGACCTAGTGTTTATTAGCGGGATGCCTTAGCCACTAACCCAGCGTGGCCACCTGCAGTTGAACGAAAGGCAGAGCAAGAACTAGGCTGCAGAGGCACCCCCGTGACAGGGCTGCAAGCAGCGGTAAACTCCGTCGAACAAAGGCTTCTTTAGCTCAGGGAACTGCATGGTTTGAAGATGGCTGATTATCGCAATATCTCTATTTTTTGTTGAATATTTCTCTTGTTTGTGCGACTGCCTATACATTTACCTTATAACCGAAATAGGTAAATGGTTATGTTTTCGTATATGATGGAGAACTAAATGTTATAAGTGTTTTCTATAGAAACGATTAATCTCGGATTTTGCAAGTGTCGGGAAAGCATTGGTTATAGTGAATCTTTACAGCACGTAGTTTCGGTTAGCGTTCCCTTGCTCACTTGCTTGATTGACTGGTGCTTTGCCGGACACATGAGGAAAATAACTAGCGTTTGTCAGTGCTTCCGGTGAAAAAGTCAAGCAAATATTTTAGAGTAATTGCATACTGCGCTTTTTGTGTATTTAAATGGTTGTGCATATTAAAAAAAGGAATAGCATGAAACAAAACCATCCCTGCCGGGATTCGAACCCGGGACCTTTGGATTAGAAGTCCAACGCGCTTTCCACTGCGCCACAGGGACACGCTCACGCCTCGGCACTGCCTGTCTAAAGTGCAACGAAAAGTAGTCGGACCAGCACTTCACAAATAAGGAAAACTGCCAGAAAAGCCTTACATTTTCTCGTCAATTTTACCTTCAATATTTTTTCTTAATAACACACAGTAACAACATTGTACAGCGTACCGATGTTCAAATTATGTGTTTTTTACGCAGTTACAATAAGAGTAGCGTAGACCGTTTTGCAGATGTGGGGTAAATAAAAGTGGTGTCATATTCAGGATTTACCGTCGCAAAGCAACGCACAGAAAATGGCACTGGTAGCGTTCGGGTTAACTTCCACCACATCGATTTCATTAACTTGCACCTTAACGTAATTACACTAATGTTATTGCATTTAGCCCCCATCAAAACGTGGCAACCGCAGAGACAGTACATGACCTAGTGTTTATTAGCGATATGCCTTAGCCACTAACCCAGCGTGGCCATCTGCAGTTGAACGAAAGGCAGAGCAAGAACTAGGCTGCAGAGGCACTCCGTGACAGGGCTGCAAGCAGCGGTAAACTCCGTCGAACAAATGCTTCTTTAGCTCAGGGAACTGCATGGTTTGAAGATGGCTGATTATATCGATATCTCTATTTTTTGTTGAACATTTCTCTTGTTTGTGCGACTGCCTATACATTTACGTTATAACCGAAATAGGTAAATGGTTATGTTTTCGTATATGATGGAGAACTAAATGTTATAAGTGTTTTCTATAGAAACGATTAATCTCGGATTTTGCAAGTGTCGGGCAAGCATTGGTTATAATGAATCTTTACAGCACGCAGTTTCGGTTAGCGTTCCCTTGCTCACTTGCTTGATTTACTGGTGCTTTGCCGGACACATGAGGAAAATACCTAGCGTCAGTCAGTGCTTCCGGTGAAAAAGTCAAGCAATATTTTAGAGCAATTGCATACTGCGCTTTTTGTGTATTTAAATGGTTGTGCATATTAAAAAAGGAATAGCATGAAACAAAAACATCCCCGTCGGGGTTCGAACCCGGGACCTTTGGATTAGAAGTCCAACGCGCTATCCACTGCGCCACAGGAATACGCTGGCGCAGCGAGAATCCTCACCAAATATGAGACACATTCAAGTTGTAACTCCGTGACGGCCGCCGGAAATAATTGGTCACAGATGAATCTGTTTTACAGGATGCTTCGTAGTAGCAATGTTATTGTTGTCAGCGCTCTCACAAACGACAGAAAATTTGATGGCATACATTGTATGCTTACTGCTACACCTTCGTCACGTTTCGAATGTACTACTGCTATACCACTGCTGGATGTACTACTGCTGAATTATTCAGCTCTTGTCGCGTAACCGAGAACTCGTGGTCCCGTCTCCGCAATTACTTTCCGTCGCATTTTTCCCTGGGAAGCATTGGTGCGTTAGCGTCTCCCTGTGGCGCAGTGGATAGCGCGTTGGACTTCTAATTCAAAGGTCCCGGGTTTGAATACCGGCAGGAAATCTCGTGCTAAACACACTTTTTTTAAGTACAGGAAACTGGGGGAGTTGGTAGTGATTTGAGTTGCGAGTCGGCACTTGTTTGCCTTCTTCCCATGCGTCTTTGTTAGATGTGTGCATTCTACTTTCGGTGCTCTTTCGGTGCAATAAATGAAATGAACGTGCCTACACTGCAACCTATGTCAAGGCATCTTGTGATACGCAGGGAATGACAAGGGGTGTCTTATCTCGGTCAACTATTTAAATCGAGGGCCGCACTCAGTTCGTAGGATACGTTTTCGAATTTATCCCCTCTATAATTAAATCACTGTTACTATATCGTGAAAGAATCTGCATACCCAGATTCTTTGACGATATAATATAGGACCATTCAGTTATGTACTTTTCTTAGACTGTTAGTTAATCTATTGCCTCCCAATTCTATTTTTATGTACACATAGCATCCATGTAGAATAATGTAGAGGGTCATGTAGAGTAATGAAATGCACTGCCACCGAAACACAGGAAATACGTTAAAATTATTTCACGCGTGTGGTTGTATATAGCCGAGTACAACGTTAAAAGTTCGCAAATAAATCAGTAATTTTGACAATTCCAGCACTTGAAATCGGTGTACTCGAATATCAGTGCGCTTGCCGTTTATCAGCCGAATCTAGTCCAAAACTGTCGTATTTTACAGGTTGTAGTTCTTAATGCCGCCATTATTTTTGTGAATGCATCAGAAAATGAACACGTTAGCAAGCTTACAAGAGTTGCAGTAGCGATAAGTATTCAGAAGAAAAGCGAATAATGCAGGATATTGGCTTGCGTCAGTTTCCTAAAGGCTATAGCGAAACGCAGAACATCTCATGAAAGGAAGTACTCTGGAGATTATATCATACATAGTGAGGCCAAAAAGTCATCAATAACGAGTGAGGTAATAAAATTTTACAGGTATTGGTATTAGTAAGGGCATCGGAAGCCATCGGAAACACGCCTAATACGTATAACCAATGCGGGTCCCGTTCAGTGGCTTAGATGTCTTGCAGGTTTTCGGTAGCTGCAATGTCACTTACATTGCCTCAGAAACACCAGCAACGTTATGGTGTTCCAACTATAGAACTTTTATAGAATTTTTATAGAACTCTCCATAAAACGTACTATCTCCTAAAGTTTTTGTTTTGCCTCTGCTCGGCGCACAGGCCCTAAAATAAAATCCTGAACTTGGAAAAAACGCTACATTGGCCTATGTTCAGACGTCTGTAGCACCCTAAGGTGGTCCAAGAAAAAATAAGCAGAAAAATGCATACGATTGAGCGTCATAACGACTTTGTCCACAGAAAGTTTGATCGAAGTAGTTTTTTTTTTAGTCAAGAAAAATTTTTTGAAGTTTAGTCCCACCATTGCATTAGTTTGCTATGGTGGCAATACAAACCGACTGAACTTACTGCATAAAAAGGAGGTAGTGTATTCGTAGCACATGGTTTTCAGTTCCTATTTTTAGTACTTTATAATGTATATTACATATCAAGGACATAATAAACAGAGGTAAAAATATAACAATACCATTGGCTTAGATGCCAACATTCCCAATAATGAATACATTTGTGATCTATACATTTGTGATAGGTATTCCTCTGTATGGGGTTCGGTAATACATTGCGTTTGTGTTTCATGGCGTAGTGAAATAAATTGGGTAAAATGTGGTCAACAATTGTAACGCAGCACAGCGCGATGTGCAACGTGGCCACAAACAATGTATGTGCAGTGCGCTGAGTGATACTCGAATAGCTTAGACTGCATATAACAAAAGAACACTGCAAGTACCGTATAGACACAGCCTATAATTAGTTCCTAATTAGAGGGTTCAATTGTTTACTGAAATTGTTCTAACAAAATAAAATGCGGCGTGTTGCTACATATATTACAAAAAATCTGTATCCGGTAGGTGGTATGAATTCATTTGATGATCATCCAAGCTAGTTTGAATTCAGGTAGGTTTCTTATAACTCTGACTTTAGATGTGCTGAAGCTTTACACGTTCCCTTGATGGGGGCATAAATAAAACACCTGATGTCCTTCGCCTCCAGTGGTTCAAATTCGTAGGAAAGTTCATTGGCGCATTGCTACTGCTGTATTTGATCGCATGCACTACTTATAAGAAAATAAGTGCGCAGCATCCCTACCGGGGTTCGAGCCCGGGACCTTTGGATTAGAAGTCCAACGCGGATCCTGTTCTGGATCCTGTTCAACATTGCGACGTAATTAATTTGCGATTGGTTACCTCCTATTATCAGAGAACGGGCTCAGGAGTGCGTTATTTTGTTTTTCGGATTTTTGCTTTGTCTTCGATATATCGGCGCCTGCGTCACCCCCCCCCCCCCCCCCATAAAAAAAAAAAAAGCTGATATGCATGTTACACTTGCTAGTGCGCATACACCAGGAATGAAATGTACGACTTACAACTTTAAGTAACGGTTTCATAAAACCAGCCATGACAGAACCCATAACTGCGTGCTACGTTACGCGTAATTTTAATACCTCCTTCAAAATTGATAAGAACTCCCGCATATATTTCACGAACATTTACACATTATGCTGAGAAACACACTGGTAGTTTGTGTAGGCCGTTTTCGATCGTAATAATTCTCAAAGTAAACAATAATTACAAATTCTAATCAACCATTACAGTTTATCATGAAATCAATAACTAAAATTATTTTCAAAAAGAGAGCAGTTGCACATTTCGCGGATGAGGTGGGTTTAGAATTTCATAAATATTTACAATTCCGTTTATATATATCCCTGACGCAACTAAGCTGCAATATGCCGCTTTAAGCATTCATAAAAAATTGTTGTCGTGAAAACTTACGTCCACGAACGCAAGCATCCCTGCCGGGGTTCGAACCCGGGACCTTTGGATTAGAAGTCCAACGCGCTATCCACTGCGCCACAGGGACACGCCGACCCCCAACGACTTCGCGGGCAAAAATGCGGTGGAAAGTATTTGCGGACACGCTACTACGGCATCTTCTCGGTTAAGCTACAAAACTTGAATGATTCACTAGCAGTACATTCCAAATGTGACGAAGGTGTAAGCGGCTGTGTAAAAATTATATCGTTTATTTTCTGTCCGTTGTGAGGGCGCATAGAACAATGACATTACGTTACTACGAATCATCTAGTAGAATGCATTCCATTTGTCACTTCAATGATTTTATGCGGCAGTCATAGAGTTGCAACTCAAATCTGTCGCATTTTTGGTGAGGATAGCGCGTTAAACGTTTAATGTAAATGTCCCGGTTCGAATCCCGGCAGCGATGCATGCGTTCGAATTCATACTAGTTTTAGCACAATCACTTTCAAGAATGTGCCAGGAGATGAGAACTCTAGCAGGATAATGATGAACAAAATCGGTAGTTTCTCAGGAGGAAGGAGGGCATTTTATTGCTGGACGTCAGTTTTCTAAACACTTCGCAAAGCTAGAATGTATGTACACGAAAGCGATGTAACGATTCGAGCCGCACTATCAAGGGAATGCATTTGTAGATCGAATAAGACGTCATCGACTTTTAGAGAAACTTGCGCTAGACAGAACTGCGAGAACTACCGGTTCATTCTCAGCGAAAATGTTAATGTTCTTTCGAGTAGCCGATGTATCTTTTTTAATCTTTTTTTTTATTTATATAACCCACCACTCACCACAAGCTAAACAGAGCTCAGGCAACCACCCTCCGCCTGTTACAGACAAACATGTACCCGTCACTGCATCGTTACCACAAGATAAACCCAGACATTTTTATTAGCCACACGTGTAAGATCTGCAAGACCCAGGTCGCCTCACTCTTGCATATGCTGTGGGAATGTAAACATCAAGACCCTTCCATTAACACGGAGACCCTCTCGTCGAGATGGCACGCTGCCCTGCGCAGCTCCCACATCGACGAGCAGCTTTGGGCGACCCAGCAGGCTCGC
Organism: Rhipicephalus sanguineus; assembly: GCF_013339695.2. Taxonomy (NCBI): domain Eukaryota; kingdom Metazoa; phylum Arthropoda; class Arachnida; order Ixodida; family Ixodidae; genus Rhipicephalus; species Rhipicephalus sanguineus. The sequence continues at coordinate 104,808,956 of NC_051177.1, read as the reverse complement.
GAGACGACGGAGAGGCAAGACCTCGACGTCCCCACGTGGGAGGCCTAGGCCCAGCCAACCAAATTGCTGATTTCAATAAAAGTTTATTTCTTTTATATATAACCCTTCTCTGTGATCACAATGCTTTGTTTGCATACAGTGATTGTAGGCATGCGGTGACTATAGGGTCACTGCATGCTGTCTCGTATATAATACGGCGTAACTTCTAATTTTAGAATATGTTAGTTCTCGCCCACTGACGTTGGCCAAGTTTACATCTTATTTTTAAGTGCCACAACTTTTTTTGTGCGCCGCTCACGATGTCAGCAATGTTTGCACACAAGCAAACAGTTACATTATTAACGTAGTTCACTAGACGTCACAATAAATGTGACTAAATCAAGCACACAGTGCACCGTAGTTAAAATGGCATCGATTGCTTTTTAGATTTTTATTGTAATGACATGAAAGGTTGCTGCGAATTGCACTCTGTTAATGTAGACATTATAAAGGAAACTCACGTACGTTGATTATATTACTCCGGGAAGACCAAAAAGAATGCACGAAGCGAGAGTACTCAGACGCTTTAAAAGCATGTCTGGCATTTAAAGAACAACACGGCAGACATTAAAGTAATGTTTGCTAGAAGCTCGCAGTAATAGTTGAAGGCTGGGAAGCGAAGTGTGCGTTTACTTGCTACGTGTGCAGAGTAGTTAGGGACCATAGTTATGCGGGCTCATTGGGAACGGTGCGCAAAGTGCGCGGTAAAATGCCGAAGCATACCAACAACCTACACAGTCTGTGCGGCTAAATTGGAAAGTTTAATTGAACCATTATGCGTATGGGCGCCGCAGTAATAGCCTCGTACAATCTTTCTTGTTTTTTTTTGTTTTTTTGTCGGAGTAAGGCTATAAGAACTGCGTCGTTTCTGACGCACTCCATAAAACAGATATACTTGGAAACTCGGATTATTCAGGCAAATGATAATGGCCCCGTAGTAGATCTTGCGCTTACTTCCTTCAAAAGTACGCGGTTTGCCCACGCATATACTGCGGAGGCGTAGTAAAGTGAGCACTCGAGCAAGCAGCGTTCTAAAGTACATATGTACCGAGACGAGGCACGCCAGGAACTACATAGACTCCGAAGTGATGCACAGACTGAGAAAGCGCGCATTTAATTTCATGCATCACGTCCGGCCCGCGTCACTTCCACGCTTTATCTTTGATACAGTGTTGCTTTCTATCCGAGTTACGTATACATATTATAGCTTGTCACATACGGAGAGCACGACATTTTTCCAGCAGTCGTGGATTGATCGCACGTGCGTGAATTCGCATGGCTTCGTTTATTGCGTACTTTAATTGTGGAGCCATGCAAGTTGCGTTCTCTTACAAAACAAAAATGTTGCTGCTTCACGTCCAGCCTACTCTACAAATGGGCGCCGAGTGAAACATGACTTTCGTATCGTAAAGCCGGTAGAGCCTCAGCATCATCTACCGCTGACGCGCTCGGAGCGGGGGGGGGGGGGGGAGGAGTCTGGCAGCGGATGTCGTGATCAGTAGTAAACCCAGTTGTAAATGACCCCGCCAGGGATGCGAGCCCACACAGACCGGAGACTGGCGCAAATCCCTGGACAGCTGACCTTTCGGCAGAGCCACATTTGTCTCGCAAAGCGACACGCGAAGCAAGCAACGTGCCGTCGGCAATGCAAGCTACCTGTGTGACGTACCGTATGAACTCGCGTGTAATTCGAAACATGCCAATTAACAAATGTTTGCCGTTTTGCTTCACTTTATCACGCTTTAATTTACTTTTTTACCATCTCTTTAGCAAGAGAGTAAATATATGATGTTGGTGGTGGTTGTAATGTTGAACCAGGCAGGGTTAGCGGCCTGCATAGCCGGTAATTGTTCCGCTGAGCACCTCATGAATTCTGAGGTCTGTCATCACGTGTTAACCAGCCCAGGGTGAACACACAATGCGATGGTGTAATTTTGAGAATCCAAGAAACCGAACGAAATGTTGGCGAGTGTTAGACAGGGATTTATGTTCGTATGTTATTCGTTTATAAAATGTTTCATTATACAGCTAACACGTTCCTTTCCGCTGCGTAACTTGAAATACCTAGCTTATAAACGAACGAAAGAAGGGGGACTTTTTTTGGAGGCTAGTTTCTCTGTTATACGCAAGAAAATGAACGCAACGTACAATTAGGACAATGCCAATCAGTCCAAGTGTGGTAATTATGAAATTAAATTGAAATGACTGAAAGCGGACGAAAAATTGTCTATTGGATTCATTTGCTAGCTTCAAAGTGAAAAATTCAACACACTTACTATGAAAAGCGCAAGCAAGAAGTCTATCTTATAAATGAGCAAGAATACGAAGGAAGTAACGCTTTTTTGGCGTGGCAAACATCATACATTGCTTCTTATGATTTCATAATACGTTTCTACTACTGCGCAAATGTTATGTCTAATAGCTGCTCGAGATAGGATGCTCAGTTAAAAAGCACGAAAAACTGCAGTTGTGGCAACTCTAATGCACGTGGGGCCGGTTATGCAGGGTATTTAAATAGGAAGGCACAGTTATATAATGCTACAGGCTAATCAACCTTCTAATATACAGGAACAAGTTAAATGACAAAATAAACATAGCAGTAGTCAAACGTCCGTCGTGACAATCGAAAGCAAGTTAATTTTGGCGAAATTTAATGCACAAAATTGTTGAACCAACATGGGCTATTGCACATTGTTTTGTGCGTGCAACAACTTCCGTCATGCATACAAGAGAAATGCTTAACCTCCCAATCTGAGCAGGCGTGGTTGAAGAGAACAACTCGTTCAGTGCAACGTGTGCCGACATGCTGATGCCAGCTGCGCCAGTGCTTCCCATCCAGTATAGAATGGATAGACGCCGAGGACAGCGGTGCAGTTTCGTAAAGCATGCATACTGCTAGTCAGCGTTATACGTTAATTAAATATACGCGCTTTTGTGTGTGTGTGTGTGTGTGTGTGTGTGTGTGTGTGTGTGTGTGTGTGTGTGTGTGTGTGTGTGTGTGTCAGGAGTAGTTACATGGCTAAATAAAGGAAGATACTCTAGCTAAAACCGAATAGTAATGCTTTAGCGTCTCAACAGGTTCTTGCAAGTTCAAGATGAGTAAATATTGTTAGCTGGACGCTAATATCTCATGAAAAGAAATTGAGTAGCTGCTAAGAATAATCTCCTTAGTTCGCTCCATAGAATAATGCGTGGTATAAGCAAGAACAGACGAGAACGACATTATATGCCAAGTAAACGCAGGTTTCCTGCGTTTCTTTAGATCACTACTGTGTATTGTCATCTTTCCAGGAAGCAAGGTTTGAATTATCGATGCGAGCTGTTATTACAGTGATGTCTCACTTGTACGAACGTCGGTTTAACGAATATTTCAGCATAAGTAACTTTTAGAAAATCCCCAGCGGTTTTCCTATGCATTAACTGCAAGAATATTTCAGTTAAATGAATTTCTGAATAGTAAATATTTATGTTGAACGAACTTTATCTGCGGACTCGGGTTCATTTTTGAGGGATCAATTGAATGAAGTTCTGCGCTCTGCATCACTGGCGTATCTCTGCGAGCCGCCCCCAAATCGCTCATCCACGGCGGCGGTGCAACATCGCTTGTGTATGCAGCGCCGCCGATGCAAAGCGGCCGTGCGGCAAATGGAAACGAGCCACGTGCGCTTCAGTACCTCCGTAGAGCTATCAGATTTGGAAATTGTTTTCCAGCGTTCGTCCGGAACCGAAAGAAGGAGAGTGCGACGAAGTTGTAATGGCTGAGGCATGTTCAAATCCTGTATAGCCGAGGCTGTAGGATATGCCAGAAAGCTGCGAGACTTCGTGTCACAGCAGCAAACTGTGCCAGAGGCAGTGCACAGAAACATACAACCTGGATAGCTCTGTCCCCTGTTGAGCTTTAAGGACGCCAGTGCAAATGAAGATTACAGAATTTTAAAAAAAGTAAATTGCGTTTCGCATTTTTCACTTGACACTGCTGTGCCCATTGCTGTTCCGTATTCTAGTGAATATTCATTTTAGTGAACTTTCCGTTAAGTGACCTATTTCTTTGGGTCCCTTGAAGTTCACTCAATTGAGGGTTCAATGTACTACTCTTTTTGGAGATGGATGCATACAGCAGCTAATTTTAACTGAAAGATAAATTTATTTGTGAATCTTCGTGCTTCTCTGACCGTGGTTACTTCTAAGAAGGTTGTCTTCCCGAAGAGATCGCATTTAACTGTTTCGTCAGTACCAATACATTCGTATATTGAGATTTAACTATGACAATATTGCGTTTATGTTCAACCTCTCTCTCTGCCTTTAATATCTCTTGCCACTTCCATGACGTGGCTTCCGGGTCTTACCTAACTTTTGTAACGCCAGTTTCTGTTGACCAACTGAATCCCGGGTGCAGACTTCTGGTCTTACATTCACTGCTGGCTTCGGCTTCCTGTTGGAAGTTAGCGCCCAGCTTCGACTTCAGGTCTGTGAAGCAAACTTCCGGTTTCCATTTCCGGTCTGTATTGACTTCCTTCTTCTCCAGGATTCACTTGCACATTTACCCTAGTTGAGGAAGGCCTTTGTAACAGGTTCGGTCAGGAATGCTTCTAGACAGCGCTCTGTTGCAGAAAGTGAGTGAAATAGCTCAGCAAGACACGTGGCATCGTTCGCACTTGAGTGTTGGGTGAAAAACGACGATGGAGAGAAACTTACTTTTCTGTCGATTTCAACTAGGCACGGATCTTTCAACAAAGGATGCACCGGATCTTTGCGCATAAAGTAATTCTGCTGTTTTTGGCAACTAATATTGAAGTTTTATAGAAATTTGATAGCTTAATCTGAGCAGAAGAAGCAGGGCGCTATTATTGCAGAAAAATTAGGGTAGGTCAACTAATACGGCGATCTGGGCGAGTTGGTGTACTAACATCTTCGGGAAAATGTGCAGCGCGGCACGGACGAAGGACAACGCTCGTGTTGTGCGTTTCTTGTCCTTCGTCCGTGCCGCGCTGCACATTTTCCCGAAGATGTTAGGGTAGGTGAGTGTAAAATTCGTTTAAAGAAACAAGTCGTCAAAATGTTTGAAAGTCGATCCATCTATAGAGATAGAGTATACAGCTTAATGTATCTGAAACGATTTGGTAAGTGTACAATTCTGAACGCCGAAATACGTTACATCAGAACGATGTGTAGTACGATCATGTACAGCCGTCAGCACGCTTGGCACGAACACTTGGTAGCGTGGTCTGGACTGGTTTGACTGGCGCAAGCCGCGAACTGTCTGGCGCTGTTGCCGAGATAATATCTCGGTATGCTTGCATAGTATCTCGGCATGTATAGGTAATATCTCGTCAACAGAACCCAAATATACGGGGCGCTGGCGCCAATGAAACCGTGTCAGGCCGCGCTGCGGAGCGTTCATGTTAAGCGTGCTGATGGCTGTACGTTCTTCTTAGCTGAAACATTGTCGATATCACAGTTGACAGACACACGGCTACACTGAGAAGGCTGCGTTTTTAAATGCGAAGCATTTCTTAGCGAACTTCTGCGACTTTGAGCGTATCCATCTATCTATCTATCTATCTATCTATCTATCTATCTATCTATCTATCTATCTATCTATCTATCTATCTATCTATCTATCTATCTATCTATCTATCTATCTATCTATCTATCTATCTATCTATCTATCTATCTATCTATCTATCTATCTATCTATCTAGCCGCCTACGACTTTGTGCTCTCCTGGTCGCTTGGTTCGTCGAATGTGCACCAAAATTGGTATGGCGTAACATGACTGTATGACGAACATAAATGACAAGTCACAACATGAAAATAATGACACGCATGTCATGTACAGCATGATTAACATGCTACGCTCATGGTGCGCTGGCGGCCGTTTCGCTAGTTTGATATACACCAAAATTAGTATCTTGCGACGTGACTGTATGACGAACATAAAAACTCGAGTTAACATGAAAAACATGACACGCATGTCATGTACAGCATGACTTACGTGCCACGCTCATGGAGCGCTGGAGGCAGTTTCGCTAGCTTGATATACACCAATATTGTTATCTTGTGACGTGACTGTGTAATGAACATAAATAACACGAGTTAACATGAAAATCATGACACGTATGTCATGTACAGCATGACTTAGGTGCCACGCACATGGAGCGCTGGCGGCAGTTTCGCTAGCTTGATCTACCCCGAAATTGGTATTGCGTGACGTGACTGTGTGACGAACATAAAGACTCGAGTTAACATGAAAATCATGACACGCATGTCATGTACAGCATGACTTCCGTGCCACGCTCATGAAGCGCTGGCGGCCGTTTCGCTAGCTTGATCTACCACGAAATTGGTATTGCGCGACGTGACTGTGTGACGAACATAAAAACACCAGTTAACATGACAATCATGACTCGAATTTTACGAAGAACGAAACGTGAATTATGTTTATCCACCTGGTTCCCAGAGAGCACAAAGGAATCGATTCTGTACGCTGTTGACCCTAACCTTGAGTGCCAATTAGACCCCCAGCTCCCAAGACGTATCGACACACTCATTCATCGCCTAAGACTCGGAACCGCTTACACAAAGCACTTCTTATTTCGGATTCATCGTGCGTCATCGTCAACATGTTCATGCGGCCACAACGACGAGGATGTGCATCATCTGTTGCTCGACTGTCCGAAGTACGACACGCATAGACAGCGACTCGAACAAGAACTTCACACGCTGGACTCTGAGCGAACGTTTTCCTTAGCGAAAATACTAGGCCCATGGCCGACTAGGATAAACCGTAAAGCAATGAAAGTGCTCCAGCGTTATTTTGAAGACACTAATATTTGCGATAGCTACTGAGTTCTTGAACTTGTACAACTGTAGATATGTATATATATATATAGATATATATATTTTTTTTTTATTCTGTTATCTTAACAACTATGTGGAAAGGGGTAGCCGTCACCAAGCAATGGTGACAACAACTTCTTCATTTGTTTTCTATTTCAATAAAAAAAAAAAAACTCGCATGTCATGCACAGCATGACTTACGTGCCACGCTCATGGGGCGCTGGCGGCGGCTTCGCTAGCTTGATCTACCCTGAAATTGGTATTGCGTGACGTGACTGTGTAACGAACATAAATAACACGAGTTAACATGAAAATCATGACACGCATGTCATGTACAGCATGACTTACGTGCCACGCTCATGGGAGGCTGACGGCGGTTTCGCTAGATTTATATACACGAAAATTGGTATCTTGTGCCGCGACTGTGTAACGAACATAAATAACACGAGTTAACATGAAAATCATAAACACGCAAGTCATTTACAGCATGACTTACGTGCCACGCTCATGGAGCGCTGGCGGCCATTTCGCTAGCTTGCTCACCCCGAAATTGGTATCGCGTGACGTGACTGTGTGGCGAACATAAAAACACGAGTTAACATGAAAATCATGACACGCATGTCACGTACAGCATGACTTACGTGCCACGATCATGGCGCGCTGGCGGCCGTTTCGCTAGCTTGATCTACCCGGGAATTGGTTTTGCGCGACGTGACTGTGTGACGAGCATAAAAACGCGAGTTAACATGAAAGTCATGACACGCATGTCATGTACAGCATGACTTACGTGCCACGATCATTGGGTGCTGGCGGCCGTTTCGCTAGCTTGATCTACCGCGAAATTGGTATCTTGCGACGTGACCGTGTGAGGAACATAAATAACACGAGTTAACATGAAAGTCATGACACGTATGTCATGTACAGCATGACTTGCGTGCCACGCTCATGGGGCGCTGGCGGCCGTTTCTCTGTATGATCGACCCCGAAGTTGGTATTGCGCGACGTTACTGTGTGACGAACATAAAAACACGAGTTAACATGAAAATCATGACACGCATGTCATGTACAACATGACTTACGTGCCACGCTCATGGGGTGCTGGCGGCCGTTTCGCTAGCTTGATATACACCAAAATTGGTATCTTGCGACGTGACCATGTGAGGAACATAAATAACACGAGTTAACATGAAAGTCATGACACGTACGTCATCTACAGCATGACTTGCGTGCCACGCTCATGGGGTGCTGGCGGCCGTTTCTCTAGTTTGATCGACCCTGAAGTTGGTATTACGCGACGTTACTGTGTGACGAACATAAATAATAGGAGTTAACATTAAAACCATGACACGCATTTTCCTCAGTGACATACAAGACGATGTATGCAGCTCTTTGCTGACTGCTTCGCATTACATCGATTCCCACAATGCGTGGGATCTGCCGGCTTTTTTTCCCACTGAAAACATCTGGATCGATTACACTTTTCGTAACCTTTTGAACGCATGTGAAATCATCTAGTAAGCAAGTTTAATACTAACTTTAATGCAAGGCGAACTCTTATTTATGTCGAAGTTCAGCGACATAGAAAAATAATAACATGATCACACTGTCACCAAGCTGAACGTAACAGTTCTGCGTCACTCTTCATTGATTTGAAAAACTTCCTAGTTCCGACCAAATAGTTGTAAGCAAGTCTTCTTATATATTTCTTAGAAGATAACTATAAAAATGGCTGCATACTATCAAAGAGCTTTCCTTCTCTTTTTTCTGCCAGAGCTAGCATCCCCAGGCGCCCCTTTACGTTGCCTTTTCCTTGCTTTTGTTTGCATCGTGTATGAAGGGTTTGTACACGTGCAAATAAAAGAGCTGCGAGAAAAGTAAACAGTTCCAGCCTGTCTTGGTGGCGCCACCTCACGGAAGTTTTGAGATTAAATCGAGGCTCTGGTTGGCGAGATCACCGAAGCGGGCCGCAATGTTCCTGTGTAACTCTCAGATTGGTTGGGGTCAAATCAATATGAGAGTTAAGCGGTGTTCCATTGAATGGAGCGTGAGATATCTTGCGCTCTGTTTGATTTATATTGAAAGAAGACAATTTAAGGACCATTTAAAATTAAACTGGAAGTGAGCATGCCAAGCCCACTTAGTTCCCGGGAATAAGTAGAAATATGTCGCAGAAACTTTCCATGTAGATCTATTGGCACTCAGCATGAAATTGCCGAATATATAGGACATCATTACGCATACTTATCATGGTTCCAATTGCACCAGTAAGGAAATCTCGGGAATAGTACGAATGTTTCCAAGACTTCCGGATAGCAGTGGCTAGATAAACAAAACTTATTGCAGGTGTTTACTACCATAGAACTTAAAAGTAGGAGGTTCATACACAGGGATCGTTGTTTTGTTAATTTTGTGATCTCATGTAGAGCAATGTTTTATTAACGTAAAGGAACAGCTTTCGCAATTTTAGCTTGAACTCCGTTGGAATGAGATTATCGATTTCGTTGGCTAATATTACATGCTTAAACTTGCTTCCCAATGGTTTCGACTAAATAATCAGGACTTATTGCTTTTTCGTTCCGCTTAAGAACTAGCGCCTATATATGTTAAACAAGAATAGCAGTGTACCGTGGGAAAGCATAATTCAACACGGAAAAGAGGAGATGTTTGAGTGCAAAATTACAAAAGTGAGGAATAATCTGGATGCAGTGCAGACGGAGAAAGTATCACTGCTCCTCGTTGCTCCTTTGGATGGGTGCCTTGTCAAATTCACAATGAATGGTAGCATGATTAAAGTGAGTGCTGTAAAAAGATTAATAGCACATTTCGGAAAACTGATAGCTTAACCAGCCAATTTTACAAGTCATTGTTCTCGTAAGTTTTATGCACTTAGAAAAACCTTGAAGTTTTGCTTATCTGTTCTTCTGCGTAGAGACATATCTCTGTGAGTTATAAAATTAGCTTCTTTTGCCGCTCAGAACAACTACGAGATAATCGCAAAATAAATCTCGTGCCTCAATTTCGAATGGGATTAAGGAGTATCGAGGACTCAAACGGGTATTAGAATGTGTGGATCTCTGATCTTTTTTTTCTGTAATTGCCTAAATTATCGCAATTCACGAAAGAAGTATCTTCATAGGTTGATCACAGATGTGCTGACAAGGGCGCTGCTAGTGGACATCAGCCCGCACTACAGCGATACCACGTAAAAAAGAAGTGTCACGCGCAATTCTGCGGATGAAAATTAATAAGAAACGTGTTTGTTATCCGGGATCAAAAGGAAAGGAAGAACAAGCGACTGGAATTAAGTTATGGTGGCGCCATCTGACGCTAAATCAAATTCAAGAAAAGCGTTGTGCTTTGGTTGAGTACCGATAGGGTCCGCTGCTATTCTGAGGCGACATTCAACACAGTATGGTTGCAGGATCTCAAGCAGAGAGCAGTGTTCTGTTATCGCTCGTAAGATGTCATCGCTGCCACACGTTTTGGTCCAAGGTTCGTTTTCTTAGAAAATAAAATGGTATTGAGCAGTATCTGGACTTACATAACATCTGATACGTAGGTGCTGTCCGTGACATTTAATCATGACGACGGTCTATTCACGCCGATTTTTTATTATTAAAGTTGTGGTCACATGGACCGTAGTCACATGCACTCTGGTAACTCAGGCAATGCTCTGTTCTGCGTAGGAGAATGCTCACTATTATCCAGCCAGATATTTGTGGACAAACGAAATTGATTTCCTAGGACGTAATATAATGGCACGCTAATGAGTTCAACGACGTAATATCCTAGGAAATTGTCAATGTAAGAAACATTCCCTGAGGTGTCGTTATATTGTCTGTTTCTTTCTTATCGACGCCAGCACTGTTGCACACTAATGTGTGCAACTTTTAAGGTTACAAGTGAGAAACGCGGAGTCCTCACTAGTTCAATTGGTAGATCTGTTGCAGTGGACATCCACTGATTTGGGTGTGCGTCCCAAAAGTAAAGAAGCTATATACTTGATGTAATAAACTGTTAAGCTATCTTAGTGAGCTGCACGAGCTTCTGTTTTACATTTGTGTTGCTTTTCAGCACGCCTGAAGTGTGTTTTTCAGTTCAGCATTGAGTGCCTTCTATTCTGTTCGATTTCCTTGACGATGCAAAACGTCAAACGCAAAAAGAAAAATAAATAAATACGAGCAAGTTTCGAGCCAACGGCCCACCAACCCAGGGGAGGGGAAGGGGGTTCGGGAGTTATGCCCCCCTCTCCTTGTTTCAGTGCCCCCCTCCCCCCTTCCTACTCCCAGAGAGTCCGAAGTATAACTTCGAGGGTTCTGTTGACGTTGTGATTGCAATTCAGTTTAAATTTTGTTAATTAAGTCTAGAAAAATGTTGTATTCACTCATTCACTCCTGTCATTCCTAAAGTCAAGGAGCACAAACCAGATACTATCGTTATTAGGTGCGAAGCACCTTAGGGTCTCGGCGTGTCGGCGTGCGTCGGAGCCTGCTGTCGTGACGGTCCATTTGCTTGAGCGCGAGAGGGCGCCACCGCCTCAGCGCTCGCCGTTTGGTGAGAGAGAGCGAACGGCGCGCGTTGACTATGGAAACTAAGGTTCCTAGATAAAACAAGTTTGTTTTATCTAGGGACCTTAATGGAAACGCTCTTTCTGCGGTGAACGCTGAACTGCGAGCTCGCAAGGAACGAGAACGCGCCCTCGCCCGCGAGAGACAACTCCGACGCCGGCAGCTTCTACTAGCGAGCTCCTTGATTGAAAAAATTGGCCGCGCATCTGCGTGCTTCGCTGCAAATGTCGTCTAAAGACGATAGAAGAGGCGCTGCGTGAGATATGAACGCCATCTGGCAATACGTCGGGAAACGTGAATGCTGTGTTGCGGGCTGGTAGTCCCGGCGCAGCAGCAGGCGAAGACCGGTGGTGACCAACGCGACCGGCGGGGACGCCAGCCAGCCCGAACACGCGGTTTGGCGCGAAGCGCCGAAGCAGAAGAAATGTCCGCACTCAACGAGTACTCTCCACACACTGTTTTATATGCACGTCTCCAAGGTAAAGCAGGAATGCCAGTGGGCGCCCCATGGCACTCGTACAGCACAATACTGAACCGAAACCGAAACACAACAATGAGCTCGTGCAGAGGGCACGGAGGAAGCCAAGTTTCGGCGCAGTCGCATTTTCAGCGCAGCTTAAGAAACTAGGGTCTCTAGAATTACGTATCTATGTATTGTTATACATAGATACGATGGACACGATGATGCCGCCTTCCATGTACCCACCTACTGAATACGCCCAAGAAGCTATTGCCCGCGCCCACCATGCACGTCAAGTTGCGCGCGTTCGGTTAACCGAATCGCAAGCGGGCCAACAATCTCGCTATGATCGCCGTCACAGAAACGCCCACTTTCTTCCTGGGTCTCTTGTCCTCCTTTGGTCTCCAGCACGACGTGTTGGGCTTTCTGAAAAGCTCCTCTTCCCGTACACCGGACCATACCGTGTATGCCGCCAAGTGACCGACGTGACGTATGAAATCGAGTCATTGTCTTCGTCCTCGTCGACTCAGCCCCGCACCGACATTGTTCACGTTGTCCGTCTGTAGCCCTATCACATACCGGAACCCACCGACGCGTGTGTATAGTGACCATCCTCGCGACCGTCTTTGCCCGGGCGCACCGAGTCGGTGCTTTCACCGCCGGCGGGTAATGTTACGTGCCGCTTACCTAGAGGACGAAGAGGAAGAGGACGTGTTCGTTGCTGCTTTCGCCATCTTGGTTGTCACCCCTACCTCCGTGGTTTTGTAAATACTGTAAATACAGCCTTCTTCTGTCGTATCCCCGTAACAGTATTTTCTATTAAAGGAACACACCACCTAATACTTACCTAGTGATGTTGCGCCTCAGATATGCGCAATGTTTGCTTTTTGATCAACAATGTACAGAAGTATGAACCTAGTCAGCCGTTCACGATGGCTGGCCCTTGGGCAAGTGGTTCAACTTTGGCCGAGTGGCTGAATCGAGGGACGTGCCGACAAACAGAAAGACAGACAGAAAGACAGACCAAAATTTCTGCGTTTAAGTTCCCCAAGAAAGACTATCGTCTGTAAAAGAAACCGACGGCTCGCGCTGCGCAACCGTTCACCGGCCACCGCGTATATATAGGCACTGGATTTTAACCTGCAATGTAGTGCCTGTGGAAGATTTCGCTTGTGCGTAGTTGAACAATAAAGATTCGCAGCGTGCGCGTTAACTAAAAGCGGACTGCGGGTCTCTGTGTCTGATCTCTCTGCTGTCTCTCATAGCCCATTAGCAGTGATTTTGCTGTGGGAAACTCCGGCGCATACTGAATGCTTCGTCCCTCCACAGGTGGATATAGGCAGGGGACAAGATGCAGATGAAAACATGTGCTTTCTGCTACATTATTTCTATAAGAGATTAAGGCGCCATGTGTCATGAAAATTAACTTTAAAATTACTATAAGCTTACTATATATAGCTTATAATTACAAACGAGTGCAGTTTGTCTTGCCTTTCTCTTCGTGTCTCATCGCATTGCGCAGTTCGACCAGAGATTCTATTGAGGACACACTACCCGAATACGACCCGCACATTACTGTACTCACCGAAACGTGGTTACGAAATCAAATAAAATATGATTTAGTTTTTCCGCCGAGTTACAGTGTCTTTCGTAATGACCGGACAAATAAGAGCGGAGGTGTTGCTATCTTTGTCAAGCTTTCAATACAAGCGATTGTTTTAGCAGATGTCACTGATCTCGAGTGTTTGTGCATCAAAATAACTTGTTAGTATCAATGCTTTGTGCTATACGCGTGTTACAGACCACCAGACGCTGCTCCTGATTATTTGCTGAAACTGCAAGAACATATGACACAATTCCAGAGTAAAAAAAAATTTGTTATCGCGGATTTCAACTTACCAAATGTTGATTGGGAACTCCTTCAGGCAAGTCGCAAATCCAACAATAATGCTAATATAGTCTTTGACATCATGCTTACTCACGTCCTAGTTGAAGTGTTTAGGCAGCCTACTCGAGAACAAGGTTCGTCTAGTGCAATATTGCACCTAGCGTTCCTAAGCCGCGATTTTTATGAATATACAGTTTTAATTGAAAGTGGCCTGTCTGACCATCATCTTGTAACTGTTACCATCCCTTTATTCATCTCAGTCGGTCACAAAAGCACTACCACTCGAAGCTTCAAGTATTATGTAAGATCTGATGATGCGTCTATTGTGCAGCATACATGGGAAGTTGTTATAATGACTTTATGGCAAATGAGGGTGATGTTGACGCGCTATGGAACCAATTTTTTGGAATGTGCCATCCCTGCATCAGGTCATTCGTACCAACCAAATCTAAAAAGATTGCTGAAAGCACCCCATGGATTACGCGTAAAATCTTCCATCTAAAACGCAAATTGAAACGGCTGAAAAAGAATAATCCCCAATCAGGTATTATTCATGAACTTAAAATAAATATCGCACATGCTTTGCGCGAATCAAATTATTTTTACTGTAAAACAACACTGCCAAACTTTTTAAAACACGATCCTACAAAGTTTTGAAACTGCCTGAGCGATAGTAAGAAGCAGGTATCACATATAGTACTAGTAGATGGAAATACAGTTACAGATCTGAAACTCATTGCGGAACATTTAAACAAATTTTTATCGTGGCGTGTTTGCTAAGGCGAGTCTTAATACATCTCAGCAAAGGGTGTTTCAGCCTAATGAAGTTGACATTATCTCATATTCTGGTATTTTTGCAATAATTTTGAAGTTGAACACAAAATCATCTTCTGGTCCAGACAATATCCTTAATGTTTTCCTTCGCCGTTATGCAGAAAGTATTGCTCATTTTGTCATTGTGCTCTTTTGATGTTCGCTGTAAAGTGCAAAACTACCCAGTGATTGGAAGAGGGCTCGTGTTGTTCCCGTGTTTAAGAAGGGCAACCATTTACTCGTAGAAAACTACCGTCCTATCTCATTAACATCACCAATATGTAAAATGGTTGAACATGTAACATCTAAGCGCGTTGTGGAATTCCAAACAAAACCCTGAACTAACTAATTTTCAGCATGACTTTAGAAAAGGTTATTCAACCGTAACTCAGTTAGTCTCAGTGGTTCATTCATTTGCAGAAACTCTCGATAAAAATGGTCAATCGACGTCATATTCCTTGATTTTAGTAAGGCATTTGAAAAAGGTATTCATCATAAACTAATTACAAAACTCAGGGATATCAATCTACCTGACATATTCATTGCCTGGATTCAACGCTATTTAAAAGAACCTTCACAGTTTGTTTGAGTAGATGGGAACAATTCAAGCTCTCTTCCTGTAACATCAGGCGTGCCACAGGGTAGTGTTCTGAGGCCGCTATTATTTTTAATTTATGTAAGTGACATTGTGAATACAGTACTACCAGGAACTCAAATCGGACCGTTCGCGGATGATTGTGTGCTATTTTGTCAAGTTGTTCTAATGATCAAGAGAACCTGGACTTAAGTCTTAACAACATACTAAACTGGTGTAATGACAATGGCACGGCACTCAACGCACAAAAAATAAACTATCTTTGTGTAACTCGTTCAAAAAAAAAAACGCCAGGCCTGCGCAGAATGCGCAGCACAGTCACAGCGAAAGCTGGAAGAGCGGCATTTCTAGAGCCCGTTCTAAACTCTCTTGGAGCTACTAATACAAGTACACTAGCATGGTACCCACTACGCCATAAATAACAATTTTTGTGAAGTTGGGAAGCACCTACTAAGCCATTATTCGTCATTCTGCGGAGAAGCCAGGTACCAGCTACACATCTGTAAGGCATTATGTGCACTTTGTTGACGCTACGAATGATGACGATGAAGAATTATGGCTCAGCCCTTTGTAGTGGGTTGGAAGCTTTAAACGGTCCACCAGTTATGTAATTTGCATTGGGTGACGCCCGGTCACTATTTCCCTCTACCGCCATGCTGTGTAACATACGTTGACGTGGGAAAGAGAGGGGGGGAGACAAAGAACTTTATTGAGACCCCAAGGAAATGAATCATGCGCGTATGGGCTTCCTTGGCAACCAATACAAGTGCACTTGCGAGGAACCCACTGCGCTATAAATCATTGTAATTTTTGAGAAGTTAGGAAGCAGGCACTGTGCCATTTTTCGTCATTTTACGGAGAGCCGTGATACCTCCTGAACGCATGTAAGGCATTATGCGCACTTTGCTGATGCTGTGCCTCATGACGATGAAGAATTATGGCGGAGCTCTTTGTATTGGGTTGGAAGCATTCAACAACCGACTCGTTGCGCAATTCGCATTGTGTGACGCTTGGTGCTTATTTTACTCTTCTACCACGCTATATTGCAAATGTTAATGCGGCTCCTTCCCGACATGAAGCATGTATAGGACCTCTTTGCAAAGCAGTTTCAAGCACCGGCATGGCTCAGAGAAAAAGAAAAAAAAAACCGGCATGGCTCAGAGGTTGAATACTGGGCTCCTACGCAGAGGGCCTAGGTTCGAACCTCGTTCCATCCTGGAACTTTTTTCTGATTTCGTTTTTCTTTTTCTTATTTCGAGCGATACTGGTTACGGACACCGGCGGCGCCGGCGGCGGACAACTACGGCGCCAAAAACGGCCGCTGAAGTGATCTCATAACAGCTTTCACTGTAAAACACCTCTTCATTTTACTTACAACCTCGGCTCATCATCACTACAACAGGTTAACAACCACAAATATATAGGCGTAACAATAACTAATGACCTATCTTGGAACTTACACAGAGACAACGTATGTTCAGCTGCCTTCCGTAAGCTGTGTTTTCTAAAACATGAACTTAGAAATTCTCCTTCTAACATAAAACTACTTAGTTACTTTACATACATAAGACCAAAACTAGAATACTGTTGTGTTGTATGGGACCCCTTTACTAATTTCAACATTAAAAAAGTGGAAGCAGTACAAAGAAATGCTGTTAGGTTTACTTATTCTAAGTTTAAAATTACGGACTTGCCGAAGAACTCATGACTGTTAACAATATTAAAACACTTGAATTACGACGAAAAAGGAACTGCCTTAACTTTCTGCATATTCTAGTTAATCATAAGCTAGCCCTTGACCCGCGTGCATATGTATCTCCTCTGTCCACTAGGCATACACGTCAACATCACGCCCATCTTTAACCTCGTATTTTGCTAAAACCAACGCGGTTCAGCTTTCCTTTTTTTCGCGTACTGTATCACAGTGTAGCTGTCTAACTGATCTAAGCCAAATGTCTGTTGCTTAGAGCTGAAATATGCACTGTTAATTTGTGTTATGCTTCCATGTAATGTAATGTTTTTGCCATGTTATCTTTTATGCGTTCTGTTAGTAGGTGTTTCGATTCCATTTCTCGTGATATATTCTTACTTATCACATGTGTTCTTGTTTATATCCTGCCTCTTGTACCTGCCCTGCTTGGACCAGTTCTTGGTCTGTAGTATTCAATAGATGATGATAATAATAATAATAATAATAATAATAATAATAATAATAATAATAATAATAATAATAATAATAATAATAATAATAATAATAATATTATTAATAATAATAATAATAATAATAATAATAATAATAATAACCTACCAAGTCATTTTTTATTAATAAATGCAGCAGAAGTTCAGGGGAAGACGGAATCTTGAGCAGATAAAAAATCCTTTTGAAGACTTGAAGAAGACAAGTCCGCTTGTCGAAACGTCTGCTGCAATGGCACCCCGCGTTCCAAGGTGATTGGCAGTATGGCATGATCAGGTCACATGCCCGGTAAACGACTTATAAAAGAAGCTGATAATAAATCTAATAGTTCCAACTCTATGCAACACCGCCTGCGAACGCTCACACAAACCTAACATGGAAAACTCGACCATTCTAGATAAAAGACACGCACCGTATTACAGCAGATGAACGGAAATAGACCTGCGGAAACTTTGGGCGCAGGCATCGGGTTCAGACTTCGTCATAATTTAAGGCGAATAAAATACTTCATTTCTTCACGAGAACGCTTAACGAAACACAGCATTTTTGCCAAGTGACCACGCTGAACGAAAGCACGGATTTCACCATAAATAACACTGCACTGTGTATCGTTTCGACATTTGTTGCATTTACAAGTGTGACCGTGTTTTTTTACTGCCTCCATTCCAAGCTCTCCCGTCTCATTCCCATTGCGATATGGTGTGTTCCTCGCAATCGAATTTACGGGTTGCTCGGTGTAAGGTTAGGCACGATAATTTACGTGTGTTGCGAAATACAGCGGGCTCCTCTTCTTTGTTCTATCGTTATAGCAATTTTTCCTCCGCTTGAAAAACGTTGTTATTCTATAAAGGGGTTAACGTTGTAGCAATGTGGCTCCTCTGGAACCACTCTTTAGGTTAGGCAATTGAATACTCGCTCGCCCTGTGTATTAGTATTCATCGGCGTTGTGTAGTTTGCAGGGCTATTTCGTAGGAAGTTGTATACTATGTGTACACGACCAGGTCAGAAAACAAGTTCTTATCATCGCTGTGTTATCGGGCACCTTCATTAGATTAGGTCCTGTCAGGTTGTCTTTAATTTTGCTGCCCTCGGTTGAAGTCATCCAGGCCTGAACCCGATATCTGTATACTAAATTTCTGCTCGTCTGTTTACTGTTTTCTATGGTAATACGGAGTGTGATTTTGTTGTCAAGATTGATTTAGAAGACTGCCTGAGCAACTGCACCATGCATCTTGTACAGTTTCCACTGCGGGTTTTCATATCTAATTCTTTTCATGTCTTATTGATAGAGCATGTCACCATGTATTTCGGTGGCGTAATCAACTTGTAATTATTTCTTTTCCCGAAATATACTGACCTAATTGCTCAGTCGGCCACTCATATGGAATGTGATTCAAACTGCACGAGCAACTTACTGCGCAGATGTCAATGGATGTAGTTTCATGTATAGTCCAGTCCTTACGATCGCATCGCCGAAATGTAGCAAACATAATCAACATGGACTGTGTGTCGGATCGGCACATGAATGTGAAGAAATGCGACGCTTGTTTGCGATTGGTTGTAATTTGAAATTCCAATATTATCCTGAGACACGAAGGCTAGTCAGGCACTTAAGCGCTTTGAAAGTGTTGTTTTATAACAGCCTGGTTTGACAAGAACGCGAAAAAGCCGTTCTAGAAGATTTTTCAGAAGTGGTTATAAGGATTCTATGTTTCATGTTTCCGAAGCTGAATGTACAGGAAAAGAAGAGTACGAGCACCCAAATTGTTTGGTTATGATGAAACATTTCTCAAATAAGTATTAACATTTTTTTTTTAAAAATGACATTAAATTAACGTTTGAGCTGTTCTTTTTTTTAAACAGCTGCTTTGTTTTAAGAGATAATGTTTACAATGTAGTCTAGCTCTCTTGCCATTTCTAATGCAAATGAAGCAATCTTTTCAAAAAATATATTAAATTTTTGAATGTTTTGTTGTGGCTTGCGCTTATTAGAAAGCATCGTTGAAGCAATCAACGTCTCGCTATGTGTACAGGATGTCATTTTACCAGCAACCTGTCTCATTTTGTGTTCTGCAGTACGTTGTTAATGTAAGCACAACTTGTATAATAACCCCGGGGGTCGAAGGTCTCAGGAAAATTCCGAAGCCTTTGTTTACGAGAAAAGAGCAGGCTGCTTAACAAGTAGCCTCTTCAGTTCCGGTGTAACGCCCAAAAAGAAAATAGAAGAGTGCTCTCTTGAACGATCATTAAGCATAGAATTGTATATATCAGCACAAACGCTTCCGTCTCATGTACTCATGATTTCACTCTCGTAAAATATGAAGGGGAATAAATCGCGTCTCGCTTTGACGTTTTCATCCTCCCAGTGAAAACATAATCACGGATTTTA
The DNA here is from genome assembly GCF_013339695.2 of Rhipicephalus sanguineus. Classification (NCBI taxonomy): domain Eukaryota; kingdom Metazoa; phylum Arthropoda; class Arachnida; order Ixodida; family Ixodidae; genus Rhipicephalus; species Rhipicephalus sanguineus. The sequence goes on along the minus strand of NC_051177.1, from coordinate 104,789,167 downwards.
TTTGCATAACAAATGACTAAGACTTGTACTTCGTTTATGTGTTTGCATCGCAGAGTATGGGGCGTACTGAAAACAGGCGTAATTTTGTATTTTCAAGTGGGTAGCATAGCTTCTACAAAAGCACTTGTAATCAAATTTGTGAGCTGCTAGTGGGTGAAAAATTCATGGCATAGCCGCACGAATCGATTATCTCTAACGTACGCATTTTTTTCTCATGCGATAACAATAGTTCGAACAAGATTGCAAATCTTTTTACAGTTCATTCGCAATAATTTCTTACTCTCACATTTGAATTTCAGCTTCACCATACAAAAAAACACAATCATACAGTTGTACGCAAGCTTGTATCTGCCACTTAGTCTCGGAAAAATATGGACTGATATCTGTGTGACCGAAGTTACGGGCCAGAAACAACGTTCTCCGTTCACAACTAAGTCTTTTTATATTGCTCTTACCATTTCCGTGGGAACAGAGCACGACACCCTTGAAAACCAGTACTTACAAAGGTGACAAAAGGTAGAGCTTGGTGAAGGGGCCAGAGCTTTTGAAGGAAAAGAAAAAAAAAAAAGAAGACGAGTTTCATACCTTTGGCTACAGTGCGCTCGATACTGTCAGGATGAAGATAGCAAGTGACAGATGACTGCGCACGAAAAGAACAAAGTTTGGTCGTTCCATATGTGCAAATAGAGAACTAAAAAAGATGAGTAATAAAGACTTCATAGACAACGAGATGCTCAAAGCTCAAAGAACCATTTCGCATCGTTCTATGCGAAGTGTTCAGGAAGCAAAGGAAAGCTAGAATCAAAAACAAAAAAAAAAACACACACACACCACAATCTGAAAAGAACTTCCAGCGCAACTCCAGTACTATCGGTCTTAGAAAGGCAATCATCAGGAGCTCTGGAATACGACATTGAAGAATTGTTGTAATGTCGACGGCATCACCTTTCCATCCTTCCCATTTTAGATTAGAGAAGTGACACAACAAGCTGATCATTTCGCAAACCCAGAGCGCTTTCGTACCCACGAGTCCTTTGCCTGACAGCTGGGGCTTTATTCCTTGCTTGTGGTTAGCAATACATATATATATATATATATATATATATATATATATATATATATATATATATTGCGAGCATTACTCATGCGCCTCGTGTTCTCATCTCTACATACTGATCATCACCAGTCTGGCGTAGGCTGTGGGCCTCAGGCTCGGCGTATAACAAAAGTCATGTGACTTAAACGTTGCTTCACAATCTACTAAATCATTACATTGTTTTTTGGACTTTTTAGTTCTCTTAGGAATGGCTAGCTAACACTTGACTCAGTTCTAGTTAATCTTCCTGATTGTCATTTCATCTTTTGTCTCAAGCTTTTAGGTGTAGGTATAGCCTAAACAGACAGTCTTTGACTTGGAAACCCGTTTAGGTAACGGTCGGTAAATGAGTGCCTGGGTGTTTAGCTTTGTCAAGATTATTAGCTGAAATGTATATGCTAAGCGATGTTCCGACACAAATTTTTAGACGACAGCTGTTATGAAATTTTGTTCAAGTAGAAACAATTCTAGTTCAGCTTCTCCGTGTTTTTCATGCAAGTAGAACCAAACATTACATATACGTAAAGTGGTACACCTATACACAAGTATGACAAATATCATATACCTGAAATACAGCACTAGCATTTGCTTACTGTTAATTTTAAGTGCTGAGCACTTAAGGGGCCCGGACTCTCGTACACTGTCCTATGCAGTCGTATGCTGTCATCTCATGTCGTCGCTTGGCGTCACGCAGGCGAAACAATGTATAGTATACACATGTCTAGCGTAGTAAGGGGGCGTGATAGGGAAGTGATGGCGAGAAGGGATATGAGGGTGAGGAGAAAGTAAAGAAGGAGGCGAGAGAGTAAAACATAGCGTAGCAATGTATGGCGTCACGCAGGCAAATCCATGTGTCGCATAGTCTTGTGTAGTATGGCATAGTAAGGTTGCGAGAAAGGAAAGTGAGGGTGACGAGGAGTGAAATGGGGAGCGCAGAGGGTAAAGCATAGCATAGCCATGTATGGCGTCACGCAGGCAACACCACGCACACCACAGCCATGTGCAGTGTGGTGCAGCAAAAAGGGGGAAAAAGGAGGTGAGGGTGAGGAGGTGTAATGTGAGGGGGAGAATGGGAATTAGGAGATGAGCAGGTAAAGCATAGCATAATAATAATAATAATAATATATGGGGTTTAACGTCCCAAAACCACGATGTGATTATGAGAGACGCCGTAGTAGAGGGCTCCGGAAATTTCGACCACCTGAAAGCATAGCATAAGCAAAAGAGCGTAAGCATGTGTAGTATAGTATAGCAAGGGTGGGAAAGGGAAGTGATGGTGCGGAGGAGGGATGTGAGGGGGCGGAGGAAAGAAAGGACGAGGGGGAGGGTAGAGCATACCATAGCCGTCTATAGTACAGTATAGCAAGCGGGTGGGGAAGTGAAGTGAGAGTGATGAGGAGAGATGTGAGGGTGAGGAGGAGGAAAAGAGGAGGGGCAGGATAAGGCATTCATAGCCGTGCACAGTAAGTATATCACGGGATGGAAAAGGAACGTGATGGTGATGAGGAGAGATGTCAGGGTGAGGAGGAAGGAAAGGAGGAGGGGAGCGTAAATCACATCATAGCCATGTGTACTGCAGTATAGCAACGAGTGGGAAAGGAAAGTGATGGTGAGGAGCAGTGAAGTGAGGGTGAGGAGGAGGAAAAAGGAGGAGAGGGAAGATAAGGCTTAGCATAGCCATGTATAGTACAGTGTAGAAGTGATGTGGAAAAGGGAAGTGAGGGCGAGATGAATGGAAAGAAGCAGGGGGAGGTTAGAGCCTTGCATAGCCGTGTGTAGTATAGCATAGGAAGGGGTGGGAAAGAGAGCTGAAGGTGAGGAGGAAATGTGTGCGGATGAGGAGGAGGGGAGAGGGCGCCACTGATTGCAAATTAGGGTTTCCTTTCCCGCCGTAGGCGTCGAGAAGGCTGCACGTTTGCAACGGCAGCACGCGCTCGTCCGTGAGCGCAAGCGTCGCTGAAGGACAGACGAATCACTGCTTCGCACTTCCTACAGCTTCCACGTTGAGGGCAACTGCATACACTTTTTAGGTGCGATTATAGTTGGTCGTGTTTCTTGTCAGTGTCATAGCATTCGTTTGAAGGCTCCACAAGCTGCCTAGGCCAAGTGAATTTTAGAAAAAGCGTAGAACATGGACATCTTCTATTTTTCGGAATCGTTAATGGTGCTGAGAAACTTGGGCAGGTCACCGTAACATGTTTATTACTTAATGCAGTACTTCTTTGAAATGTGAGTGTTCATTTCATTTCAAGCTCCTAACAACTGGAAGCTCACCCTACATTGGAGCTAACGCAAAACCGAGAGGGCAAGTCTTTTTCCAGTTACATACATACTTCCAAGACACCGACTAAACCTTTCTCGGTAAAGCTGCAGCATAATGAGCCGTCATGTTAGTTATATCCCTCTTGATATAACTAATACGGTAGCGTATTGCTTAGATGTACTCTTCTTTCCTACTACTGTGTTTGTTTCGCTTTGGTTAACGTACGCAGAAAGGTCTGATTGTGTTCTGTGGTTAACTTCTCACAATTCTGTTTCGTTTATCACCCACGTTCACCGTACAACAATTTCGTTGAGCCCCACTCACCCTCAAAGCAACAAAGGCAGCAAAACCTGGGCCTATGAAAAAGAGAAGAACGAATCGCGTCGAGAACTGACGTCCGTGTTTTTCCTGCGAATAATGAAACAATACGGAAAATGTGGAAAACAATACGTGTCGACGTTCCGGGAAAGAGCACGTCACAATATTGCCTTTCTGATCGGACACGGGCTCCGTATTTGCACTGTTGTCGAGTGCACGAGGTATTGATAGCACAGGCCGCGCAAATACGTTGGACGGGCCGGGTGCGACCAGCAATGAGGACGGCAGAGCTCGATGCCCGCTGACGTTTCCTTTATTGCCGCACGTCTGACGCAACAAGAAAGAAAAAAAGATCTAATCATCTCCTGCCCCGCCCCTCCTTTCTTATTATTGCGAACGCCCTACCCACATATCGATTGTGCAATTCTGCTAGCATGTGTAAAGGGAAACCTGGGACATTTCAAACGCAGAAATGCTCGACCGGTTAGACTCTCGAGTTCGTTTTACAGGATATCGGACGTGGCAGTTCTGTTCTTACTGTATTTTCCCCAACGATGCTTTGCAGTGCATATGATTGCGATGGACTGAACAGGCGTCCTTACTGCAACCCAAATTACTTGAGCAGTTCGCTGCAAGCAGAAAGCAGGAAGCATTCCTGCCTCATTGATGCACTCTTTGAAATATATGCTGGCGAGTAGCGGCTGGCTCCATGGGCACGTAGTTCGCTGAGCTTTAAGGAGAGCTTCCTTATCCTAGCAGCTGCTTTTATATTACTTTTATTGCCTGTGCAGTGAGGTGCTCGAAGGATTTGCGGTGCTTGTGTAAATCTCTGCACTTATCATCAGACCGAAATTACAACTCGCAATGCATGTCGCCTCTTTCTCATGATATAAAAGTAAAACATAAGGCGTAATCCTGAGAAGAACGATTGCCTCGAACCACTCGAATTGTTCCGGAAGATGACTATTTTCTGGGAGCGTTAATAGTTAACGTGCGTTTACTCTTTTAGCTTGCAAGAACGTGATATACAAGGTAAGAGGATATATAAATACAAAGAACGTTTATGAGTGGGAAGCACCAAGGGCTGCAGCGTGTATTTGAGAATAATTCTACGCAGAAAACTAAAAGTGAGAACAAGGGATGCGAGCGCACAAATGCACTCGCCTTCACAACAAAATACAGGAGATATAAGAGCTCAATTGAGATGCCACAGGCACCTGCATTTTGTTTAATCATGGGCAGATATTGCCCATGATTAACATGTCTCGGACTGCTACAGCAGCCGATGACATGCTTCTAAAGGTAACATCGTGGTATGCTATGCTGGTATAGAGTTTAGCGCATTGGTGCTAAATTGCACACCCATGTAATATAACGGGAGCACTGTTTTTTAATTATCATTGAAGCCAACATGGAAGTTTCAAGTGATGATTCATAGGTCCACCGATATGTGTACAGTACTATTGCGCTTTGTAGAGTACGGCTATCTTCTGTGCCAAGAAATGACGAAAAGCGCCAACGCTCTCCTTCAACGAAAAGGCGAATAGCTTCACTTTAAATATGAAAGGAAAATCATAACGAATCATTCCTCTAAAGAAGTGAGTATGTCAACATGTACTAGGAAAAAAAGAGTAAAATCGAAGGAACGCCGCTTGTTTCAGTGGGAACCAGAGGCAATACAAGCGGCTGACAGCTACCACCTGCCAAGGCGGTATACGCACATCAAACGAAATGGGTTTCCGGGTCGCGCCGTGGCCTGTCAACAGCGGCCGCCTTGGCAAAGCCACACCATAGCTATGTTCTGTATAGATGCATCCGCATTGCTGTTCACTTCTTGTTCTTTCTTTGCCTGTCAACACCTATACTACCAATATATCCCGAGACAACTTCAAACGGTAGCCCCGTTTCCATCCACGCCTCCACCGTCGACTCGTTTAAAGCGACCTCAATATGTGCCGCGTGACAAACTTTCAAACGCTCTTTTTTTGTTTCGTTTTCCTTTCTCAGCCTGCTTACGTTATAACGCTTTTACACCTGGTAGAAAAACAAAATACGTTTGCGACGCCGCTGCCTTTAAACGGCGAAGGCTCATTCCTTTCAACGTAGAACAGATACATAGGGAAGTAAAATGGCAAACCGAATCGAACAAAAGAAATGTACCAACAACAGAATCTCAGGCATGTGAATGCAGTGAGATACAACTTGAGACATGTGTCACGCCGAAGTTTATATACAGGTAATATATACTTGTATATATAAATCAGGATAACGGTCATGAAAAACTAGCGTCCATGCAAGCGAAGGTTAGCTTGTTGCCTTACAGGCTACGTCATTGTGGGCGTCAGTTGTACGTCAGTTGTGTTTGCGTACTGGTGGAGAAGGAGAGTGGTGAAAAGAATGAGTTATTCAGTACATTGAAGCGGAACTTTTAAACAGCCCCGCGAGCATTCAGTAACGCATCAAAGATGTGGAACATTAAGCTCTAAAGTTTTTTTTTTAATTCTTACTTACTGAAGGAATTTTAAAACGACCTCAGATAAGCCGGAGGTACTTGGTATACATGATAGCTGTTGAGTACGGCACAATGCTACTCGAATTGCCATTTTCGCCCAGCCAACAATGATAGCCGCTAGATATTTGACTCATAATGACGCTCCTTTTCTCACCCTGCCAAGTTCGATGAACTCTCATCAACTCGCAGATCGACCCTGGATTTGGGAACCGCTTCGATGAAAATGGCTCTTTCCGAAGCGTGAAAATTGCAAACAGCGTCATCATTGTCACCCGGGACGCGCTTTGCGTTGTCATTGGCTTATCGGACAATCGATTTTACTTCGCCTATGCTTGGAGACGTGGTAGCAGCGATGTATACTTTGAGCGGCGCATTATTTCTTTTTCTCTGGGAATGCTATCGCCACAATACGTAGCATTAGGAGTAGAGTATGCACTAGGAAAGCAATCGTACGTGCCCATATACTCACACAAATTAACAAAAAAAAAATAACTGAGCCGCAGTAGGATTACGACCACGCTAGAGAATTTCAAATATCTCTTAGTCGAAAATGACCATGAAAAGAGACGCCTCGTTCTCATTGAACGAAACGAAATAATAGATATGCGATCATGAATTGAGCTCTGATAATGACGCTTCCTACAGCGTTGTGTACGTACTTGTTTGTGTATACGTGTTTAGATTACTGTATATTTGTCTGTGCATGTAATCATCGTATATACCATAGTCAACATCGGAAACCTGGAGTAGCAATCCAGGAGATGAACCAGGCTAACATCTCCATGGTATTCATTAAAAATTGTCATTTACCTAGAATTTGCTGACAAACTCAGCAACTACAAGAGTTTAAAGTTTGGCTTATTAAAGCATGCATAATGTCGAAAAATGTATCGTGCCAGCGAGATGGGGCAAAACAAAACATGCAAGGCACACCTCCTGACGAGGAGGTGTGATGAAAACGGGAAAGCAGTGAGCTCGGCGAGACAATTGTGAAAGCAGCTCAATACAAGCACATCAAATACAAAATAGTAATAGCACCATAGGAATGCCTATGTGAGGTACAAAACAAGTTCAGAAGCTCACACACTCCCGTAATTTGCCCAAGACGACTCGAAGGCGAAAGACATCTTATTTTGCTTTCCATTCGATCGTATTGAGTGAGTTCCAAATTGAGCTATATGCCGTCGCGCGTGCGTCGTCTAAAACAAAAGTTAATTTCGATTCAGCAGCCACAACAACGGCGTCTGCCTTCGATTTCTTACAAGGAATGCACCTGTCACACCAACGACACGGGGGGGGGGAGGGGTGTTGTGCACAGAAGAACACGGAATAGACGAAGTGTAATAGAAGTTTGCTAGCAAGCAGATGAACAAAATGGTTAGTACTCCCCAAAAAGTCACAGACTGCGGTTGCTATAGCGTTCAATAAACGTGGGCCGCCTTGCGCACCAAGCCGCCAGTTGGTAAGGCAGCTTAACCCCTACGGATCGTAATAAACAGTTTAGTTTAGGACTTGACCAAGTTAGTAGGCACGCTTACTTACTCCAGAAAAGTGAATCTATACTGCGAAACACAGACATGTGCGAGACAGAAATTTCACTTCATACACAACACCGGCCTAATGGCGCACATTTAACACAAATATATCCAACAAATATTATGCCTTAAGGGCAAGTCTCTGTCGTAAATAAAAAAAAGACACAGAAATTGTCTCAATGGTTCATGAAACACGCGATGCGCGTGAAATTGGCCAATAAAAAGAACTCGTGAATTCTGATGCGTAATTATAGCTATACTACTTTTCCTCAATAGACCTTTGTTTATTACTTTTATTGCAGCTAAGCTGTTTAGCAAATCTTCCGTGCGAGAAAACTATCATCATCATAACAGGCATGTGCCGCAGAACGATGACGGGCCCGTAGATCTATGAGAGATGCGAACGCTTGGTTTCAGCGCGAATTTCTGTCTCAGGAGTTTTGAAACCGTGTCGTGTCTCTGACTGTCTGTGGTTTAAGTCGAACCTCTCTGCGCTGAGAATCAACGTAGAAACAACCTATAGCATCACCTCGCTAAAGCCTAGCAACCAGCTAGAAGCAATCTAGAACCTGAATCACCTAGCTGAGGCCTAGAAACAACCTAGAAGCAAGCAGAATGGTCTTCTAGGCAGAATCTAAGCAGAATCGCCCAGTTTCGCTGTTTGAAGCCTTACACGGCTTAGTGCAAGCTTCGCCATTTTTTTTTATTTTCTGTCTCGTGCTAGTTATACTTCTCATTCTGTAATGTCTCATCGGTTAAGATACGCGCAATCTTCTTATATTAATATTTGAGCGTACAGCGCCTTTATCGGACAATGCGATCGTCTTTTTCGTGCGCACTCGCCCATTTAACATTGCGAAACAACGGCGAAATTTTCGCGAGGCGCATCGCTAACGTTATTTCAGCTTCAGTTCAAACATCCCTCGACTACGTGTTGAGATTCTTGTCCTCTTGTACGGCGTCTTCAGTCGGATTATGCGGGAGCGTTGGTGCATTGCGGTGGCGCAACCAGCGACGCATTAGTGCGGTCTTACTTGTAATGCGTGCCTGCCTGCAATATGATTTTTTTCTGGCCCCTCGAAAGAATTCCACTTCGACGCTCACAACATACGAAAAGACTTATCGAGCACCGGTTCAATTTTCGAAGGGCCTATATGTGTTTTTCGATATTAAGTTGGATTCGTCTTCATTCATGCATGCACTCACTCCATATTCTTTGTCTTGTCAATGAACACGTCACTTGTGTTGGGGAAATAAAAACGCAGTTCTCTATGCGCACATACATTTGGGCTTACTCATGCGGTAATATTTCCGCTTTTAGGAGCGCTCTCATTGTCAGCCCACTAATGCAATGGGAATATAACACTGCCATGCCCGCTTCTTCTTTTATTTTGATGTGTTCTAGATTGACCAGCAAAGACGGTTATCAATGCTCGACGCTGGCCGCGAAGCAATGTTCGAGAAGCTTCACGATTTTAGTAGATCGTTTTGTTAAGGTTTCGCGCCGCACGCGAATGTTCCAGCTTTGTCGAGAGATAAGGCCGCCACCAGCGATATTGCTGGAAAGTTCCATAGCGCCTGTATAAAAGCCGACGCGCTTGACCGCTTGTCAGTTGATCGACGAACGACGCCCTGTTCCAGGGGGATCGAAAGGTGGGCCAGTTGGTAATTCATTTTCTTCGTTCAGCGAACTGGGAGCGCGGAAAATACACAAAGGACGAAGCGAGGAACTACATAAGACGAGCGCACACTAACAACTGATTTATTTTCCACATCGGAAGGACACATTTACACACAAATTGCGCATGTCAAGAAAGATTAAGACAACGGCATGAATAGCATGCGAAGCGTATGATCAAGGCACATGTCTAACGGTTATCTAGGTAGCTCAATTCACAGTCATGCAGTGACAGGGAAGGATGACTTATGTCCCTGACTTATGACATCCTTCCCTGACACCTGGCTCGAGACCCTGACCCTGACACCTGGCTCGAGACTTTCGAAAGGGTCTCAACATTTAACAACTGGGACTCCGAGGACAATCTGCGTCACGTTTACTTTTACCTTGAAGACGCGGCAAGGACCTGGTTCGAGAATCGGGAGTCCACTTGTCGAACTTGGGACGCCTTTCGCAAAGCTTTCCTGCAGACGTTCGCAAGCGTTGTCAGAAAAGAAAGGGCCGCAGCCTTGCTGGAGACGCGGGTCCAACTTCCAAATGAAAGTGTTGCCATCTTTGGAGAGGAAATGACCAGACTGCTCCGCCACGCTGACCCAGCCATGCCTGAGAACAAGAAAGTCAGGTTGCTCATGCGAGGGGTAAAGCAAGAGCTCTTCGCTGGGCTGATGCGGAACCCACCCTCGGCAGTCCAAGAATTCATCTCAGAGGCGACGACGATTGAGAAGACCCTGGAAATGCGCAACCGCCAGTATAATCGCCGATCGATTCAAGACAGCCCAGCTGTTCATGCCGTCGGCTCCGACGACCTGCGTGAAACGATCCGAGCGATCGTGCCGGAAGACCCTTACCACAGCCTGAAGTTGCCTCGATTGCTGACATCGTTCCAGAGGAAATACAGCAGTCTCTGGGCACCCCCGAGTCAGCGCAGCCACAGCTGCAAGCAGTGAGCTATGCCGCTGCAGCCCGACGCAACGCCCCCCCCCCTCCTCGCTCACGTCAAGACGCCGCGCCACCCCAGCAGTTCCGCCGCCAGGCACCACCGCCGCCGCCACCGACGTCATACTTCCCGCCAGCCGGCCAGCAACACGCCGAGGAAGACTGACGTTTGGCGCGCCCCCGACCACCGACCACTCTGCTACCATTGCGGGGAAGCTGGCCACACCGCCGCTGCCAGTACCGACAGATGGGACTGCGTGGCTTCGCCATCGATGCGCCGCGTCCACAGCGAGGGGAAAGACCACGCGACATCGCCGACTATCTGGCAGGAGTGCAGTGGACCCCCCGATGACCTTCCCGATCGCCGTCGCCAGGCCGCTACGCCTCTCCCCAACGCCGACCATACACTGGCCCAACCCGTGGCCGGTCACCTAGCCCGCATCCGGAAAACTAAGGGCAGCAACCGATGGAGGTGCGGTTGTTGTACGACGAAATACCGAAGACCCTCCGCCGCCGACGCCGCAGCCACGACGAAGGCTTCAGGACACGACGCGAACCCCTGACGACGAAACCTTGCGTACCGAAGTAGACCTGACGACGCAACGTGGAAGCAGCGGAACAAACCGACGTAGCCGTGACCCGACGCCCCGACCTAACTGCAACGCAAGACGACGAACTAGCGACCTCGACCTTCTTATCGACGGCCACAGCATCACAGCCCTCGTCGACACCGGAGCCGACTATTCTGTCATCAGCGGACCGTTCGCCACGAAGCTGAAGAAAGTTAGGACAGCCTGGGAAGGCCCCGAAATCCGGACAGCTGGAGGTCACCTCGTAACGCCGGAGGGAATCTGCACAGCGCGACTCACCATTAACAACCGGATTTATCCCGCGAACTTCGTAATCCTGCCGCGTCGCTCGAGAGATGTCATCCTTGGTATGGACTTCTTAGGCCTCCATGGTGCAATCATCGACCTGAGGTCTAAGTCAATAACACTGTCCACGGAAAAGGCACTACCGCCGCACACTCCGCCAAGAAAGCACGCCTTGAATGTGCTGGAAGACCAGGTCACCATTCCCCCTCGCTCCAGCGTCCTCATTTCCTCGGCACTCAGAAATCAGCAGACCTGGAAGGCGTTGTTGAAGGCGACCAGCACCACTTGATTAACCGCAAGATTTGCGTCGCAAGAGGAGTAGCAGAGCTGCGGGCAGGGAAAGCAACAGTTATGCTCACGAATTTCACCAACGAGTACAAGCACGTGAGCAAAGGCACGACGGTCGCCTACATCGAAGAAATCGTAGAAGCCAGCAATGCTTTCGGCCTCACCGATTCTCCCGCGCCTACTCCGACGAATAAAGTGCCGCAACCAGCGTTCGACATCAACCCCAGCCTTCAGAAGCACAAACAAGAACAGCTCAAAACCCTGCTCTTGCAATACAAGGACTGCTTTTCGTCGTCGTCAAGAATTAGGCAGACTCCCGTGGCAAAACATCGCATCATAACAGAGGAAAGCGCCAGACCACTCCGTCAGAGCCTGTACAGAGTTTCGACGCGAGAACGCGAGGCCGTGAAGAAACAGGTTGACGAAATGCTACGCGACATCATCCAGCCGTCGAAGAGTCCGTGGGCATCCCCGGAGGTGCTAGTGAAGAAGGATGGGACTCTACGTTTTTGCGTCGATTATCGTCGCCTGAATAAAGTCACGAAGAAGGACGTGTATCCCCTTCCCCGGATAGACGACACCCTGGATCGATTACACAACGCAAAGTACTTTTCGTCGATGGACCTCAAGACCTGTTACTGGCAAATAGAAGTCGACGAGAGAGACCGAGAAAAGACTGCTTTTATAACACCAGACGGCCTGTTCGAGTTCAAGGTCATGCCCATTGGTCTTTGCTCGGCACCTGCGACTTTTCAACGGGTTATGGATACAGTACTGGCCGGCTTGAAGTGGAAGACGTGCCTCGTGTACTTGGACGACGTTGTTGTGTTTTCCTCAAACTTCGACGAACACCTTCGGCGCCTTGAAGTTGTACTCCAAGCACTCAAGACCTCCGGACTCACCTTGAAGCCTGAAAAGTGCCGCTTCGCGTACGAGGAGCTCTTGTTCTTGGGTCACGTGATCAGCAAGGATGGTGTTCGCCCGGACCCGCGGAAAACAGCTGCCATCGCTGACTTCCCGACGCCCACCGACAAGAAGGCCGTACGCCGTTTTGTCGGCTTGTGCGCCTATTACAGACGTTTCGTCAAGGAATTTTCACGGATTGCCGAGCCACTGAAGCAACTCGCGAAGGCCGACGTCGAATTCAGGTGGGAGACGTCGCAAGTGCAAGCATTTCAAGAATTGAAACGACGCCTGCAGACGCCTCCCATACTTGCGCATTTCGACGAATACGCCGATACGGAAATCCACACCGACGCAAGCAGCGTAGGACTCGGCACCGTCCTTGTGCAAAAGACCGACGGATTCGAAAGGGTTATCAGTTATGCTAGCCGGTCGCTATCAAAGGCAGAAATCAACTACTCCACAACAGAAAAGGAGTGCCTGGACATAATCTGGGCTACATCGAAGTTTCGCGCCTACCTCTACGGCCGGCCCTTCAAAATTGTGAGCGACCACCACGCCTTGTGTTGGCTAGCTAACTTGAAGGGCCCTTCAGGTCGCCTCGCACTGTGGAGCCTACGACTTCAAGAATTTGACATAACCGTCGTTTACAAGTCCGGAAGAAAACACTCCGACGCTGACTGCCTGTCCCGCGCCCCCGTCGACCCACCGCCGCAGGACCACATGGAGGATGACTGCTTCTTGGGAACCATATGTGCCGAAGACTTCGCCGAACAACAGCGAGCGGACCCAGAACTCAGGCCTTGTGGAATACCTCGAGGGCAGGACCACCTTTGTTCCCAAGGTATTCACGCGAGGACTGACGTCGTTTTTCTTGCGCAACGGTGTTCTCCTTAAGAAGAACTTCTCGCCGCTTTAAGCCGATTCCCTTCTCGTAGTGCCCTCTACATTGCGACCAGAGGTCCTCCAGGCTCTGCATGACGACCCGATGTCTGGACACCTGGGTGTTTCTCGCACGCTCGCAAGAATACAGGAAAAGTACTACTGGCAGCGCCTTGTCGCCGACGTAACTCGCTACGTCAAGACCTGCCGGGACTGTCAGCGACGCAAGACACCGCCGACTAGGCCAGCCGGACTTCTGCAGCCTATCGAGCCACCTCGACGGCCGTTCCAGCAAATTGGGATGGACTTACTGGGGCCGTCCCGACGTCCATACCGGAAACAAATGGATCGTCGTAGCTACCGACTACCTCACCCGCTACGCCGAGACAAGGGCCCTACCCAGAGGCAGTGCCGCCGAGGTAGCGAAGTTCTTCGTTGAGAACATCCTCCTGCGTCAGGGCGCCCCAGAGGTCCTCATCACCGACAGAGGTACGGCATTTACTGCTGACCTAACTCAGGCTATACTGAGATACAGCCAAACAAGCCACGGCCGGACCACAGCGTACCACCCACAGACCAATGGCCTCACCGAGCGGCTAAACAAGACCATCGCCGACATGCTGGCCATGTATGTCGACGTCGAACACAAGACGAGGGATGCCATCCTTCCGTATGTGACCTTCGCATACAACACGGCCATGCAAGAAACGACGCAAATGACGCCGTACAAGCTGGTCTACGGAAGGAGCCCGGCAACGACGTTCGACGCAATACTACCAACCGCCACCGACGAAGACGATCTCGACGTTGCCGCCTATTTGCAACGCGCCGAAGAAGCTCGACAGCTCGCCCGCCTGCGCATCAAGAACCAGCAGAGGGTCGACAGCCGTCACTATAATCTTCGACGACGCCACATGGAGTACCAACCCGGTGACCGTGTGTGGGTCTGCACGCCGATACGCCGACGTGGGCTCAGTGAAAAACTTCTTCGGCGATACTTCGGCCCATACAAGGTGCTTCGACGTCACGGCGCTCTTGACTACGAGGTCGTCCCGGACGGCATTACGAACTCCCAGCGACGCCGCGCACGACCTGAAGTCGTCCATGTCGTGCGCCTTAAGCCGTTTTTTGCGCGTTAGCGAACCTGGGGACTCTACTTTTTCCTTTCTTATTGTAATTTATTTGCGTATGCACTTGCTTTTTCCTTTCCATGTTCTGTTGCAAGCATCGGGACGATGCTTTTTCAGAGGGGGGGAATGCCACGCCCGCTTCTTGTTTTATTTTGATGTGTTCGAGTTTGACCAGCAAAGACGGTTATCAATGCTCGACGCTGGCCGCGAAGCAATGTTCGAGAAGCTTCACGATTTTAGTAGATCGTTTTGTTAAGGTTTCGCGCCGCACGCGAATGTTCCAGCTTTGTCGAGAGATAAGGCCGCCACCAGCGATATTGCTGGAAAGTTCCATAGCGCCTGTATAAAAGCCGACGCGCTTGACCGCTTGTCAGTTATCGACGGACGACGTCCTGTTCGCCGCTATCTTTGTACAGCGGGTATTGCTGTAGTTCTAGTTCTCATTTTCCGGCCACAAGTTCGGACAAATAAACAGTTTCATCCTGAAAACGCCGACTCCTGTCTTCGTCGACGTCACGACCACGTGACAATACCGTCGCATCACACGCAGTGTGCAATTGTAAAACTGGACTACAATTCCGAGACGACAGATTAGGTGTAGGATGACGGTATTAGGTGGAGGACGTCGGAAGACCTGCACGTATGCCAACCTGCCTTCGCACTGCCACACGCGTTGGTGCGAAGTTCAGTGATACGACACTGCTCTTCAGACACAGTGATCAGATGACACGGGAACTCGTGGAAGTCTTCCACATTAAAAAAGAAGGTGAGTCCTGCGTCAGCCAAGCGTCGGTTCCTTTGGATGAAAAAGAAGTAAACCTAATCAGTGGTATGTTTGTATGGCGTGATCTTTTGTCGCGCCTGCGCATTCTCTTCACGGCAAAAAAAGCCTTTTGTATTTGCATAGTTATGGTCCCTTTCCACCTCCCCTGCGCATGTTCATTATACTTATCGTATATGTTTAAATAATCTGCATATTTCAATAAATCCCATTTGAGAGTCAGCGCTTGTTCTGTGTTACCTTTTCTTCGTCCGGTCCGTCTGCACGCTGTTTTTGCCCGATAAGTATTTGTACGGCGAAACATGAATCGAATAGCGAACAATAATAAAAAAGGTATGAAACTTTATCAAGTGAATTGGACAGTCTTAATTCAGGGCAGGAGCATCGGCATTTACATCTTACATTACGCGTGCTTTGAAGGAGACAGGACAGTTGACGTACCGCGCAAGTGCGTCGCATTATCGAATGAACGCTACCTGTTATGTCAGACCGATTGCCACACATATCGAAGCTTCCCAAAATATGACATTAGGTAAAACAAATTTGCTTCCATGTCATATACAAATGTTAAAGAATACCTGGACTCAAGTAATTGACCGAGGCCCCCGCGTTAAGGATGTCCCGGTTCTTTGTAATCGTTGGCGGTTCGACAAGTCACTTAGCGCCAGCATAGATGACCTATATTTAGTAGCTACAGCGATGAATTTGACAGCTGTCTCAGAATGCCTGTCAGTGTAAAGGTCCATTGTAAATTAGGCTATACATGCCCTTTAAGTTGCAAGGCGCCGTCTAAGGACCGTATTGCTGAAATATGTTTCCAGATCGCTTCATTATTGAAGGAGCGGGAAAGAAATTAGACCGTCCCGTCCGACCAGGCCCCCATGCAGGAGGCAAGCCGCATTCCGAGCGCACACGCTATTTCCTACTACCTCGACCAGCTCGCGCAGGCGCAGTTATTTCCTAGCTCTTTCTAAGGTACCGCAGCCGAGAGACCCCGTAACGTTCATGTGACAGCGCCACCTACTTATTTTTGCTCAATTCTAGGGCGCTAGCTGCACAGACTCCAACGTGAGCCGCTATGAAGGCGTTGTTGCGGTTTCTTAAAGCGACAGGACTGAACGACACGTTGCGAGAGTCCAACGACTACGTTGATGTGTTGCTTTCAGACAGTGCTGTTGTCACGTCTTTCTAGTGTCGTTGCAGAATATTCTCTTCTCCTCTTTCATTCTTTCTCACACCCTTTCCTCTTCTCACGTACAAGGTGGCCAACCGAATATCTCCCTTGGTTAACCTCCCTGTTTTTCTTCTATCTTGCGCACTCTCTCTTCTTGCATCGCTTCACGGCACATATATAAGGGATGAATTGTACGTTCGGCATACAACGAATATCCGAAGTCAAGTGACATTGTCGATGACATTACAAACAGTGCCTGTTTGCAGAGAGCAGCCATGTGTTCACTGAATTGTTTGGAGCATTGCTCGTCAATAGGAAGTTCGCGCGGTCTTTTGTTTAACATTTGAACGTTTTAGCGCCATGCTTCCGTTTCATATTTTGCGGACGCTATTGCTGGTTCTTTATGAACGCGCTACATTTCACTACTTAGAAATGTATAAACATGGTTTAGAGCCATTTAGAGATATTACTAATCAAGAAGACTCTATAAGCTTGGACAAAAAAGGACAACACAACGGTTTATTTGTTGTGAACACCAGTATACTGCGTTGTGTTATATAGGAGGAAAAGCAAATCAACACAAAGCCAAGTCAAACAATCTTTAGTACACACATATGTAAGAAACATTTAAAAGAAATATGCGTTTTATGATGAACTGGAAGATATGTCCACCTCCCACCATTTCGCCCAAGTGAAATTCTCACAGGCTCCGCACAACTGGTAGTAGTCGGAGCGCGACAAGTTGAACACGTTGATCAGAAAGGCGGTCAAGGGAGTCCTCGGGCTTCCCATGTAAACGAGCTCGGAGCAGGGGCGTAAGCAGAATTGATCAGAGCAGAATTGAGGGGCGCCTCCTTGATCTGAATGGGGGCCGGGTAAGCAAGGAAGAGTGGTCTAGTCATATCGTGCTCTGTATTCTAAGTTTCGGGAGGGGGGGGGGTGCAGCACGGGCCCAGTGTGCCACCTCCTGGCTACGCCACTGGCTCGGAGAGACTGCTTCAACTCGACATGCTCAACACGCTGGAAAAGATGGCTGAGTCACAAGATAGGACGCTGTTTACCAGACTTTTTACCACCAGTGCCGGGACAAACATCCTGAAAGAGCTTGGTGTTCTCCCAACGAAGATCAAGAACAGATTCTGCAGCATCACTCGAGGACACAGAGAGCGCATTACCATTGCCTCCATTCCTCTGAATGTCCACCCCGAGAACAACGTGGGCAGATGACGGGCTAGGGCTAAATCCCTCCTGGAGGGTGCCCACACACATGCCCAGAGTTGCTGTTTCGTCGATGCAGCACGGTACCCCGACGGAAAAGCATTCGTTGCAGTCAGCGTTGATCTAGATGGGAAAGTTTACGGTCCGGACGACGGCGGCCGAGGTTGCGGAATAGGTGGCGATAGCCCTGGCCCTGCATAACGATGGGAGACAGTATACAGCAACTCGAGATCAGCGGTCCGAGCATTCGCCAAGGGGACCATCTCGGAATCGGGCTTGCGGATCCTACGATGTAAGAAAATTAAGCAACAAGTGATCGTCTGGTTCCCCGCTCAGATGGGACAGATCGAGGGCGTCCCGTCCAACCTAAACGAGTCTGCCCACAGAGCTGCGCGAGGAGTCGTCGACCGCATAGCTACCGAGTGGCGCTGCGCTGAGGTTCTGGACAGTAATGATCCCCCGGCCACATACAATGAATCTGAGGAGACGCAAGTATCCGCCACCACAGAGTAGACTGAATAGGCCTCAGGCACTGGCGCGCGGTCCTATCCTAGTTCCGCGCTCTTGCACAGGATCTATCCCGAAATTCAGACGTTAAACACTTGCGCGTCTTACCAAGACTTTGACAGCTTAGACCTCATGCTCTGGCGGTGCCCCGCGTTACGGGTTGACGAAGACGTTGCGTCGTCCAAGTGGGACGCTGTGCTACGCAGTGCGCATTCGGAAGTACAACTATGGGCAGTCCAACGGTCCGGCGACGTGGCGGAGAGACTATACGCCTATCTGTCCCGACGTGGGAACGGCGCGCTGTGTCTAGTCCACGCCCCGAGGGAACTGAATAAAGTATTCCATTCCATTCCCGTTTTCCCACTGCAATGCAAATTCATTGCGTCCTCTTATCTTTCACTGCTCAACGAAGGTTACTGTCCTTTTTTTCTTTTGCTTTTTTATGTATATACTCAAATTTTTTAAAACGAAAAAAAAAGTTACTTGCGGCATGATTCCAAAGACACTTAATCATACAAAGAATCCTGTTTACGCTGAAAAATTATGTTCGTCACATAAAACAAAATAAAATATTCCGCAAAATTTCTGCCCGTGTCGCAAAAGTACCTTTGCGGCGTGTTAAATGAAGTCGGCTGAGCGCCCTGATCACCTCTGCGGAGGTGATGAAGTTTGGAGTCACTTTGCATACATTAAATATTTTCTGTTTCAACCTGCCCGTCGTTCTCTCGCTCTTGCGGGTTAATAAATTTGCTTAGACCTGGCCAGATGCAAATGACCATAGGTGAATAATTTACACCTCGGCTTTCATTTTTAGTGCACAAGAATTTTCAGCTTTCCTTTTAATCAGCTGGTTGTTGTGTACTTTACATATTGTTGCCTCTTTCAACAATATGGCATTTCATTCGCTATAAAATTGAAAGTACTATTTTAAAATAGTACCGTTGTTCTTGCTGTCGATGTGCTTCGTTGAAACATTTCAAAGGTGAATAGTGGAGTCCCCCACAACCCCGAATATTTCCTGTCATGAGGTGGAAGGAGAGCACTAAGAGAAGCCCGAGAAAGATATCAGAAACAACTCACGCTAACATTGTGTTTGATACAACATTGTGTACTTGTCCTATATACTGTAATAACTTCCCTTACAAATGTTGCTGTGTGTATGTACAATAAATAATACCATATACACCTCGAATATGTTACGCTTACCGTCAGTCGATCAAAAGTCGGCCTGCTCGAGCGTTTCATATTTATAAGTGCATTAAAACTTCACGATGTGAATAACACAGCTTGCATGCTCACAAAGATCCATTATGTGAGTTAGCTGCTATATCAAGAATATTCCTGTATTGTAATGCGTTTTTGCCATCTTCAAGAAATAATCAGAAGTAACCTTCTTCGTGAGAGCAACGGTGCGAATAATGAAATTTGTACGTGCCACCGCTTTCAAAGTAGTAATAATGTTGGAGTTTAACCTTCCAGAACCACGATATGATTATGAGAGACGCCGTAGTGGAGGGCTCCGGAAGTTTCGACCACCTGGCGTTCTTTAACGTGCACCTAACTATAAGCACACGGGCCTAAAGCATTTTCGCCTACATCAAAAATGCGGCTGCCGCGACCGAGATTCGACCCCGCGACCTGCGGGTCAGCAGTCGAGCACCACAACAACTAGACCACCGTGGCTGGTCCGCTTTTAAAGTAAGTCATTTTAATAAAAAACTGGTTGCGTTCGTAACATATGCGACGTAATGTTTAATACGCAGCTTATCGATGCACACCTCGTGTTTGCGAACCAGAGAAGTTAACCTAGAACTTCTTATGTTTTTTTATATAAGAAGAAAATGATATAAAATTATTGCTGTTCTGCTTAATGGTTGACAGAATACATGAAATCGAGGCACTTCTACACTCTAAGAAAAAAAGGAGTCTTTCGACTCCTTTCGGGGAGTCTTGACTTGCCACGTATACGACTCTCTTTAAAGAGGCATGAAACTCTCTTTCGAGATCATCATACTCTTTTCAGAGAGTGGTGTGACCCACAAGAGAGTTGAAGTGTATCTTTAAAGACAGTTATAGACGTGTCAAATCAAGATTCCCCGAAAGTAGTCACACATACTCTCTTTTTATTGCGATAGCAATTATATGGGCAGTCTCGGCTGAATTTTGCCGTCGCCGTCGCCGTCGTCATGCACCGTATATGTATAAGTATGTATATATATATATATATATATATATATATATATATATATATATAAGCCCCAAAGAAAAATAATTCAGAAAAAAATGCTTGCGAAGCGAGGAATCGAACCAGGGACCTCTTGCTCTGCAGCGAGTGGCGCTATGCACTACGCCACGAAACGCAGATCCTCCACGTAGCTAACGCCGAGCGTTATATATACAACCTTTACGGCTGGACGGACTCAGAGACGGCAGGCTATAATAAGCGTTTCTTCATTACCAGCGAGATGGCGCTAGGAGCCCGACGGGCATAGAGTCACTGGAAAATCAGAGTACCGCAAAGGTAGGCTGCACGCGGGCAACATTGGGTGGCGGCGGCCATATCCCTTCCAGACCGTCCGGCGCGTTGCTAGCGTGTGTTGAGAAGTGACCGATCTTTTAGCCTCAGTGCCGTGTTACGTTCGGCAGAACGGCATTATCTGTGTGTGTTTCTTCAAGAGGATATTAGAAGTGATTTCGAGTGATCGACAGGTATGGATCGACTGTGCGGTTAGCGGTGTAACTAATGAAACGTACGGCGAATGTTGCCATGTGCTCGCAAACTCTCTTCCATCGGTCTCTTTTCGTGTCACGCCCGGGCGTGTTGGCTAGGTCCGGATCTGTAAACATAGTTGCATTAGAGCAGTGACATCGTGCGAGATGCCATTTACTTCGACATTTGGTGAATCTTGACTGTTTGCGCTAGATTTGCAGTCGGTGTTCAGGTTCACTGCACTCGAGAACGTTATCGAACATCGAGAACATTCAACATTGCGTCCTGCGGCTGATTGCTGACGCATAGCTTGCTTGCGCACCATGCTTGCTGTTCAACTGGTTGACGTGTGTACGGTAGTTGGAAGTTGTGCGCGACGTCTTGATTCGGAACGCCAGCAGCCGAACGCACGGGCGAATCGGCATGTGGTAGGTACGGTGCATCTTATCTTACGATACGTAGAAAATAGGCCATCAAAAATTATTGACATCACTACTTAGTTGTTTCATTTCTTATTTCTTGTCTCCTTAATATTCCCAACGTTTCAATGTATTTGCAAATATTTTGCTGTGTTCTGATAAACAGTTCTTTTTTTGGCGTTGCCAGTGCGTAAACAGCTGTGGTTCGGTTTCTGCACTGCTGCACTTTTTTTTTCAGAATGCACTCTTATTAAAACTTCCTCGGCACGGTGCTATAATTATGTTCTTTTGATCAGAAATAGCACATCCCGGAATTAAAGCGCATGCTACTGCAACACACTATGTATATAGACCTAGGGCTCGCAGAAAATCGACTCCCTCAATGCGTGGGATCTGCTTTTTTTTTCTGTGACCATTTCTCACCAACTATACAGTATTTTAAAGGTACGCTCGGTGCAATGCAGCATTAGCAGCATTTTTTGCAACAAATGTAAACATACGCTTGATAACATTGCCTTATACCAAGTTTATCAACAGATTTCCACGCTTCTGTCTTGTGCAATGCGAAAGATCATGCCACAGTTGTCTTCAAGGTATACCAGTAAACAGTTATTATTTTAATAAATCTTCGATTTCGCTCTCGTGCGTGGCACGCTTATAACTCGGATAGCATGCGTAATCTGTTCAACAGATCGAGATATAAACAGCCGAGCAAATAGAAAGATGTGTAGTTTTCAATATCGCTGACCATAGCGAACCGAAAAGGTGAAGTATCCTGTCGCATAAGATCTTTTCCAGCAAAGTTAATGTAGTTCACTGCAGGAAGGAGTGTTATTCGAGGGGGAGCGAATTCGTTCAGGGCAACTATGCAGCCACGTAGAACGGCGCTCTTTGACATTATTCTTCCCACACGCCAAACGAGATTCCCAGAGTAGCTCACCAGTAACATTCGATTGATGGTGAGCTACTCTCTTCTGGCATCTGCATGCAGTGGCGTAGTCAGGGGGTGGCACACCGGGCCCGTGCCCCCCTCCTTCCCCCCCCCCCCCCGAAAAAAATGTCTGCTTACGCCCCTGTCTGCATGACGCTTTTAAAAAAGCGACGAAGTACTTCTGGGGACCGTAGTACTGCTAAATGTCCGGCCACGCTCTGCATTGAACGCGCCTGCACCCAAAGCGCTTGGAAGGGATATGGCGGCGAGAGGTCACGTGATGCGAGTAAGCCAATCGCGTCGGCGGCAGCGCGCGGAAAACAGATGCGATACTCTGAAATTTTTCCAGTGACTCTAGACGGGCGCATTTAAAAGTCGTCGTCGGCGAGCTCGCTCGCTTCTTCTTATATTTGCGCATGGGAGAACCTTGCCCTTCCGCTGTCTGCTCGCGCGGTTTTCTCGTGGTGAGGGTAAGAGGAACGTTTCAAGATTTCACCGTGATGTCCGCGCTCATGTTACGGAGCGTACGAAAGTCACTCGAGCTCAAGGGACGCCGCTAAACGAACAAACCGAAGATGAGCGCTAACTATCAAGTGTCACAGCTCGACACTTGAAGCACGCTAATTTCCTTCGCTGCTTCGGCCGCCTCTGCAACAGGAGCGCTGTTCAAACTGAGAGTATCCATTGGCGAGCCTCACTTAGTATAGCATTAATTTCTTGCTATCGCATTCATTTCTTCGTTCTTGCGGCGAAACTGTGACTTTTTAAAGTGATGAGCGTTTGCGGGCTTGCTTTGGTTTGTTTAGGACTAGGAATGCGTACTAAAACCGCGGAAGTTGCAGAATGGTTTCTTCATCACTCATTCCTTGCTCATATTTTAGCAAGAGCTTCATGTTATATGCAAGTCCAGAGACGGTTAGTAACATTTAATAGCCCGTGCAACGTAACGATATCACTCATAACATATCGGCTCGTATGTCACACTTGTGGTTAGTTGGTTAACATTGCTATCGCCCCCACATAACGTCCGTTAGCGGCTTACTTGACTTGGTTGAGCAATGCTCGCGGAAGTCAAGTCTGAGGCAGCAGTTGTGGTCATCGAAATTTTTTTCAGGAAGGGGCCGTTTGTCACTCCTCGCATAAAAGAGCGCCATGAGAGTCAGCAATGCATTCAATCAAGTAAATACTTAATCATTTCTCGTGGATTCTAGGTCGACGCGTTAACGTTATGTTTCGTTAATGGTACTTGCAATGAAGATATGTGTCTATGAAGAATAGCGCTCGTGAAATAAAAAAACGATATCCAGCACTTTATTTGGGCACATGCTTATGCGTGTTGCGAGACATTTTCAACCATCTCACCATCTTTCAGATCTTTGTTTCTAAATGCCGTAACGCAGCGGTAACATTTTGCTGGCTTTTATTGACGGCATTTTATTGACAGGAACATCCTATTGACAGGAACATCTCTAGTGAAAAGCCTCTCAGATGAAAAATTTCTGCTTATGATAAAAAATCATTTGTGCCTCGTAGAATTAGTACTCGTATCGCATTAAAAGTTCGTAAGTTACGAAGCATTTGTGCTCGCGATTGTCTTCGCGAAAGGTTCATACATCATTTTTTTTCAAGCTTTTATTACATTTCGCACACACTGGTTATTGCCCAAGATAAATATTAGCTACATGTGTCTTTTTCATTGTTTTCTCCAATTATCCGCATTTGAGTTGTTTCTTCGTTATGTAGCTATGTTCGTTGAATAAATTTCCATTTCAGATAACTATATGTTTTCGTCGAAAACAAAGCGGGCTTCCTTTGAAAAATAGTCAGCTACCTTTTGCATAGGTTCATCATCACCTATTTGGTTGTTGATAATGGGGCCGCGAATAGTCATTCTAAAGAACAAATGTACAGGCCCTCTACAAAGACACCGCATTCTGAATTTAAAAATTGCTTTTCGCGTGTCGCATTTCAATCCCGCCGCTAAAAACGCTGAGTGCGCGGTCTAGCTAGCGTTTCAAACGAATGAGAACGGCCGCCGTTCCATCATATAGCAGGAAAATGCTTGGAAAGTGACTGAATGCTGCAGCTTTCTTTTGTTGGCTGTTGAACGCCATTACCCTTAAAAACTGAACAAATAGGGCGCCAGTTTGCTAACAATCAACCGCTCTCCGTGCGTACTGTCTGATAAAACCGCTTTCTCCGCAAATGAAAGCGTGCAAAAGGAAGGGGCTGAATAAGCTCTTGATGGTGTCCGATGTCAAGACAATACCGTGTGCGACAGCGCCAGGTGTTCTATGACTTTGCGCGGTAATCACAAGGTAACTGCGAGCCACGTCTGCATTTTTTGTAATGCGGTCGGTGTGCAGAGGCAATGAAAGTACAGAGCTTGTGACAACCCTTACGAAAATTCCATATATGGCTCATGTTTTATATGGCTATAGCCTATATGATCATACAAAGGCGCATATGAAGTCATATATGGCTATATATGAATTTATATGGTGTCATATAAGGTTTCATACAGACCCATATACTGCCATATACGGCTCCACATAAGGTCATATACTGCCATATATGGCTGTACTTACATGTATATAAGGGTGATTATGAAGAGATATATACGCTGCCATTTAAGAATGCAAGTTAGGCCCTATATAAGGCCTAACTCAACTAGTCTCAGAGTCAGGCGGATCAGATTAACCGCTTCGTTCGCTTATTAATTCGAAATAATGTTTGCCTATAGTTTTCTTTTCTCTATATATACTTACGGACGGATGATCACGCAGGAAATTACCTGAGCACTTCGGTATACGGTGACACCTTTTGCAACCGCTCTCGGGAAAGCTAATGAACTAAGTGAATTGCACCTTAGGATCACGACAGCACGCTAGACGGCATCAGACAAGACGTAAGAACAGCCGAAACAACTCTTGCGGATTCGCCTTTGAAGGTTCACGCCTCTTATGTTTGGGCTGAGCAAACTTTCGAGCAGTTTACCTAAACATAAAGAACAAGATGACTACCACATTCGTTTTCGTTTCCTGTCGCCGAGCTCATTTGCACGAAATAGATAATGCTGCCATAGCGAATGAAAGTGGCCATCCACTAAGAATAAAAAAAAGAAGAAAATGACCGAAGTTCTCGCCTCATTAATGAGCGTAGCGTTCCGAACTTTTTTTTGCGTGATGTTGTCGTTGCTAAGCCACGCTCATGTAAACATTACAGATGCACTCCTCTCGAGGCCTTTCTGTCGTTTGCTCTTCCCTTTGACAGGAATCCCATAATAACGAAGATCTCTTTTCTGCAATTATTATTTTTATTCTTTTCCTTAGTCCTCATTTTTGACGACGCCCACCCGAAGACTGAGAAAAAGTAAGGCGTGATATTGTTGTAAAGAGAAACTGGGATGAAAATGCAAAAAAAAACAACAACAACAACGGTAAAATGTTCGCAAGAGTCATCACAGACGCACTGCGAAACCTCACGCGGCAAGATTAGAGGGTGACGCTTAGTTCGGAGCTAACTAGAACCCCTGTAGGGTTGTAGGTTGTAGTGTTTCGTCTTAACTTAGTGATGCATGATCAAGCATGTAGCTAAAGGTTTACTAGCTGGGCGCTTTCGCCCGATTTAAACAGTGATACAAACGTTTTAATATTCGCTTTTCTGTGTCACATATGCATATAATTCAGGAGAGACTTCGATGACATACGTTTTCCTTGAAGCACAACCCCATGCTTCAAAAGTAAGTAACACAGGCCTAAACAACCGTTTTGTTTAAGGATCTTTCTGAAGACTGAGACGTCAACGAAGCCGAAAGAGCGATAGTTTAGCGCTAAGTCTAGAGGTACTATATACTCTTTAAATCTCACTTAGGGGTGAAGATGGCTTAGTTGCATTACTGAAAAGGGGATTTCATCTCAAATAATTCCTTAATGTTCGGGAATGAGCGCATTCTGCATGAGTCCCCATTTGGGCCAGGTGTTCATTCACTCAGCTGAATTTGACGGGTTATGAATGAAGAAGTGGGTATGATTTGTATAATAACTTGTAGAGGCACTGCATGTGGGCGTGCAGGCATGTCACCACGCCAATTTATCTCCTTTGACTCTTCGACCCATATGCATGCGTACAAAAGGGGCAAGGGGGTTACCCCCCTCCCATTAATCACCTAATCATTTAAGGAGGTGGCAAGTCTGTCCCATACCTATATTCAGTCGGAAATGTCTTGCCATTGTTTAATGGGCAGTGTTATGACCACGCAGGTTTTTAAGGACAATGGCCGCTCAACACCCCTAATGTTGCATTCTAATAACAGCTTACTGGCCGTTGTGAGAAGCCCGTAATGGCTTCACTTGCATCACTTGCATGAGTCTTGTTTCACTTCACTTGTGTGAGATTTGTTTTCGTTCCGACTCGACAAACGGGGGAGGGGGGCGCTGCGGTGAACATACATACATACATACATACATACA
Organism: Rhipicephalus sanguineus; assembly: GCF_013339695.2. Classification (NCBI taxonomy): domain Eukaryota; kingdom Metazoa; phylum Arthropoda; class Arachnida; order Ixodida; family Ixodidae; genus Rhipicephalus; species Rhipicephalus sanguineus. The sequence continues at coordinate 104,762,539 of NC_051177.1, read as the reverse complement.
TACATACATACATACATACATACATACATACATACATACATACATACATACATACATACATACATACATACATACATACATACATACATACACTTGGCTATATACTGACCTTCCGACTGATAGAGTGGAAACCGCACTGTACTAAGAAAACAAAAGCTTTCCTTTAAAAGCCAGACTTGTCGCAAATCCCACCGCAACCACAAAGTTGGCTGCGGAGCGGACAAGGAAACACTAAACAGCATGGCATGACACGGGCCGCGTTGACATGATAAAACGAACGATGCCCGCTGCCCCGGGAAAGGCATTCGTCTATGCTCATTTAGTTGTCGTATATTTTGAGAAGTGAAATATGACCCTGTATGTTTTCCCAGCGCGCTGCATTTGTAGCACGACAGGTCCATAGGATGAACTTCAGCAGTTCGAACAGGACATATAGGACAGTGAGGTGCTTCTTGTGCAGTCCATAATCAGGCGGTCAAAGCGTTTTTCACCCCGCAAGAAAAGAACAGACGCTGGCAGTGACCGATGTCATGGCTCCAACTTTTTGTCGAGCATCCTGTGATTAACGAGGGAAACGAAACAAACGCATCCCGAGTTGACACCAAGTCAGTATTGTGTTATACGCGAAGGCAACAAAGGTCAGAGGTCACGCTCTCGAGATGGCGTCAATTGCATGAATTGTCAAAAAGTATAAGCAAACTTAAAGCGAACTTCAGCATTGGGAAAAGTTTTGTCGATATAAGTAACATTGTGTTCTTGTGAGCCCATTCTTACTTCTTTTGTTTTCTGGCACTGCAGTGAAATATATCTAGCACTGGGAGCCGCGAAAAGCAATTTTATCTTGCGAAACAGCAAGCCAAGCGAAATAGCTGTGCCGATTGAACTCGTGGATATCAGTCACGTACTAATACGTTCTATCACGACAAAGCTCTCTCTTCAAAGGGTTGAGAAATGCTCCGCTTTAAACTTGCGCTTTTGCGATTGTTCATGGTAGCTGAACGTGGCTGCCGTAAAACACGCCAGAGAAATTGTAGCCTTAAAGAGTCCTGTTAAAGTGGGATTTTTCCTGGCTCTTTATGTTCAATGTGGTCACGCGCAAAAGAAACGTAGAACTTCGCAACGAAAGTCACCAAAGCCAACAAAAGTCCGTCTTTTTAAGCATTTTTAACAACTTCTGTGGCCTATAGATAGCGTTTTACGTAAAAGGTAACTGAAGAGAATGTCAGGCCACTAAGCACATAGGTAACGCGAAATTCGTAGTATAGGTTAATAAAAGTAGCGCCATCAGATTAGCTGAAAAAATAAGCATTAAAAAGGTGGCGGATGAGAATTAACACACGGAAGCTGTAGACTTCTTGAAGCGGGTTCCAAAACATACGAGTACAGTAAATCTTCCTTTTATTGCTACTATCAATCACTTAAATTACGGGTTTTGAACAAAATCGTGCTTGTATAAATATTTGCTGCGTCCTATAAGGCTGGTTGCATGCATGCTCCAAATCCTCAAGAAATTAAATATGCAAGCGATTTCGGGAGACCCTAAAAATTTTAGAGGCGTCATATGTGAGGCGACATAGGCACATTTCTCCGAAAGCCCTAATTTTGCGGCGCTGGTGCTATCGATTTCGAATTATAACGGCTAAACATATGCGTTCGTGACGCAGCATCGGCCAACGGAATTCCCATGCACATTTATTAAAACATTATAAGTGCGTAAATCCTCGAACGCGGATCAATAACGAACTTTCATGCCAGCTTTTAAAGATTGCGTCTATTTATTGTACCGGTAAGTAAAGCTCTCTTATATTTATCCTTGCCAGGCAAGTTTATCAGCGTGTACTCATTTTTGTTTCTTACCGCTTTCCGATGGCCACGGACAGCAACAAGACAGCTCATCGTAAGTGACAAACAAACACAAAGTTCTTGCTGTATGTACATGCATGTATACTTTCATCACGCAAAACCCTCTAAAAAAGAAAAGAAGCTCTATTTCTAGCAGCTTTATCGTCGTTGAACGTTTTGCATTGAAATGTCCTGTAATCAATCTTGCATTACGGCAGTTGGCTTTATCTCATTACGGAGAATACGGAGGTGCGAACGGCGATTTCGCACCGTTTTATACAGATGCCATTATCGCTCGACCAGAACGGGTAAAACAGGCACACGAAAGTGAAGCTGGCAATCATGAATCGACTTTTCATGTTATCTCTTTGTGCCTATATCCCCATGTAGTACGTCAATATTACGATAGCTTGAAATTTCCTTTTCATGATTCCAGTACGCTGCATTCTTTTCCATTCGGAAAGCACAGTTGTTTCCGGGCACAGATGGCATTCAGCTTACAGAAACGCCGTAGAAACGAGACATTCCTACAGTAAAGAAATAACAACCTTATGTTCGATCGCGCTGACTGACGACCCAAGTACAGAGAGATAAAAACGCATTCCATAAGTTGACACATTGCCAGATGCCTTCACCTACGTATATATGTCACAGCAGCGGAACGCTTAACGTTTGCCATTATTCATTGATTCCATCATTCATCCTAGAACATTCGAAATACGAGGATGCCCGGAAGGGTTGCCTCGATGGCCTTGGCGTCACGTGCAACCGTCTCAAACGGAAGTGTTACAGGAGAAACACGCATGCGTTCAACTGTACGGGCGGTACGGTTCTTTTGAGTAATACGAAATGCTAAATGGTTTCACGAGGCAACTGCGACAGAAACACGTGTACGTAAGGAATTTTCCGGGCTCGCGTGCTCGACGATGCGAAGCCTAAATTGATGGATTGGTTCGAAATGCGCGTTTCGTCGTTCGATGTAGGAACCGTTCTGGAAGGAGGCAGTGAAGGAGGAGATGAGGCCGTAAGGAACAGGGAGCTCTCGCATTCTGAATCACACGATAAAGAATAACGCTCGTATAAAATGTTTCCCTGAATTGTGGAGTTTGTTCTAAGCTCTTTACAAATACCGAGCATACAATACGCCCCCACACTTTCACTGCTAGAAAAGTTTAGGCTTAGCGTCTCAACATAACGCAAATGACATGGCGTGCGCACTATGGCGGCTACAGACGTATGTCTTCGCGACGCGCGATCGGTCCGCAGGACTCTTCTGCCCATTTTTTAAAGCATTATGAGTGGGTAAATCCTCTAATGCGTACTAAAGGGTGCATTTTGATGCCACGTTGTAAAGAATGAGTCTATTCGTTGTTCTGGCAAGTAAAACCCTCTCATTTTTATGCGTGTTAATAGTTCCCGTTTATCCTTGTTTAGTTCTTGTTTATTTCTTGTTTAATGGTTTTTGTCGAGTTCTATTTTTTAATTCTTTCCTTATCATGTCCCGATCGTCACGGACATGAACAACACAGCGCATCCTAAATATAAAAAAAACCACAAAGTTCTTGCTGTATATGTGTAGACCGAATCCAATTTTCAATAAACCCCGCGCTATATTGCAAGCTTCAGTTCTTTTGTGCTTCTTGCGGTTAGCGCACGCTAACTGTTGCGTTTAGGAGACACTAAATAAAAAACTACTAATTTTGGTTCATTCGGCTGTGTTTGTATATATAAACAAGGATTATCTGCATCGTTATAAACTTTTCCACAAAAGAGACGCCTGCGATAAGGTCAGTTCCCAACATTGGTGAAACAGAGAACGCAAGGAAAACAAATATATTGTGCGACAGAAACGCGATTACAGAAGCTAAAGCCGAAATACCATATGGGTACGCATAAAAATCCACAATTTTAACGTATGAAAGTAACGGGAATTTTGTGGAGTTGGTTACAGTTTTTACTACTTTTGTGGCAGCACCGGCAAAGCACTTCTAGATATACGTCATCCTAAATGCCTACTCGAATCTGCGAACATTTCCTTCGTCTACACATATATTTATTCCTTTGCCACCTAAACTGTCGTCTTGTGTAAACAAAAGTGAGGAAACGCATTGCGTTGCGTCTCGCTTCACAGAAGAAACGTGATGTGCAGCATTATTTGGAGAACGAAAGCTGCACCACTGAATAGCGGGCGAGGAAAAGGAAGGAGTTGCACAGGAAGCGTACGACTCCTAGCTTAGTCAGTCCGGCTGAGAGTTGCCCGGCCGTTGCTTTGCACAGCGATGGGCGTCAAAGGCGGCGCGTACGCCTTTTATTGCAAGCAACCTGCAGCGTTTCTACGGGCCGAGACAGCCGAGATGATAGGCCGCTTCGTGTGCACTGTCTCCGTTGACACCATTGGAACACCGGTAGCCTAATTCTGCACTCAAGGAGCGTGAGTTGGGGGGCTAGTAGGTAAGACATTACTTCTAGAATTAGGACAGCGCTGGAGACGAGACACCAGACTGGAAGAATACAGGACTGAGATAGTCCTCACTTCTTCGAGTCTGATGTTTATTTGCTATTATGAATGCTGTTTCACCACTGGCGGTACCTTACGTCATAAGGAAGTTCATGAAATAAGCAGCAAAAGCAATTATTTGGAGCATGCCTCTCTAACAAGCAACCTATGCTTCCAGCATTTCCCTTTCACATTGAATCCCTTGATTGCCTTTGTATGTAATACACCGTCATAGATGCCCTTTTCGCAGCTTCTGCCAGTCCATATCTCCGTCGCGAAAGCACGCCATGGTGCTAGACAATGCCATAAGAAGGACCCTCCATTATCTTGTAAACATAGGAGACATGGAGGTGCACCCTTTTACTTTTTTTCTGCTTGCTCCAGAGAAGCTGAAAGGCGAAGCCTCACCTCATCCTTAAGTCATATGCATTCGTTCACTCTTGTTGCTGCAGACATGTCCCGGAACGCCTTTGCCTTGCGTGTCCGGCTCACTTCACATGGATTGTGCGTGCTTGAGTGTCTCTTCTGATCAGGCTTCCAAGGTTCGTCCTGTATGTGAGACATATGTATAGAAAAAGGACGATCGACGGACTCGTTTGTCTACGTGTTCGCTTGATCAGGATGTCTGCGAGCAAGCTTACCTGCGGAAGTACGTCTTCGTGAAAGGTACCATTTATGCTGCTAATGTTACGACGCACACCCTCCATGGGTATATGAGATTTCGTCTTTCTGGATGTCACGAAGAAAAGTTCACTGCGTATTTATTAAATGCTCAATTTTTTTTTCGAAATAGTGTAACTTTTGTGGCTTTTAAGGCATAGATGCAAATGTCTATTTAGGAAATAACCATATTGTGGTCTTTCTTAGTCACATAAAGCGGCCGGTCTGTTTTCGATGAAATCTTTTCTAAATTAAAAAAAGTGAGCCGTGAGCATGCTAATCACGTAAATTGTGTAAAGTTGTTTGCGTAACGAAAGTTTATTATCATAACCTGCTTTGTAGTTTAGCTGTAATTTTGTGACATTTGAAAATCAAAACTTGCAGGACGCTTGAGCTTCGCCTGCAAGTGTAGAACACGATCGCGTAATCGGGCCCCGTGCGCATCGCCTTCTCAATTGCTAGTTTAGCTTCGGTTCTCTGAGCATGCCTCAACCGTGCCTTAAGGAAACGAACGACTGTGCGTATAACAATGGCTGTTTCAAACTATCCTAGAATACATAGTGGAATCTCACTTAAGTGCCCACTACGCCATAATTCTTCCTTTTGCGAATCAACAAATGGCCCACTACGCGTCCGTTCGGCAACACATGAATCTACACAGCTGCTAACTTTGATGATGCTTTTGCCGCTGAAGATGATTAATTATGTCTGAACGCTTCGTAATGGGTGGGCCTTTAAAACACCCACTCGTTGCGCAATTCACATATTTTGACGCTTGGCGTGATTCTACACTTCTGCTATGCAATATTACATGCGTTAAGGAGACTCCTTCCACTACATGAAATTTATGCAGTGTTTTTTTTTTCCGAAGCAGTTTCTAGCAATAGCGCGCCTCTGTAGCAGAACACCTGCTTGGCACGAAGGTGATGTGGGTTTGATTCTCACTCGAACCGAATACTTTTATTTATTACTCTGTTTGCATCTTTCTCGATTTTTCGGTCCCAGACAAGATGATGATTTTTCGATCATAACCAACGACGCCGACACCAGAATTTCTTTAACGCTATCGCGTTAATGTGACTATGCGGGTTGTAGATAGATAGATAGATAGATAGATAGATAGATAGATAGATAGATAGATAGATAGATAGATAGATAGATAGATAGATAGATAGATAGATAGATAGATAGATAGATAGATAGATAGATAGATAGATAGATAGATAGATAGATAGATAGAAGAGCATAAGATATAGATATATAAGAGTATACCAGGTGTTTTAAGAAATGTGTCCAATGCTCTCAAGGATCAGGGAAATGCGATATTCGGTCGATGCCTTCACAATTACTTCTTCTGTAGCTGCAGGTGTACCTCTAGATGGCTAAAGACACCATTTGGGACAGTAAGTAAGCAAGTTACAATAGCTTTTTAATTGACGGTGTTAGAAGGTTATGTAAATGGAAAAATGGAAATCCTATTCATGCAAAGAATGCACTGCAGCATCGAGATTTTGAAAAAAATTACACCATATCTCACTAAACGGGACCATGAGGCGATGCGAAGCAGCGTTTCGACATGTCGAGCCCGCGTTTCATCCGTAGCAGTTTCCCGCTGACGTTGCCGTTTGCGCTGGGCTTCTCTAGCCCGGAGCGCGGGGTCCGCTTGGCGACGTTTATGTTGCGGTTCGGCGCGTCGAGCCTTCCGCTGCTCCACCCGCTGCTCCGCGATCTCTGTAGGCGTTAAGGTATTACTGCAACTGGCGCCGACGTTGACGTCGGAACTCGACACCGGCGCAGCCGGCGCCGTGACTGAGCATACATGTGTACGACCTAACGCGAGCCTTTTATCTAAACGAGGACGGGGAATGGAGAGGGGGAGAGGGGAGTGGAGAGGAGATGTGTGGAGGGGGCTTGCGCATGCGCAGTAAGGGTGGTCACGCCGCACACCACCACCAGATTGAATTCCGCCATAAGATGCTTCGCGTCTAAAAAGTGGCCTCTAGTAATATTTGCGAAGTAATGAAATTCAACCAAATTAAGCGGCGAAACCGAAAAGCGGAATTGCGCAACTGCCGTATTCTGATGAGACGTCCAGAATGAGTGAGCGTCCTTAAATTAACTATCAACCGACTTCATTGTGTAGGTGTGCGGGCTGTGCTTGCAATTATAGGATGCATGGCGCATGTACGTTAACCAACGCGGAAGAACTACACCTCTGCAATCGTTGTCTTGAACAGTGACGAGATTCTGGTCGTGTGCTTGTTGCGCTCATCGGAGCTTCGGTTTCGCCGTTCAATTTGGTTGAATTTTCTTGAAATCTTAAAGCTGCAGTGGGTTCTTCGCATGACGTACTTCAATCCCCTATTTGATATAACCACCTAATTCCACTTATTAAAACGCTAATTAATCTAACTTTCTTAATTGGTGTCCCAAATGGTGTCCTTAAGAAGCTTAATACTTATGCCGTAACAGAAAGAAAGCAGCAGTTAAGCATCGAGCGAATATCGCTTGTCCCTGCTTGTTGAAAATTTTAGACACGTTTTGAAACACCCGGTATAAGAATAGCGTTTCCTGTTTTGTCATTTAGGCTTGCGCAAAAGGTACTGAACGAAAATTTGCTGGGATACCTTGTATTGAAACGTGTGCCTTTGAGAAGATTCAATGTTAATGTCATTCCTTTCTACTGTGATTCTAAGAAAAATGCGACATTTCGCGCAGTGCAATGAACGAGAATTCGAAAGTTCTCAATCTTCTTCGCCTTGAGATGCGTGCGAGAGCGAAGCGAGAGTAAGAATAGGGAAGTAGGTGTGACTCACGCGATAGACTGGGTGCACTTAGCGTGTCAAACGCATGTGGATACCGAGGCAATTTTGATTTCAAGGAATATCCAACGAAAGAAGGCAGCTGTGTTTAGGTATTCCCTACAAAGTCTATACTTCGAAGCAACGCTTGAACCGCCAGAAATGAAACATGTGGTCATCGCTACGTGAATTCCTGGAATTCTGATGGAAGCTTATGCAGAAGTTTCGAAAGGAATTCGCTGAACGCCGCGGAGCTGTACGTGACCAGGTTTTTAGGGCCAGCCTCTCGAGTAGTCTTTATTGGAATAAATAAGACGCGCATGGCTACTTTCACGAAACGTTTCCTAGATGTGTTCTGGAGGCGTCTGCGGGATGTCTAAAAATGTGATAGCTTAATATTGTGGGAAAACTTGCAAAGTAAATGAAGTCAGCAACCACTAAAGTATGGTAGGCATCCGCGAACCTATTACCTTAGGATGGTTTATTCGAGCGACATGGTCAAAAATAAACAATAGGAACGATGTGTTTTGACATTCTGATGCAATAGGATGAAATATAACAATTTTTATCGCGCCTTTCAACATTATACTTCCAAGATGTAGGGAAGTAGAATACACTTGGCTGCTGCGTGAATAGTTATGCGTCCGCCTGGTTGATCTCTGCGCCGCCAGTACGACCCTTCGTTTACGGCTATGCGGTAAAACAGTGATATGCAAACGCTAAGTTTGCGGCCAAACTAAAACTCCCTCATTTTTCCACCGGGCGGCATTGCTGGTTTCTGTACGCTGTCGCAGATTTGTGCACATTGTTGTGCTGGTGTGTACACATTGTCGCTGTAATGCTTGGAAGAGCGTGGCAGTCGGTCCTGGTCCTGGATATTGTTTCATGTTATGCACATCGTTTGTGCTGCATGTTGGATACGTGCCTGCCCTTATAGATGTTCGTGCTTGGTCTTTAGCGAGAAATTCTCTCTCATCTCATACAAACGCCGTTGCCATCCAGTTAACTCCCAGAATGACGGAAGTGGCAGTAGAAGCTGCCGTTTGAAATCCGGTGAACACAGATCGCCTTTGAAGTAAAAAAGTCACAGTTTCGCCACGAAGGCGAAGCAATGAATGCGACAGCGACAAATTGGATTGTCACACGAATAACGGCAAGCAGCTCGACTCTTGCAGCGCTCTGGTCAAGCACAAAGGACGCACGAACAGAACACACACAGGACGAGTGCAAACTAAGAACTGTCTTAGCTCGACACTTGCAGGGCGCTGCTCAAACACGATGAAAGACGCACAAAAAGAACGCAAAGGTATACACAGGACGAGCGCAAACGAACAGCTGTCACAATTGTCACTTCTTTGTGTTGGAGCAGCGCGCTGTAACTGTTGACTATGCACAATCAACTAGACCCTACTTTGGCTCTTCGAGCTAGCAACTCACTCTTTTCGCAAACGCGGCCGCTGCAGCGAGAGAAGTCACCTTCGTGCTTTGTGTAACTTCAACGCAAACTATGCGGTGAAAGCACAAGACGTATGTACAAACCGCCGCCCTCACAAGATAAGCGGGCGCGTACTCCCGCGCCCTGTAGCGCAAAGTACAAGTGGTACAGGTAGCAAGCGCGCGCGCATCGCAACTCCGACGAAGAACGAGCGGGGCGACGACCTTTAAAGCGCGCCCATCGCGCTATCTTGCTGCTTATCAAGCGAAAACGCTGAAGTTCCTCCGAGCTCTGCGTACCGCCAGCGGTAAATGGTGTATATAAATAGCTCACCGTAAGTATGCTGAAGAACGTACGCTCCGTGGTCGGGTCGTTTAACGTGGCGCGCTGTGGAGCCACGGGTCGCAGTTTCGAATCCCTGGTCGCGCGCTTCGGGAAATATTTCTTATGATTTATTTTTCTTTGTTTCTCTCATATATATACGAAACATGCCCGTGACGCCGATGCCGAAAACCCGAAGAGTGTGCCGATATAATTGCTATCTCAATAAAAAAATTGTGTCTCGTGAGACATGCGAGGGAGACACCAGTACACATGATATTTTAAAGACGATAGTCTTTCTTGGGGAAATTAAACGCATAAGTTTTGGTCTGTCTTTCTGTTTGTCGGCAAGTCACTCGATTCAGCCACCCGGCCAAAGTTGAACCACTTGCTTACCGCTCACCCATCTTGAACTGGTACGGCTGTTCCTACTTGTGAACGTTATCGATCAAAAAGTAAATGTTACGCATATCTGAGGCGCAACATCATTAGGTAAGTATTAGGTGGTGTGTTCCTTTAATAGAAAATACATAGATAAGCAATTTTAAAGACCCTAGTTTCTTAAGCTGCGCTGAAAATGCGACTGCGCTGAAACTTGTCTTCCTCCATGCCCTCTGCTCAAGCTCATGTTGTGTTTCGGTTTCGGTTCAGTATTGCATTGTACGAATGACAGGGGGCGCCGCTCTGGCATTCCTGTTTTACCCAGGCGACGTGTATATAAGAGAGTTTGTGGAGAGTACTCGTTGAGTGCGGACGTCTCTTCTCCTTCGGTGCATCGCACCAAACCTCATGTTCGGGCTGGCCGGCGTCCCCGCCGGTCGCGTTAGTCACCGCCGGTCTTCACCTGCCGCTGCGCCGGGACGGGACTACCAGCCCGCAACACAGCACTTATGTTTCCCGACGTATTGCCAGATGGCGTCCATATCTCACGCAGCGCCTCTTCTATCGTCTTTAGACGACATTTGCAGAGAAGCACGCAGATACGCGGCCATTTTTTTATAACCTAAATACCGTGCTCCTTACAGCAATAATTTCTTGCCATTTTTTGCGAAGATCCTCGGAATCTATCATAAGGGGTCTTTTCTCCAGCTGTCTACTAATGTGTTGTGGGAGCAAGCGAAGACATATTGGTCCCGTTGAACAAAAACGAAACTATTCTTTGCTTTCATTCCGCGGTTGAGCGATGCGTGCAGAACTGTCAGTGTCTGCCTTAGTTCACAAGCTATCGCGATGCCAGCTACTAATTACGCTAGGCAAGAAACAAATAAACACACTTGCTTCTTAAGCGAAGAGAAGCAAACGGCAGAGAGTGCTCTGTTTTCGATTTTTTACCCACCATCCAACGCAGTCGTTCTCTCGTCATTAGTCTTTCTTTTTCCTCGCAAGGAAGGGTCTCGTACCACCCTCAAGACGCGAGAAGCACAAAGCCGTCATTGTTTCTGCTGCTTGCGATGTGGTGTGTATCAGAAAAAAGTCGCGCTGCTTCTCTTCAAGCAAGGTTCGTTGTCTTGGCCGACGCACAGCACATCAAAAGAAGAGAGGCGCCCGGCATGACGCCCGCTTTTTGTATTCTTTCTCGTGTGATAGCGAACTGCACTTCGGCGCCCGGCACGTCAGTAAATGATCACTCATTTTCTTGGCGGTGCTGTGAAAAAGAAACCACCGAGGCGTTAATGTTTAGCTGTTCTCCCGGCAAATAGGTCGACGTCGTCTGCCTTCTATTCTCTGGTCGGGGACAAGAGAGAATACTGAAGCACAGATAGAAAGACAAGTTCTGTTGAGCGTTGTGGATGAATTCTTCCGCTGAGACACCTACACATGTTTTGTTATTCGTTTCTTTCAGGTTTTTTGTCCCAAAATATAAAGCTGCCACTATTCTTGTTTTGAAACACGTCAACATCACTTCTAGTCATTGCTTGTCGTGAAACATTTTCCGCTAGACAACCCATTTTTTTCTTGGGGCCAAACTTGCGTGAGTGCTGGGCCCAAACATTCAGCTGGCTGTACGTGAATATAGCGCATAAAATCAATGCTTCGTGCATAGGATGAATTTAAAGCAAAAAAAGTACTTCGCCTGTATAAGAAGAGGATAAAAAAAGAGTCCTCGCGTATCCTTCCAATCTCGAATAGCGGCGTGCTGCGTTTTTTGGTAGCCTCCATTTTCAGGTTTATTAGGGATGCGCGGATAAGTTCATATGGAATTGAGCGACGCCACTGCGAAACAATATTTTTCAGAGAAAACTTTTCGGCTTCTCGAATAACATGCTGCTCAGATAGTTCATATCATGACAGTTAATGGTTTCATCAAGAAAGTTATTCAAATTATATTCGGTGGTTTTACGTGAACAAGTTATGATTACGAGGCACGCCGTGGTGAAGAACTTCGAAATGACAGGTATATCTGGAGGTTCTTTAAGATATACCTTAACCTAAGTGCATATTGCATATTGCCACGTGCGTGCTATGAGAAAGACGAAGACGACAGCGCAAAGGCTCATACGCGTTATACAGGAGCCAGAAAGGACAAAGAAGAAGAACTCGCTGGCGCGCGGTATTAAAAAGACCGACCCGCTGTTATTCTCTCTATCTTGGCGTTACGACCTCTCTCTTGACGTCGCGACAATATGCTTTTTTTTACTTGTTTTGCATTTCGGACCCACAAGTATGCGTCGGCCCGCAAAGCCCGCTCTGCTGATTATTCTTAGCAGCGAAACTGGGCTAGGCAGCACTTGCAGCAGCCGAGGATACACCACGGCAGGTGATGGAAAAGGCGAAGAATTGTAGAGAGGCAGGAAAGAGCTGTATTTCAACTGTTTATTTTTGTAAGCGCTAAAAGGAAATGTCGGCAAATTTAGCAAACGAATTCGTATACCGTCATATCCTGAACAAGCGGGGAAAGGCGGGCTAATTGGTACATGATTTCAAACAAGGAATAAACAGTGTAGATACGGGACGAAGCGAAAGAAACACACGAAAACGGGCACTGACTGCCAACTGAAGGTTGGCAGTCAGCGCCAACCTTCATTGAAAGGAACCATGTAAGACATCGGGTGCGCGTTTGCTAACAAGCGAAGCTGAGGATTTAAGCTGCAGACCCGTGCATCATTGCAGTGATATGAATACCTGCGTTTTTTATTTATGTCCGTACGTACTGAGGAAAATGATGCCGCTTTCGAATGTGCAGATAACATGGGGTTTGTGTTTTCACTTTTGTAAATGCAGTCTGAATTTAGGAAAAAGCTTTATACGTTAAAATCGAATGAAAGTCTTGAAACGACCTCATGAGGTTTCATTTCTGCACTATTCCTGCAGGGAGAAACCCTTTAATATAGCATTCTTATTCGCAAGTTGAAAAAAAAAAGACATTTCGTATCTAACCAGCACTAGTGGTCTTCGAGAAGCACCAAAGGTAAACGTACAGGTTCAAGTAGAAAATGCAGCAAATTTTGTTGAACCAAGATACCGTGATTTCTGGAGCTTTAGCAAAATCCGAATTTCCGACAGAACAGTGTCATAAAAATCGCGAAGGTACAGAAATATACATCCGTCTCCTCCTTCCCCTCTTTTTCTTGCAATCTCGTTCCACTGAGTACCACAATGACAAAAGCTAATCACACAAAAAGGTACGCACCCACACAAACAAAGAATACACGAGGAAGACACGAAGCGTGGCGAACAAGCTGCCGTAAATCACCGGGCTCCCAAAGACTGCACTGCGGACCGCGATACAGGGAATTGATACCAGAAAGCGCAACGATGGTGTTGACTTGAAGAAACGCCGTGTGCGGGTCTTTGACACCCGCTCGTTGGAGCCGATCCGTAGCCGTAAGCTGAGAGGTGAAATATCACCTGTCACCATTTCTACGGCTTCAAATCTATCTTTAGAGACGTGCGTTGAAAAGAAAAATAAGTGTAGAACTGCCGAACATTAGCTGCAAATGATTGACAAAGGTGAAAGTCCAGAAGAATCGCTACTCGCGCGGATTAGTTTTTTCTTGTTTCTTCTTTCGCAATATCTTTTGAGTGTAGAGGCTCCCGACGCTGATCTTTTACTCGTTGTTATACGTGTGTGTCTGGAAACCTATCTGCGATATAATAGTTTGGCGATCATTTCCACTGAAATGAAAGTGGAAAGAGGTGCCAGCTGCAGGACTTTTCTTTTAAGCTGAAGAGCGATCTACAGATTGTCCTCAGTAATCTCGGATGCTGTAGCATTATGGGTTTCGAAAAGTAACAAGCGAATGCTGGAGAGCATCAGCGCTCCAATTTATGACTGTTAAATCCAGGTCGCACAGCCTCGATACAAGTATACTTTTTTGTGTGGCGTCGTTGTCAGTATATATTCAGGCCTGGCAATGGATCTTCCGAATCGAACCATTTCGTAACCATTCCGGTTCTTCCGCTAACAGAGCTATCCTGCTGAGTCACACTGAAATTGTAATAAGAATGTGCGTTCACTGCTCGCAGCGTGGTGGCATACAAGTATTGTCACCTTTCTTCTCAAATAACTTTTTCTGATTTACGAAAACAGCAACAAAATCTCGTATTGAGCATAGTGGCTGAATACAAGAGTCAGCTTGATGATGTTTCTATCGAAGCTTCCACACCTCGATGGCAGCGGAGCAAATTAAGATATTCCTATAAGCATGATGACGAGATGGTTGCGTCGGCGGTAGGGCGTTAGTTTCTCCGGTACGCGCGCCTGCGCCCTTAATACGCCAAATAAGCGCTTCTCAGCTCAAAAACTCTATCGTCAGCGCTTATGCTGGTAGTAAACATGCATAAAGATCAGGAAAAATAAAGGAAAGTATACATAACGCCTAAATGTACACAATTTCAGGCCTTATTGTGATATCAGCGTGACAGTACGCGTGACACAGCTTACAGTGCATCGGTAGAATTCCTATTTCTATTTTCACTACTGCTAGATATCATATTAGTATCACTGTGCCCATTAAAAACATCGGTTGTACAGCCTCGGAGATCAGATGAAATGGAATGTACATATTATTTTTTTCTTACAACTTGCGCGCAGTGCCTTTTCTCGGGCTGGTTCTGTTGAGTATTGTATTTCAACATCACTCTTATCACTCTTCCTTTCCCCGCAATATATGATCTCCTGTCTAGAATACAGCCTAGATCAACAAAAAACTTCACCGTGTCGTCAAGCCACCCTTTATTTCTTTTTCTAGGCTTATTTTCGTGCTGCCTGGAGAGAAGGAGCCGTTCACAGGCTCACATCGCTTTTGCGATCGACCTGCGCACAAGTGTCCATGGAGCTCGCTTCCTCTGCGCGGCTCCTGTACGCCCGCATCAAGTACGTACTGAAACTAGGTCGTATTGTAGTCGATCCGGAAAACAATACCTCGTTGCTGCCTTGTTTATATAGGTACTACCAAAATACAAGAGGAGGTGCCGGTCTTAGTCAAACAGAAGTTAGTAGATCGCATGTATGCGGGGACAAAGTGCTCCCGCTCACAGCGACATAGTGCACCATTTGACGATGAGCAGTCATGTGATACTAAGAGATGCCGAGGGATACTTTATTTTATTTAATCAGGTACCCTAAGGGCCCACTAGGGGCATTACATAGGGAGGTGGGGGGGGGGGGCATAAATCAGAACAGAATTTTTGCAGACAGATGATCACTCCGGAGGGTTAATACAGTGTTATGGTACAGCATCTCGTGAAGCATAGTAACAAGAAAAATGTTATTACAAGATTGTACTACTCAGAAGGCAAAATACCG
The DNA here is from genome assembly GCF_013339695.2 of Rhipicephalus sanguineus. NCBI lineage: Eukaryota > Metazoa > Arthropoda > Arachnida > Ixodida > Ixodidae > Rhipicephalus > Rhipicephalus sanguineus. Next base: position 104,747,234 of record NC_051177.1, on the reverse strand, counting down.
GATGTGAATAAGTGCCCTAAGAGATCAAGTTTGTTATCGAAAGTGACAGGATTCCAGATACGCTAGTAATGCTGAATTAAAGAAAGAATGCCCTATCGTGGCATTTCTGGAGATAAGTCATTACATTCTTCAATACTAAGAGATACTATGAGATACTAGCATCGCCTGCTGTCGTTCACTCAATTAGACAAACGACAGCGGTACATGCTGCTGAAAGTGGACGTACCGTACACTGTAATTGAAGCTTTGCGGTACCAATCGCTAAATACGTATAGTTAGGGTCTGAGCGGAGGAGGACATGCCTGCGAGTCAGTAACTGATCGTAAGTGCGGAGATTGTGGCATGTGATGAATTCTACGCCCTAAATTATTGGCATTCGAGTTTACATAAAGAAAACTCATTGCAATAGATTAAAATAACAACAAATATACACCTCCGTGACATCTATAGGTTTAAAGTTTTGGCATGATTGTGTCTAGAGTTTTATTTGTGCACTACTTAGTCGCTATGCAAACTGCAAATTATAATGATGGATCCTTCCAAAATCCGTTCGTATCCGCTATTTCCTTGCGACATCCAAATTCCAGAACCTGAATTCACAAAACATTCTTACGCTGGAGTAGTTCGCGAGAGAAGATTTCAACCAATCCTGATGTCGGACACATTGTTACGCGTTTTCAAACACATGCAAGCGAGACTATTAAACAATGTATCTACAAGGTAAGCACAGTCAGTCATCAAGACGGCAACAAGCTCGGACGCAGCCAATTTCGTTTTCTTCTCCACTGATCGTTTGTTCGGCTTGGCGTTTAAGTACATTTTCTATGGCAACAAGATGATTAGCGCACATAGCTAGCCAATGGCAATGGTCACTTGAGAAAAAAAGATTCGTTCATTTTGTTCTCTGCACTTTTTGTGCAGTCTTGTTTCAAGGGCCTAAGAGAACTTGTGACTTACACTTACAGATTTGTTTTTTATTTATTTATTTGTACTGCAACCCCTACCTGGTTGTTAGCAGGGGGGGATGCAATACATGAAAGAAAATGCAACATAATGGCACTCAAAATATATGTACATGCAGAGGTTACAGTGAAGAAACGCTAGAGAAACAACAAACATAGGTTCCGTTATTAAACAAAGAATTCATCAAATGTGCAAATGAAACAGAGGAACAGGCAACGCAGATATCACACAGACAGTCACTGCGGAAAAAAAAACAACTGTTTCAACCATCAAGAAGGGATGAAAATGCTGACAAGAAATATGCTTGAGCGATGTAGCTGCTTAGGTTATTCCAATCTCTCACTTTTCGAGGAAAACAAAATTACTTGAAAGAGTCATTATGAGAACGAAAGGGTATTATTGTTAGTCCACGCCTTTATCGCGTTGAATAACCGCAAGAATATGAAATCCATTCGCTAACGTCGACGTTATAGTGGCCCTCAACTAATTGATGTAAAGATTTTAGATATAATGACTGGTTTATTTCGGATAAGGGGGTTAAATTAGCGCGAGCTTGTAGTTCAGACACTGAGCTGCGTCGAAAATTGTTATAAATGAACTGTATGGCTCTTTTTTTTTACATTTTCTAGTTTGAGAATACGTTTCTTATAGCGGTCCCATATTATAGCAGCATAATCTAAAAACTAGTAGGACAATGAATTTGTAAGCTAATCTTCTTACAGCAGGGGTAGCCAGACTTAGTGTTCTCCTTAAAAAGAATAATTTCCTGTAAGCATTAGCCCTAACTTAGCTAATATGTTTATTCCACCCAAGATTGTTTGATATCCATAATCTAAGATATTTGTATTCAGACACCTCAGACAAAAGCACATTGTCAAAAATTATATGTAAACACTAAAGGCCTTTTCTTTCGAGTCATCTGCCTAAAAACGGTCTTTTCAAGGTTTATACACATCTACCACCACTTACACCATGAAGCAGCACGCTGAAAATTATTGTTTGACAATGACTGATGCGATTGATCATTAGCCTCTGTATGAACACAGTCGTCCACCTACCGTTTTATTCTGACAGAGATGCCTTTTACTATGTCGTTTATATAAATAAGAAACAGGAGCATCCCTAAGACCGAACCCTGCGGGACACCTTATTGCATTGGTAGTTCGTTAGATTCATGGCGTTTAAATGCAACAAAGTGGTGGCGATTGTTCAAGCACGCTGAGATCCAATTGACAAGTTGAGACTTTCTAAGCAGACTGTGTAATTTAAATAGTAATTCACTATGGAATACTTTGTCGAAAGCCTTCAGAAATCCATAAAAATTCCACCAATTTGTTTAACATCACTTACTGATACGGCAAAATCATGGATGGTAGCAACTAGCTGTGTACAAGTTGAGTACCCTTTCCGAAATCCATGCTGGCATTCTGTTAAGATATGTGTACCTAAAGAATCCACGATATGTTTATGCATTACGTGCTCTAATAATTTGCAGGCGTTAGAGTGTAAAATATCGGTTGATAGTTCTTTATGCACTGTTTGGCACCGCTTTTATAAAGGGCTATCACTCTGGCTATTGTCAGTTATTCGGGAGTTGACCTTCTTTTAATGAACGTAAAAGCACAATGTTTAAATATTTGGAAACCCATCCGGCACACCTTTTTAGGAAAGCGTCGGGTATATTATCTGGGCCCGAACTTTTCTTTTCATCAAGTTTTAAAAGCATGTAGAATATACCCTGTTCACTTATTTACACATCAGTAATAGGGGGCAAATATTCTCTAAAACAGGTAAGACAGCATCATCACAATAAAAACAGAGTGCTAGTGCTCATTAAGTGAATTCGCAATTTTTTCTGCACCATTTAAGTGCATACCATCAACTTCAAGTACATCGAACTGGTAATGTTTCGGTGACACTTCCCGCTAAAAGTTTCTCTTGAGTCGCCGTGATGAATTAAGGCAATGATTCTCCATACCAACAATTCTCCACAATTCTCAATTATAAGCTGATTCTTCTATTGTATTGCTTTACTGGATTACAAAGAAAGGTGTTTTAGTAGGCTCATAGTATTGTCCTTGATTGTGTTTGTGCTGAAATTAAACAACGGCCGCTCAATTGATATAAAATGATGCCATTGAAATATAGTTTCAGTATTTAAAAAATGAGTTCAGAAGGAACGAAGTTTAAGAACAACGATGAAATTTGCTCAGACACTTTAATGCAAAGGGCCTTGCCACTCTTTCTGTAGTATCACTGTCTGAGCTTGTGTGGATGAGCCAATACGGGCTGGCTATTTATGAGACTATAACAGAAGCAGTCATCAGTAATGCGTTCAACTGGAATGCAAAGATTTGCTCTGTATTGAGCAATCCTCGAGGGTAACTTAAGTAGAGAAGTCACACACACACACACACACACACACACACACACACACACACACACACACACACACACACACACACACACACACACACACACACATATATATATATATATATATATATATATATATTGTTGTCAAACTGAAAACGCACGTTACGCAAATTTTTCTCCACATAATTGTAAATTCTCTTTGCATCACCCAGCTTCTAAACACGAGGCAACTAAAGTGTGCATGAATAAGTTTCAAATAGTTTTGTTGAGCAGACGGACGAAAAATTGCTGCAGTATAGCATACTGGAGGAGCCTCGGCTATTTAATTAAAAAGAATGGCTGCCGTTGAGATAAGCTTCTCCGCATTTATAAACATAATAGAGCCCACAAAAAGGGCGAATGGGGGATAATGGATTTTCATTAAGGCCTTCTCCCACTTTGTCGTTCTCATTAGCACATATCGAAAAGCTTCTTCTTTTTACGAGGCCACTGATGGATACCCTCAAGCTCTTTAGAGTTTCGAGAGAAGACTATATACTCTTTGCCAAGAAATATCGTTGACGTGGGAGCCTAAATTGTGGGAATGAAAATAAAGAGGAAAATTTTCTGATGTCATATTTTAAAGCCTGACGCTGGAACATTGGGCGCATCCGACCGAGAAAGAGGTAAAGTGTATGAGAGCGTGGGTGGTGGCGGAATAGGCCAGGAAGATGCGGAGTAATATATTTCAGAAACATTATCGATACGTTGCTGAAGACAATAAGCTCATTTTGTTTGAGCCAAAATATAAAGTCTGACTGGGAAATATATGTTTCTGGAGATAGCTGTAATGGGAGCTCCACAGTTTTTGTTTTGCTTTTTTCTTTTTTCCTTAGATGCGAAGATGCGAATATTTTCAGAGGACGGAAGTTTGCATGCCACGTTTCCTGCTTTTTTTTCATCATTTGCCAAGATGAACAATACGCTCAGCTTAATTTTACTACGTCGTGAAAAATTTCACGGGGAAGTGACGTATATTTCGGTAAAGCGCTCCCGCTGGTGCACAACAATTTTGCCTGAGAATCCTTCGGCACCTGGGACGTTGATGTTCAAGAATACTCGTCGCTGAAGACGACTCAGTCTGAAACTTTTCATTTTTCACGAGAAAATTGGACTTCGGTGAAAAACTTCCTCCTCAAGCTTTTTAGATTTAGTGAATTTCAGGGTGCGGGTATCCTATTTCGCTCTAGAATTACGAATATTTGCAGGCGAAAGAGTCCTTCGCGCATTTTTGTTTAATTATTGTCAAGTGTTCCAAAAAAAAGCCGTAATTTTATTAACTGCTACGATATAATATTTTAATGAAATATGTCTAAAGGAGATATATTGGATGGATTTCATTGGAAAGAGACAATTTCAAAGTCTACAGATTGGAATTGACGAAGGAAGCGTCTCACGTCTCTAATGCTATTACAAAGCATGATAGTCGATTACCAAAACTCTACATTAACTTCTGTGAGAGGACATCGTTCAATAATATATCAGAGAACGGAAAAAATTCCACAGCATATCCACGGGGTGAATGATGATGAGTGGGGCGAAGCTCTCGTACGGCGGGATCTTGGCGGCGGCGTCGCGCAGCTTCACGCCCAGTACATCATCAACGACGTGAGATCGGGCCGGTTTATACTAAAGGGTCGATGAGAGTCATGGCGACTTGCAGCTCACTTTAATTTTACATGTACGCTGTGAATTTACATTGTTTAATCACGCACAGGAGAAATCTCACCAGGCACTACCTTGGAGGTAAACAATGGCTGCTAATGGGGAATGAGAGACAGAAGAAGTCGGCTTTTAGCTAACACTTACACTTCTACTTCTACTAACGTTTCCTACTGGAACATGCCAATGGCTGCTAATGGGGAATGAGAGACAGAAGAAGTCGGCTTTTAGTTAACGCGCACGCTGAGAATTTTTTGTTGTTCAACAACGCACAGGAGAAATCTCCCACCGGCACCACCTTGGAGGTCAAGATCTGGTACTAGCGTTAACACTGGTTACGCACTACATACAGGGGACGAACGGGTGCCGCTATAAGGAGCTGCGCCCCTAAAACTTCAAAGGGGCCTAATTCGTGCTTCTTCTGTGGCAGTCACCGCGTCACACGAAGGTGATCGATTGTGGCGTATAGTTTTTTTTTTCCTACTAACTTCGTAACAGTGCCTAGCAAAGGGCATGCCTAAGATGATGATATAAACGAATGTGATGTTCTCTCACCAAAACGCACGCGCGTTTGAGCACGCTAACTGTTAAGCTATGCGTCAAAAACATACAAGACACTACATACAAAGCGGGACCATATAATAGGTGCGACTTTACCTACCTTTAATGCTTAACCTCTAATTATTGTCGAAAAGCAAACCCTGATGAGTGCGCCACTACATGCACGCTAGTTTTTCAGGTTGAGAAAAAATGTGTATATTATTGTGCCGTTTCAGTTTCCGGCTTATGCACGCGAAGTAGGCAGCCGGTTAAAAACACGTCTGGTTCGGTCGCTGTTTTTGTGCAGTGTTCGATTTTTGCTCTTTTCTTGGTCTATTACGCTGACATCCATTTCTTCCTCGGCGTGCCAACAAGACGTCGGGTGAAGACTTCGAGGGCTCGGCGCCTTACAGGTACGAGGTTCCTTTATCAAAGACTTGGCTAGTACGCGACCACTACGGTGGTTGGTAACCATCGCCACGAGCCTTATGCTCGTCCAAGTGCGTCAACCCTCATGAGCGACACTGCAGGACACAATGAAAAGCCTGGGGGCTTACAGGCGCGCCAAAACGTCATAAAGCCGGCACGTTTGCACGTTCACAACCGCGAAATGGCTTCAGCGAGCCCAGCAGCAATGGACGACGATGAAGCTGAGCGCAAGAAGCTTCGCTTAGAAGAGAATCTTTTCGACGATAAAACGTCAACTTATAACCTAAGTGATGAAGAAGACATGGGCGAAGATGAACCATTTACGTTGGTTGCGTATAAGAAGAAGCGAGCAGAGGGCATCCCAGTCGTCTTTCGTCCAACAGCTGAAGGTGCTAGTTTCTGGAAAGTGAACCCCAATCGAGTGTCAGCCGAAGTAGTTTCCGCTGCTAAAGAAAAAGTGCAGTCATTCAGAACGACCAGAGATGGAAGCTTCAGTGTCAGCGTTGCTTCCTTAGCTTCAGCCAAGCGTCTTCTAATGCTTTCGAATGTAGGCGGCCTGGAAGTTAAGCCTTTCATCCCAGAGTCATACACTCGGAACGTTGGGAAAGTAAAGCATGTGCCTCTGCAGTATTCAGACGAACAACTCCTAGAGTACTTGAGAGATGCAGGGGTTATATCGGCGCGGCGGCAAATGAAATATTACCGCCAGGAAGATGGAGCAGTAACGTCGCGTCCACTTCACACAGTGATTCTGACTTTTCGAGATGACCGCCCGATTCCAGGAAGAATCTACTTAGGATTCACCAGTCACCCAGTGGAAGAATATCTTGGTCCAGCACTCCGGTGCTATAACTGCCAGCGATTCGGACACATGGCAAAAAGTTGCCGTAACACACGCCGGTGTAAGATCTGCTCAGAAGAACACCACCATAAGGAGCGCAAGTCAGTTCTTCAACCTAAGTGTGCAAACTGTGCAGGTAATCACGCTGCCTCATATTCAGGCTGCCCGCAAAGTAAAGCTGCTGCGAAAATGCGTCGGCATGAGCTCATTCATGGAAGAAAACCGCGCCCCAATGAACCCTCTCCAAACCTTGAGATTGTTCATCCTGTACGTGATCTACCTCAGCGCACACCGCAACAACAACAGCCGACAAACACACCAAGAGAACCGCCAAGAGCACACCCGAGAGACCACTCACGAGAAGTACATTTAAGTACCCCAACCTACGCGTCAAAGCTGCGAACGCCCACGCGACCTCAGCCGGAAAGTAGCAGAACCGACAGCGCCAGTGTTCGCCCGAGCTACAACATCGAAACATCACGTCGTTCTCAACAGGCCTCAGAAACTGAACCATTCAAGGGGGACCATGCCTCTGCATCAGTCATGCAATTGGTTCTACCAATGCTTTTCGCAGCACTTAAGGCAATCCTGTCTGCTCTACCGGAAGCAAACAACCTGCCAGAAGTAAAAGCCCTGCTGCCTCTGGAAGCACTATTGTATCAACAATCCGGGTCAGACCTGCGACAAGTAACATATGGATAAGCGCTATAAAAATGTCTCCGTACTCCAGTGGAATGCCAACAGTCTTCGAAGGAAGTGTGCTGACTTCCGTAAACTCCTTTTGCAATATAACTTTCCAATACTTTGCATCCAAGAGGCAGGAATGAATGACGATTTCCGCCTCTCTAACTACGTGATATATAAGTCATCTCGTCGAAGTGGTCCTAGCAGAGTGCATCTGTGCGTCAGAAAGGACCTACCTTCTCACCAAGTTCACTCAAGTGATTCGGACTTCTCGGAATTCGTCGCTTGTAAGGTATCCTTTGGTGAGCAGTGCATAACAGTGATTAATTTTTACCTACAACCTTCAAGCCGCATTTCGGTGGAAGAGCTAACAAATATCTTCAATATTTCAAATTCATATACATTTGTATGTGGAGACTTTAATGCGCACAACATAATCTGGGGTAGTGATCGATGTGATGCACGTGGGAACGTTGTTGAGTGTGCCGCAGACAAATGCAATTTGACAATTTTAAATGACGGCTCCCCAACTTTTCTCCGTGGACATAATTACTCGAGTTGCATAGATGTTACCATTGTGATGAGGTTTATTGGAGTAATGAAGTTGCAACGAGGTCGCAACGAAAAAGGACCGTACGGCAACGCAGTGCAAGGCTGACGGAGGCGGTACAGGCTCTCGTGCAATCCGAGCGCGGGTCGTCTTTTCGTCCTCTTTCACAGGCGCATCCTCGTTCGTGCATCTGCTCCACTACAATACCCCCGGGGTGAAGCGTAGCCATCCTGGCGACTCATGGAGTACGTAGAATGAGGGGGTCGTAGTAGGGCTTGAGACGGTCGATGTGTACAGTCTCGCGCCCTCGACAGCGCAAATCTGGCGACTGTGTGAGGGGCTCGACGATGTAGTTCACTGGCGAGGTGGCATCAATGACACGGTACGGACCATGGTACCGCGCCAGAAGTTTAGAGGAAAGGCCAGGGACGTGGGGGGGTACCCAAAGCCAAACAAGGGAGCCAGCAGGAAACGTAGGAGCTGGGTGACGAACGTCGTCATGATGCGTCTTTTGTCGACCTTGAGCTTCCGCTGTAAGGGAACGAGCCAACTGACGGCAGTCTTCGGCGTATCTGGCGACTTCAGAAACTGGAGTGCACTCAGAGGCATCAGGGCGGTACGGGAGTATGGTGTCCAGTAGGTGGGAAGGTTCGCGGCCGTACAAGAGAAAGAACGGGGAAAAGCCGGTAGTCGCTTGCGTCGCGGTGTTGTAAGCGAACGTAACAAAAGGTAGTACAGTGTCCCAGTTGGTGTGGTCGGAGGAGATATACATCCTCAACATGTCGCCGAGTGTGCGGTTGAACCGCTCGGTGAGACCATTTGTCTGTGGATGGTAGGCGGTGGATTTCCGGTGAATGACGTTGCATTCAGCGAGGAGGGCTTGGATGACCTCTGACAAGAACACGCGACCCCTGTCACTGAGTAGTTCCCGCGGAGCACCATGGCGTAGAATGAAGCTGCGGAGAATGAAAAGTGCAACTTCGCGGGCGGTCGCTGCCGGGAGAGCTGCAGTCTCAGCGTAGCGCGTGAGATGATCGACGCCGACAATAATCCACCGGTTTCCAGAGCCACTATACGGGAGGGGGCCGTAGAGGTCGATACCCACGCGGTCAAATGGGCGAGCCGGGCACGGGAGCGGCTGCAACGTGCCAGTAAGGTGTCGCGGAGGTGTCTTGCTTTGTTGGCATGTAGGGCAAGACTGAACGTATTTCTGCACAAAGCGATACATTCCTCGCCAGTAATATCGCTGACGCAGCCTTTCGTAGGTTTTCAAGACGCCGCCGTGAGCACTTTGGGGATCTGCATGGAAATTCGAGCAGATGTCAGAGCGCATATGACTAGGGACAGCAAGGAGCCACTTCCGACCACCTGGCATGTAGTTGCGGCGGTACAGAATGTTGTCTCGCACGGAAAAGTGGACTGCTTGACGGCGTAGCGCTCTCGTCGAAGGGACAGCAGACGGATCGGCAAGGTAGTCGAGCAACAAGGCAAGGTATGCGTCTTTACGCTGCTCCGAAAGCATGTCAGTGGTGTCGAGTGGTGACCAGGTGTTAGAGAGGGGTGACAGAGAAGCCACATCTGGTGTTATTGGCGAGCGGGAGAGTGCATCAGCATCCGCATGCTTGCGACCGGAACGATATACGACACGAATGTCGTATTCCTGCAATCGAAGTGCCCAACGGCCCAGGCGTCCCGACGGGTCTTTCAAGGTGGAAAGCCAACAGAGAGCGTGGTGGTCTGTAACCACGTCGAAAGGACGGCCGTAAAGGTACGGGCGAAACTTCGTCAATGCCCAGATTATCGCCAAGCACTCCTTCTCTGTCACGGAGTAGTTCAATTCAGCCTTCTTGAGAGCACGACTTGCATAAGCGACAACGTATTCACCTTTGGTGCCTTTCCGTTGTGCCAAAACTGCACCAAGACCGACGCCACTTGCATCGGTGTGAATTTCTGTGGGAGCAGTGGGGTCGTAGTGACGAAGGATAGGTGGTGAGGTCAACAGGCGGCGCAACTGGCGAAATGCGTCATCACATGCAGGTGACCATGCAGAGATACCTTTGCTGTTGGCAAGCAGACTCGTCAAAGGTGCGATGATGGACGCGAAGTTGCGCACGAAGCGGCGAAAATAGGAGCAGAGGCCGACAAAACTTCTGAGGGCTTTCATCGATGTGGGCTTTGGGAATTCGGCGACAGCTCGAAGCTTATCGGGATCGGGAAGAACGCCGTCTTTTGAGATGACATGTCCCAAGATGGTTAGTTTCCGTGCTGCGAAGTGGCACTTCTTGGTGTTAAGTTGTAGGCCCGCAGAAGTTAGACACGTGAGAATTTCGTGCAGACGAGCAAGGTGTGTCGGGAAATCTGCTGAAAAGACTACTATGTCGTCCAGGTAACACAAGCAAGTCTTCCACTTGTGGCCTCGAAGGATGGTATCGATCATGCGCTCAAATGTTGCAGGCGCGTTGCAGAGCCCAAATGGCATGACATTGAACTCATATAGGCCATCGGGCGTTACAAAGGCTGTTTTAGGGCGATCACACTCAGCCATGGGCACCTGCCAATACCCAGAACGCAGATCCAAGGATGTAAAGTACTCGGCGCCTTGTAAACAGTCAAGAGCATCGTCTATTCGCGGTAGCGGGTAGACGTCTTTTTTCGTAATCTTGTTTAAGCGGCGATAGTCAACGCAAAATCGAATGGTGCCATCTTTTTTCTTGACCAATACCACAGGTGATGACCAAGGACTTTGAGAAGGCTGTATCACTCCACGTTGAAGCATGTCATCCACTTGCTCCGTAATGACGCGGCGCTCTTCGGCGGAAACGCGGTAAGGCCGCTGTCGCAGGGGCGAGTGGGAGCCGGTGTCGATAGTATGACTGATAGTCGTGGTGCGGCCTAACGAAGGTTGTTGACAGTCGAAAGAAGAGATAAACTTGTTAAGGAGATCAACAAGTTGGCGGCGATGAGAGGGGGAGAGGTTTGCGTCAATGGCGTTGTCGAACGCTGACGAACTTGATGGCTGAGATGCGGGAGTGATTGTGGCGATGTGACAACATGTGGTGTCATCGGGAAGATCAAGATCATCGATGTGGTCGACAGGTTGTACGGATCCTAAACTTTCACCATGGAGTAAGGCAATGGGGTAGTTGCAGTGGTTTGTAATCAGCATTACGGTTGACCCAGACGCAATTGTGAGAATGGCAAATGGGAGAACGATGCCCTTGCGTTCAGTAAACAATGGAGATGGCGTAAACACGACGGTGGCGTCAGGTTGAGCAGTACACGAAAGGGTAACAGGGACTGAAGCTTCCGGAGGCAAGGTGGTGTCGGCATCAACGATTAGTTTGCAGGGAAGGAGAGAACGGTCGGGAGATGAAAATTCACATGTTGACACAAGGGACACTTCCGCACGTGAACAATCGATGATAGCGTCATGACGTGAAAGGAAATCCCAACCCAGGATGACGTCATGAGAGCAAGATGGCAGGACAAAAAATTCGACGATGTACATAATGTCTTGGATGACGACGCGCGCCGTACACACAGCTGAGGGATGAATGCGTTGCGCGCTAGCCGTGGACAGCACCATGCCAGAGAGAGATGTTGTCACTTTCTTGAGCCTCCGACAAAAGTTCGCGTTCATCACAGAAACGGCGGCCCCGGTATCTACAAGTGCTAGTGCGGCGACTCCCTCAACTTCGACATCAATAACGTTTTGCGGCGAAAATGGAGGCCTTGAGAATTGCGCACAAGTTGCAGTTCTTGCCTCCGGAACTGCACTGATTAGTTTCCCTCATCAGAAGGTGGGCGACGACGCATAGGCGATGGCGACCGGCGACGAGGAGAAGGGAAACGAGCACTTGCTGAGCGGCGATCCGAGTCGGAGTGCCTCTGCTCGGATGCAGATGTGGTGGCATGTTGCGGCGCGTAGGTAGGAGTGCCGAAGGAGGCGTACGCAGGTGTGGGACGGCGGCGGCAGACGCGCGCAATATGGCCAGCGATACCACACGCGAAGCAGATAGGGCGGTTGTCATGAGTGCGCCACGCATCGGATGGACGGAAGAAGTGTGGTGGGGGCCTGTAAACTGGAGGTGAGGCGGGATTGGGTGGTGCCGATAAGGAGCTTGGATGCGGTGGGGGCCGCGCGACCACAGCTGCGTAGCTGAGAGGTTGAGATGGAGCAGGCGGTGCGTAGTCGGAACTCGAGAGGCGGGACGGCATGGAAGTGCGCGGGTAAGGGGCCGGAACTGCAGGGAGGGCGCCACAAATTTCGGTGCGTATGGCCTGCTGCAGTGTCGGAGGCAGGCTTGCGGTGGATGAGTCGCTATGAGGTAGCAGGGAGAGCTGTCGGGCCACTTCCTCTCTGATGAAGTCCTTGATCTGGTTGGTAAGTGTGCCCTGGCAAACGTTGCCGTTTGCGACTGCGACGGCCGAGATCGAATCTGGTGATGGGAGACTTTGCCGGGCGATGGAACGCTGACGACGCAATTCGTCAAAACTCTGGCACAGGCTGACGAGGACTTCCACAGTGGTCGGGCTTTTCGCCAGCAACATCTGGAATGCGCCATCTTCGATACCCTTGAGGATGTGCCTGATCTTCTCGTCTTCCGGCATAGATGGGTTAACCCGCCTGCATAGGTCTAGCACATCCTCAATGTAACTGGGAAATGTCTCTCCAGGCTGCTGCGCTCGGTGGCGTAGACGCTGGTCAGCGCGGAGCTTGCGGACCTCTGGTCGGCCAAATGCTTCAGTTACGAGGGTCTTGAAGGCTGACCAGTTGGCGATGGCGGATTCGCGGTTGGTAAACCAAAGTTTAGCGACGTCAGCCAAGTAAAAGATAACGTAGCCAAGCTTAGAGGCGTCGTCCCACTTGTTGCTGGCACTTACGCGTTCGTATAAGGAGAGCCAGTCTTCGACGTCGTGCTCACCACTTCCGCTGAAGATGGGCGGGTCTCGTTGACGGGTAGAGCCGGGGCAGGGGGACGGGGCAGCCGGTGGTGCTGGCTGGGCAGTGACTGCGTCAGTCATGTTGTCCGGTGGTCTTTCGGCCAACTTGCGAGAGCGGAGCTCCAGGTCTGTTTGGGGATCTCAGCAACCTCCACCAAATGTGATGAGGTTTATTGGAGTAATGAAGTTGCAACGAGGTCGCAACGAAAAAGGACCGTACGGCAACGCAGTGCAAGGCTGACGGAGGCGGTACAGGCTCTCGTGCAATCCGAGCGCGGGTCGTCTTTTCGTCCTCTTTCACAGGCGCATCCTCGTTCGTGCATCTGCTCCACTACACCATGTGTTCCCAAGATCTAGTGAATGGTGTGGGATGGACAACGGATGTAGAAACACGTGGGAGTGACCATTTTCCCATCCTTATAAGTCACCCCTACTTGCGAAATGACGACATCAGGCGCTACAGCAAACTGACGAACTGGAAAGCTTTTCGGTACCGCCTAACAAACCAAAATAGTGAACTTACGACAGTTGAAAGCTTTACTGAATTTTTGCAAGATAATGCGAATAAATGTACAAAAAAAGTCCCGATTCCAAAAGACTATGCTGCAGTCGACGGAGAGTATGAACAACTAAGAGCCATCAGACGACGTTCCGAAAGGGCATATCGACGCAGCGGAAGTTTAGAAGCATACAAAAATGCACAGAAAATCCACAGTGTAATGCGCCGACGACTAGAAAATTTAGGTAAACGACGCTGGCGTGATTTTTGTAGAACGCTCTCTCCCCACACACCTGTTCCAAGAATTTGGCTGGTAATTCGAGCATTTAGTGGCCCTGTATCACAGAGCTTCCCATTTCGTGCGCTTGCTGTAGCCTTGGACAAACGGGAAGTTGTGGTAGCAGATGAATTTTGTCAACTTATCAGTAGGCCCGCCGCATCACAATGTGCCTTATTTGATAATTCTGTCGCGTTAGCCAGCCAGAAAATTAATGCTTGCTATTGGGCCCAGCATCCTCAACTAGACCCTGTATTTACGTTAAGTGAGCTGCAATGTGCTATAGCATCATGTCGTCAAAAATCGGCCTCTGGACCGGACGGCATTACGTACACTATGCTAAAGAAGCTTGGGCCGACAGGCACAACCATTCTCTTAGATATTTACAATAATCTATGGATGCAAGAAATTGTACCCGAGTCTTGGAAGTTTGCTCGCATCATTCCGATCTTAAAACCGGCTAAGACGCCCTTGAGCCTTGAATCCTTCCGCCCAATTAGTTTGACAAGTTGTTTATGTAAAGTAATGGAAAAAATGATTGATGCAAGACTTCAGTGGTGGTGCAACAGAACCGGTGTATTTTCCAACTACTTAACAGGTTTTAGGAAACAGAGATGCACAATGGATGCAATACTGGACATAGTAACGTATGTGGAGCATGAACACGCCTGTGGTAGTTTGACGGTCGCAGTGTTCTTAGACATCAAAAGGGCATTTGACACAGTCAGTCACACTCATGTTCTGCTGAGTATGTTGGAACTCGGACTGTCCGGCAGGTCTTTGCGGTGGATATCTAAATTTTTATCAGGTCGCAAAATATTCATTCAGACGAGCGAAGGAAAGAGTGCAGAACACGATGTCAGACAGGGAGTGCCACAAGGAAGCGTACTCAGCCCTTTTCTTTTCAACTGTGTTATGGCTGACTTAGCTAAAAGACTGCCTTCTAGGTTGAAATACTCTTTATATGCAGATGATGTGTGCATTTGGGCATCTGGCACGGATGTACGGTTGATTCAGATTGCATTGCAAGACGGCATAAATATTATTAGCAACTTTTTAAAAGAAAGAGGAATGGTTCTGTCGCACGCAAAGACAGCTGTATTGCCCTTCACCCGTAAGAAGTTAAAAAACTTCAATCTCAATTTAGAAGGCGAACCACTAATGACTGTGACACAGCATCGATTTCTCGGAGTAATACTTGATAGGCAGCTATCATGGGCACCTCACATAAAGAAACTCGAAAACGAGGTGAATATGCTAGTGAATATACTCCGCAGAATTGCTGGGACATCATGGGGCGGATCTGTATCATCCATGCTCGCTGTTCACAATGCGTTAATACGACAAAAAGTTGCATATTCTGCAGCAGTCTTACACGGCCTTTCCCGCACTTCAGAGGAGCGACTTCAAAGACTATTAGCTAGGGGACTGCGCGTCTGCCGAGGTGTTCCGCGAGCGACTTCCAGCAGCCTTGTCATAGCTGAGACTCGGCAAGCACCCTTTCCAGTCATGAGAACAATCGAAACATGCCGCCATTTTTTTCGCTTACAGACGCAACACAAGGACCACCCATTGGCACTGGAGATTTTACGAAGGGATAAAAGCGATGCTCATGCAGAAATACAGAGTAATGTACATATATTACCAAGAAATGAAATTTGGAGCTCTGAAATGGACTATCCTCCATGGCTACTTGCAATACCAAGCATTGAATTCTCAGTAGATGGCATAATCAGAAAGAGAGACATGTTCATCCAAGCTGCTCAACAACTAGCGCTTTATCAGATACACATGCGGTATCCAGGGTACATACAGGTTTACACAGATGGCTCAAGTATCACAACGTCTTCAACATCGGCATTTATCATACCACAGCTCAATATTCAGGAATCATTTAAATTATGTCGTACGACGTCATCTACTACAGCAGAGCTTTTCGCTATTCTGTATGCTATAAAGTTTATAAACTCGGCAGCAGACGCGAGAAAATGGGTACTTTTCAGCGACTCACAGGCCGCATTAAGATCACTCTCGAGTATAAACACGACAGTAATTAGTGATAGCATGACATACGAAACGCTGAAAGAGCTCACCAAAGCAAGCAATGCACAACATGAAATCAAATTCCAATGGATACCTGGCCATTGCAACATTCCTGGAAACACAGCTGCCGATGAAGCGGCACGACAAGCACATCGTAAAGATGTTACTATTCCTTTACCAATTTCGAAAAATGAATTGCGTGGTCTTATAAAGGCTACAACTTTCAGAATGAGCAAAACTGCTTGGTTTGACCAAAGTACAAAGAGCTGTGATTTATATCACATCGATCCATTCATTGAATTCAAAATTACGATAGCATTAGATAGAAGTATGGAAACTCTTATTCACCGATTGAGGCTAGGCACCGCATACACAAAACATTTTTTGCACAGAATTGGTAGAGCTGAAACTCCTGAATGCGAATGTGGATTTATAGATGAAGACGTATGTCACCTTCTCATAGACTGTCCACATCATGACACGCCGCGACGCCGTCTTAAATCGGAACTGTTGGCATTAGACCGCAGACCGTTTAGCTTGAGGAAACTTCTGGGCCCGTGGCCAACTAGAGTTTTACCGACGCAAGCTTTAAAAGCGTTAACACGTTTCTTACAAGACAGCGGCATTGCTGACAAGTACTAAGAAATACCGAACTTTCATTTGTATAACACATGTCGTACTTATTATGCGCAGTCTCATATGACACCCATCATATGTGTGTGCTGAAGTGAATAACGTATCGACTGTTATGTATCACGAGCGAATACATCTTCTTAAAGACCAGACGTGTGCTCTGCTGTTTTGTGCTGGTCGGACCAAATATTAACGACGGACATTATCAGAGACTTCATTCGCTGTCTTTGGAACATTTCTTTATCATTTTGTTGTGATATGTGCCTATAAGTGTGTTTTTGCATATGAGTGCCCGAGTGTTCTATTTTACATGAACTGCCTTGTATGTTTTACTTTAAGATATGTGTTCAAGTTTCACTCAAGGGCTAAGGAGTAGCCGGCGCCATAATTGTGCGCCAACATCTCCTTATATATCATATCAATAAAAAAAAAACACGTCTTTTTTTTATAACGTTAACGTTGCAGTGCATGCTCTACAAAAGACACTGCCTAATGTGTCCTCTTCCGCGTAAGCATTTAGCCACTCGGAAACACTTCCGCGAAATTCTCGAGCTCGCCTTGGAATGGAATGCTTCCGTTATACAGCCCGAACCAGCGGCGTGTCCTCTGCGGTTGCGTAATCTAATAAAGGCTACGCCAGCATTTATTATTCAGGCCCACTTTCAGGGGCTACTGTGGCGTTTCACATTGCGGTCCAGGAGTTCCACAAGTGCAGAATGGATTGCGGACATTTGAGTGGACGGAGCGGTGCTTTCCCTGAAGAGGCAACGTACTTGAGATCCCAAGAGCGGAGTTGCTCTAACGCAATCCTCTTGCCAGGAATGTGGCATCAGTGACGTTGGCTGTCTTGAGTGCTCGCTCATCCTTTCATGTTCCCTCCCGACTCTCTCGCCAACTGTGCAGTTCAAAAAAAAGAAAACGCACAGCCGCATCAACTTAAACACGCTTCGCTGGAATGATATCGCTTACCGCTGATAAAAAAGCCCTTCAGAATGGAAAGAGCGAAGAAAGCTTGCACGTAAAGCGTAGAATGCCACAGGAAATAGAAGCTTCGTCTGCTTGACGCTAATTCAATTAGCAATACTTTCTGAAGACGTAAAGGGAAGGAGATTAACATTAAGTAAATTCTGCTGCGTGAAGAGACAAGGATGAAAAGACACATGAAAACAGGACAAACGCTTACTTTTGACTGAATGTTTAATCGCACGAAGTCACAAACAGATGTGTGCGCACATCATC